>NC_052540.1:0-305769 GCF_016699485.2 Gallus gallus | reverse complement strand
GTCACGCTGTATTTAAGCTGCGCTGTCTTCTCAAAAAGAAAGCAAAATGAAAAATCCTGCCTGCAGTAACACGGAGATAATCATCAAGGTGTGCTGTCTGAGCACTGAGCTGACCACCAGCTGCAGTCACCTGGCACTCATTCATCCTTCTGAAACACAGCACGCAATTTCCACCTCTTCCCGCAGTGACCGCTGTGCACAGACAGCTCCTATGCCAAAGAGAGTCACAGTTCAAATCAAATCCTTGTAAATTAGATTATTTTTCTGTCATTTTCTCTTTAATTATTTTTTCCCCAGTCAGTCATATTGGAACAATGCAGTTCCCCATTAAAAAACAGAAAGACACTCATGCATTTGGAAAGACTGGCATTTTGGGGAAAAGTTGCAAAGTGCTTCTGTTCTGTGTCACTGACATCTGGAATTACATTTGCTGTTATATTAAACCTAGGCAGGATGCCCATAAGGACACCTCAAACACTGACTATCTTCAAATTGAGAATACCATCTGAAGACTAATCTTAAAGCCCAGTGACTGTTGGGTACTGTGGTAGCCAAGGCACCCGCTGGTCAGCATGAGTCTCCTCAGAAGTTATCCAGCTGTTAAGAGAAAGCAAAATCCCTTCTGCAGTTCAAAAAAGGTGCTCTAAGCTATAAGTGTTTGTATCTTCGTGTCTGAATTGTGTGAGCTCCACACACTCATATGCATGTCTGCATGCTTTGCATTTTCAGAAGAGCTGCACTGTAGAACAGACTGGGGCATTCTAATGCTGTGGAAGTAAGCATGCAGGCTCCAGATTCTGCTTAATCAGTTAATAATCAGCTGCTGCCAGACCAGTGGTGGCCTTCTCTTGTGCTAGATACAGCAGCCCTTCGGTTATAGCAAGACCATCATGTTGATAAAGAAATGAACCTTTTTTTTTTGGTGTGTCTTCTTGCAACAATGCAACAGGCAAGTCACACAACTGCAGGACAGTGAGATTTCAGACAAAAAAGGCATTAGGAAAGCAGCATGAAGTAGTGGCAGGCCACACAAACCATGCACAGATCATCTGGCAGCCAGCCAGCCTTACACAGAGGGCAACAAGCAAACAAAACCAAACCAAGAGGAAGCAGTGCATCAGAAGCACACAGCTGTCCCTGACCTGATGCTACTTTGGGTTGGTTGCCCACTATGCCAACTGTTCTTCCGTTCATCCTGGCAAACCCCACAACGATGTTTCTGGCATAGGATGGCATGATCTCGAAGAACTCCCTTTCGTCAATGATCTGTAAGGAGGACAGGTTGGCAGAGCCCTCAGAATGATGTCTGCATGTGTATTTATATACACAGACTGTTAGTATGAGAAATGTTAACTTTTCAGAACTTGCAGAATAAAATAAAAAGGAAAAAATCTGACTGTCTTTGCATTTACTATCACTAGCACTGCATTTACTACCAGAATGGCCAATTAAGCATCCCAGCAGAGAAAAATCTTTGTGGTATTTCGTCTGTAGTAAACCTGTTCTCGTAACTTACCACAGATATCCCAGTCAGATGCTAACCATTTTTACCCTCAGCACACCACTGGCAGACTGCACTTTAAGACACAGCTTCCAGCAACAAAAGGCAAATCATACTCCTTGGAACTTGGGGACTTTTCATTATCTGTTTAATTCATACTTTGCTTCTTCACAAATCCAGAGCATTTTCTTATGAGGGCCTAACTTATCACACTCTGCTGCAGATGACAACCTCTGTACCGACCAGAAGCATTGCTTGTGTACAACAAAGGGGAATGGGGAAGCACTGCTCTGCACAGCAGGAGGACACTGTGCCAGAAAGATCTCACTGCAAATACAAGCCCTTCCCTGAGCTTGAAGTCCCCACGCGTGCTCTGCAAAGTGACATCCACCGGTACAGAAAGCAGTATCAATATTCACGTTCAAAGAAGATGATAATTCCAGATGGAGCAGTAGCGACACCTACACATGGCTGCATTTCTGCTCTTCTGCTGTGTTCTATCCTAATGCCTTCTTTTCAGTCCTTGATGGCAACTTCTCCCATACACACCACAGTCTGCCGGTCCCTTCCAATGGATGGAAAATTTCAATTATTCACTAAAGTAGTTTTATTTCCTTCCTTAATACTTCCTAAAGTCTGTGGGTGTGGTTTTTTTTTCTAATTCAATTCAGAATGTTTAAACCCCACTTTCTGACACAGAACAGAAAGCAGTGACATTCAGAAGGGAGGAACCTGCAGATTAAAAACCTAATCTGAGCTTTTCTTAATCCACCGATATGGATCTGAATGCAGCCAGTTGCACACTAAAAAGTTTTGGCTGAACATGTGTGTGGGGAGAGACAGTCAGATAAAACAACAAAAGGGAAGAATCTGGAAGGATGCCATGAGCACAGCTGAACTCCCCCCAGCCACCATTTGTATTCACTGCCTATGAGGCTGCTCTTCCCAGGTCCATCATCCACCACAGGACCCCGGACCAACCCAGGAACCTGAATATTCACAACTGGGACCCCCAGGTGCTCTGCAGGGGCTGTAACAGTTACACATAACAGAACAGGGTTTTTTTTTGTTTGTTTGTTTGATTTTTGGGGCTGTTTTTGTTTTGTTTTTTTACAACCCTGTTCTCTGCACAAGTGATTACAATGTATTAAGTCTTTACACCTGACAAAATTACCAACACTGCCTATGCTGCTTTAATAAAATTTCCTTAGATTTATACAGTAATTCTCTCATCTGTACAGCTGTGCATGCAGCTTGATAATATTGATCCTGAAGACAAGCACTAAGACCCTTTTGCTAACATCTTGACGCTAGACTGAACATGAGCCAGCAGTGTGCTCAGGTGGCCAAGAAGGCCAACGGCATCCTGGCTTGTATCAGAAATAGTGTGGCCAGCAGGAACAGGGAAGTAATTTTCCCCCTGTACTGAGCACTGGTGAGGCCGCACCTCGAGTACTGTGTCCAGTTTTGGGCCCCTCACTGTAAGAAAGACATCGAGGCCCTGGAGCATGTCCAGAGGAGGGCAACAAAGCTGGTGAGGGCTCTGGAGCACAGGCCTTATGAAGAGCGGCTGAAGGAGCTGGGATTGTTCAGTCTGGAGAAGAGGAGGCTCGGGGGAGACCTTATTGCTCTCTCTAATGACTTGAAGGGAGGTTGCAGTGAGCTGGGGGTCAGCCTCTTCTCTCGGGTGACTAGTGATAGGACTAGAGGGAATGGCTTCAAGCTGCACCAGGGAAGATTCAGGCTGGACGTTAGGAAATACTACTTCTCTGAAAGGGTGGTCAGGCACTAGAATGGGCTGCCCAGAGAGGTGGTGGAGTCACTGAGCCTGGTGGTGTTCAAAGAGCGTTTGGATGTTGTGTTAAGGGACGTGGTTTAGTGAGAACCATTGGTGAAGGGCAAATGGTTGGACTGGATGATTCTGTGGGTCTTTTCCAACCTTAGCGATTCTGTGATCTTACTTCTGCCATTGTTGCTGCCCCTTCATGCATGGCTGCTAAACAGGGGAAAAAACAGTAACCTGCAAAGACTGAAAAACAGATCTGAAATGGCACCATGTTGGTTCCTTTCCATTATTAACAACTATATACACGTGGAATACAACATGTTCACATTCTTCTCAGCAGGACTCAGACTGGCAGACTTACGGCGTGTATGATATCCAGCATATCGTAGGCTTTAGTGGATTCAACAGGGACAATGGTGTCCAGCTCAGGAACCAAACGGTCACTGCAAAACAAATCCAAGCAATAATATTTACAGATCAGATGAACACCAAGACCAAAAACAGTGCCAGTGCCATCTCTCTGAAACATCATGGGAACTGCTACCCAAACATGGGGAAAAAAAACAGTCCTCTTTGCAGCAGTCAGTTGTGCTTTGGGCCACTGAGGGCTCACCCATGGAGCTGCTGCTCTGAGCTCCTCCTGGAGGAGGAAAGCCTGATCCATCTCTTGATAAAAGAGACATCTCTTTTAGAGATGTATTTTTGTCTATGAAATCATCACCTGGAAACACTGCTCCTCCTCTGGCTGAAGGGGCCCATGACACAGGGGCTCCAGAAGAGCACTGGGGACAACCCAAATTCTCCAGTGCTGGAGCACAGCTCAGCGATGGGGAAATTATTTGGTAGAGTCAGTGCCAAGCACAGTGCAGAAGCAAAACTGTCTACCACTGCAGTCCTTACAGATGGGTGACGTGGCCTCCCCAGTGGCAGAGCAAGGTTTCTTATCATTCTTGTCACATTTACAACTCTGATGCTGCCTCTGCCCATGCTGTATGATTGTGATCTGAATAAACCACCGGAAACCTCTCCATACTTCCATACTTCTCTCTCCTACCACCAAACAGGTAGAGACTTGTGGGAGGGCAGAACATCCATTCACAGCTTCTTCAGTTTAAACACTGGGTTTAAAGAAATCTTACCACTGCTCTGTGTATCTCAGCATCTCTGCACTTCAAGAGCTTGACATTTAACACCCTGTTAGCAGCTGGCACTGTCAGTTACCAGTCTTCAACAGTTTCATTAATGACTTAAAGCTGTTGGCATTCATGGGGTCTTTGGACTCATTCACAGTCCCAAGGTGTGGGGGGCTGTGTGCATGTCAGTTGCTACTAGTCACAACTGCACTTTTCTACGTTTTAACAATGCCGTGGTTTAGTATCTTTAAAACAGTACAACATAAGACCCTAGAAGTTCAATTTAAAACTGGAAATACGATCTGCAGTTCGTCAGTATCAGGCAAAGAGTAGGAACGTCAGCCCCACTGCTGCATCTGCACTCCTGCCGTGGACCAAACAGACACACCTCCCTGCTGAGAGAGCTACAACAGCACCTCCAGTGTATTCCCACAATTAAGAGAACTGCAGGCAAATATATTCATCAAATGATATAATTAAATATTAATCTGGTTAGAGCAATCAACGTTAAGTTACAGTGGATTCAGAAACTTTTACTTTCCCATAAAGTAGCTATGAACGTTCTTTAAAATCTGCCTGTTACCTACAGTTTGTATTCTCAGATATCCCAAAGGATAAGGAAAATGGAAAAATGAAAGTATTGCTCCCATAAATTCACAGAGCTATAAGGCAGAGATGGAAATCATAACGACATTAAAATGAACAACCACTGGCAAACAAAGACATTACCCAGAATATCTCAGGGAAAAAAAAAATCTCAAACTGTCAGAGATAAAGGACATCTGGAGCTTGCCAGTGGAGCCCCTGGACTCATGAGGCTGAGAGATCTCATTTATCTGTTTGAAATCCCATTTATCTGAAAGGATTTGTTTGCTCATCATCAAAGCAGTTATCTGAAGCCTGCGACAGCCCAAGAAACTCCCACCCAGGTCAACACTGGTTTCTGTTAGATGCAAAAGGGGATCTGTGTGAGTGAGGTTCCCAGGAAGGGCTCCATGCTTCATCCTGAACATGTGCACATTCTTCAGGCTTCAGGGGGAACAGAACTTGTTCAGAGTCAAAACCAAAAATAAATCACATCACACAAATGAGATGTACCAGACACTCCTCAAAGGCAGAGGAACCCTCTAATTTTTTATAGAATTAAAAAAAAAACACCAAAAGAAACAGCTGTAGCCAACAGGGGTTTCAGCTACCAAACCTGACGTCATCAGCACCACAAAGAACCTATTTGCAGAGAAGGAAAAAACCAACACAATTGGACTTAGCAATGAAGGTGAAAGGATGTAATGTTTCATTTACATCAGTGGCAATTTCTCCTGGCAGGAAAATGGTCCAGTGAGAAAGAACTGAGAGGAGTGGGCTGTGACTGCAGCAGCAGTAAGAACCAACCCATCAAGGCAAAAAGAGTCCACTCAGATGTCAGTACATGCAGATGAAGCATCACCAATATTAAGTATTAGGACCATACAGTTTGATAAATACTGGAGATATCACTATACACACAGGTAAATTTATCTTCACACACAGAAAGACAACTAAATTGAAGTTCTTAACACAAATTATTGAGCATTTACTATGCTATGATCCTCTACAAGTGTATCTGGCACTGCATAAAACATTGTCTCCCATAACACAGAACTATGGAGTCTCCCACACATTAGCAGCCATGGGATAATCAACAGCTTCTCACAGATAAATCAACTGCCCATTGTAAGATACACTGATTACAAAACAGACTGTTGTTTCTATAAATGAAATTAAAATATCAGACTATGTCAGTACAACATACTGAATGCTTAGAAAGAAAGTGCCCACCTCAGCAATGGTGCCCCATGTTCACCCAGCAATACCACAGATTCGGTCTGGTTTATCACTATAAGAACAGTCTTCTAGCTTAGCAAACATACAAGATCAACATCACAGGAAATGTTAGGACAAGTAACTAATCAACTTGTCTGACCATCCTCTTCACAGCAGTTGGCACACTTATTTCTCTTAACAGAAAAGAACGTATTTAATTTACCAGAGGTGATTCGTAACACTGATATGAAAAAAACTGCTTCAAAGTCGTTACAAGACAGTGAAGCATACAGAGAGGATAACCTTCCCAACACCCATGTTAGAATCTTCAAGTGTGCAAGAAACCACAAGTCATAAGTCATATGCATCTGCAGAACAGAAAGGACAAACAAAGACAGGAGCAGGTGCCATACAGGAGAGGGTGGTGACCTTTTAGGGGATGCAAACAGGAAGGGCTGAGCTAAGGCTGCAGCGGGATCTGTGGTTAAACAGCTTTTATTCCACTGACATTCTGTCTGTCCTGCTACTAGCAAGGCTGTCTATTGAACCAGTGCCGTACTGACTCCCAGGCTGTCCCTCCATCTCTTGGCATTTTTTGCCATTTTTCTGTTTTCCAGTCTTGAAGTGATAAGGCTTTCCTTTGTTGTCAGCTACATAACAAGCCTTCCAGGCAGCTACCTAATGCCTCCCGTACCTCATCATTCCATCCCAACCTCTACATTTGGTGACCAAAGCTTACCCAATAGACATCACATAGCAGGGCAGCATCTCCCCATTGCACCTTACTGTGCTATCTTCTGCCTCACTGTGCTTGTCTGAAGAGCTGTGAACTGGACAGAGATTACTTCCCCCATATCCTGTACACAGCATAACATTACTTTATGAAAATTAAACTTAACAGTGAGCACGTATGTTACGCATACACACATATCTAAACACTCCCCACACAGTGTAACAGAATTATCAGAACACATTTATGACTGTTGAGCCAGAGAAGCCATGAAATCCAGCAGTCAGAAAACAGAGAGCTCAGCCAGCCTCCTCTTACCTGGGATCATAGCACTCACAGACTGGAGCCGGGTCACGGTTGCTAAGAGGTAAATAGTTAAAGAACTCTCGGAGGTTAAGTAAGGCATCTACATCATTCTCAAAGGCCCTGTGCGCCACTCCTGGAAAGAAGTAGTTACTGAAATTACTTTGCAATGTTTCAAGTATGTATTCATAAAGACAAGGAAGGAAGAGCAGGATGCTTTAAACTTAAGCTATTAACCATCAGGAATTTTAAGCAACCAGATCTGACCAGTTAAAAATACCTAGAAAATGTGTGGCTGTGTCAGTCTTCTTCCAGAAGAGCTCTGGATTCTTGATTTTATATTGTTTTAAATGTTATCTGGTTTATCAGCTGTCACAGACCTAGCTGGATCTCAGCCTTCTACAATGCAACCCAGAGCTCAAGCTTTACACTGTGTGTTCTCTCACAAGGGCTGGATCTGAGGGAAGGGTGCACACACACATTTCTTTGGTTCACATCAGTCCAGTTCACACAGTTTGAAATCCCACAGCCACTTAGAGCCTCAAGAAGATCAATGAGTCACCAAGTCTCCCCAGAGGAAAAAGAAATGCAAGGCCAAATGGAAAGACATTCCTAGGCAAACAAGGGACTGCTAAGAATCCTTCAACCCAT
This sequence comes from Gallus gallus, assembly GCF_016699485.2. Taxonomy (NCBI): domain Eukaryota; kingdom Metazoa; phylum Chordata; class Aves; order Galliformes; family Phasianidae; genus Gallus; species Gallus gallus. The sequence continues at coordinate 297,862 of NC_052540.1, read as the reverse complement.
GCACATTTCCGGGGAAAAACAACACAAAAACCACCATCCCAAACCTTCCTTGTGAGCTCTGCCCTCCTACAGCCTTTCCACTTCCATATTCTTTTGTGGATTTACTGCTTTCTCCTCAAAAATCCCCAAACTCTGCCACACTCCCACTTTTCCTACTTCATCTTCCACCACTAAGAGGGATTGGTATGACCTCTGCACACAGCAAGATCCTGTGCTTCAGCATTTTCATCCCTTCGCCTCAGGTGAGAGCCATGACCACAAAAATCAGCATGAGGTTCACAGCAGCTATAACAGCCACATCGCTTATGTTCAAGAAAATCAGAGCATCAAGTAAAACATCCCAGCTCTCACCAGACAGAGCCGTGTGTGTCTTCGCTCCCCCGAGCTGCTCCTGTGTGACATCTTCATTGGTAACAGACTTAACTACATCTGGGCCAGTGATGAACAGATAGGATGTATCCTAGGGGAGAGAATAAGGCAAAACCAGCGTGTAAATGCCAGAGCCAAGCTGCAAAAGCACCTAAGGAAAAGTTGTTGTCCTGAGAGACTTTCCTCAAAATAAGAAAACTGTTCAACATTGGAAAGAATTTCCTAAAAAATCTGATACATTATACTAAAATCCACAGAAAATACACTTACTTACAGGTTACTTTGGAAATTTATTCTTTCCTTTCCATGAAGAATAAACTGAATTCAATTATTTAACCCAGTCTCAGCCTGGAGGTGTATTTTGCAGTTTCTGCACGTCTTTTATTTTCAATTTCTGTACCAATCTCTATAGACATTGATAGCTTGTGCAGAAAAACAACCCAAGACAAAAATGGTGAGGTAAAGACAACAGTGCAGCTATTAGGACAAAAAGGAAAGAACCGTTAGTGCTAAGAGACACCCAAAGGAAGATGGATGGAAGGACTTTTTTTGCTGAGTACCCACAGAATTTAGAATAACTGGAACACAGAATGACTCTACGATTCTAAATGTAAAGTGAATACCAAAGAATAATTCTGGGTCTACCAGTTAAAGGGTGAAATGTTTGTCCTGCCCCACCAACGTACACTGATTTCAGACGTTAAAAAACTCATTAACAAGAATCCTTCTGAAGCTCTTAACAGACATGACCAACTCTTTTTCTACAAACCACCCAAGACAGCCTTTCTCAACATCCCCTGTCTGTGCCTTGAGCAGTAACCACCACAACCCACCTGCAATCCATTCCTGCCAGGAGCACAACCAACCACAAGGAGTTTATAAAATGAAGGCATGCCACGTTTCCAAAGCCAGGTCATAGACTTGTCATACTGCCTGATCCTATGAAATTTGTTACCTTGGCATTCCATCCAGTTTGAAAATATATTAAGCACTTCTGTATCAAATGCTTCAGACCTACTTTATTTAAAATTGAAGCTTAAACAAAACAATGCAGCTTTTCTTTATAGAAATAACCCTGAACAAAAGCCCTTTTTAACAAAAATTAATAATCTCTTCATCTATCCAACGTGCAAAACAATGGCACAGGACTATTTCAGTGCTGCCATCCATGACATTAATAGTTGGTAATGTTACAATGGTATTAATGATATCCCGCAGCAGTTTTTAGGCCCTTACTGTTGTGAATAAGGAGCCCATCTCCATACAAAGCCTGACACAGGGTCTGACTGTGACTGACCCCCCGTTACCAGCAGCAAGACAGGATCTGCTCCACCTTTACCTTCACCATGAACGTGAAGTCAGTTAAAGCAGGCGAATACACGGCTCCACCAGCACAGGGCCCCATGATGAGTGAGATCTGAGGCACCAGCCCAGAACACAGAACATTTCTCTGCAACAGAAAACACAAAGACATCCAGTCTTAATGACAGAAGTAAATTAAGTGTGTTTACTTCCCAAAACTGAACTGCCACCACATTCATCTCCTTTAATTAGAGAGAATGAGACATCACACCTCACACTGAAAACAAACCCACTGCACGATGCTGAAAGGAAGTGTCTAAGCAAGGAATTTACTTGTCATGTTTTCCAAGTGGCAATAAATTTGATCTCTCTGTGCATTGCTGCCAGACTGCTTTGAAGGAAGAAAGTCCCCAGGGATCAGAAACTCAGCATACAGCAGTGGTCAGCAGCAGCACCAGGAATGCTGCATCTGTGCAAACCAAAGATGAATGATTTGCAGCATTAACTGGAACTCAGCAATACACTTCAAGCATCAGTGAACCTATTGTTTCTGCACCTCACAGTTCTCTGAAATACTGAAACTTAGTAGAAAAGGAGGCCCACACAAGGCATTTCCAAACAAGACTGTCAGTTTCTGATAGCTACACGTGGAGCCTCACACCTTGTTTTAGTCCCCTGTACAAGTCTGACAAACTGGGACACATTGGAAGATGCCCCCACAACAGTCAGAGGACTGGAGCAGTCAGCAGGAGGCTGTGGGAATGGGAGCTGCTGAGCACAGAGAAGAGAAGCCAGAGGGAGAGCTTGCTGCTACCTGCAGATGTGCCAAGGGACTCCTGTGGAAAAGCGTGATACTCTCCTGGGAAACGCACAAGGACAGGATGAGAACCAAGTGGTACAAATCACAGAAAGAGATAACAAAAAAACATCACCTTGAAAATAGTTCAGCAAGGCTGCCAAGTGTCTGTCCCTAGAGACATTCATAACACGGCTAGATGAGATGAAGAAACCTGGCTTATTGTTAAAATTAGCCCTGGTTTGAGCAAAACGTTGGTCTGTACACTCCCAGATGACTCCCTGGACTGGAATTATTCTGTAATTCTATTCTAAATCAGTAAAGCTGATAGTTGATCACGGTCAGCCATTTATTAACACAACAGAAAAACAAGATATACCACATGGTTGTGAGAAAGAAAGAACTGAAAGCACGCTGAACTTTGTCCTTTGGGTTAACGGCACAAACGTCAGCTAGTACTGCAGTGACTCAACTGGCTGCCAGTATGTTAAAAACCACCAACCAAAAAGCCAGAAATGCACACAAAACTAAAGCAAAAAGAAAAGTGTCAGCAAGACAACCAATGATCCTTGGAATCCTTCCGTCACTTGTTTTCAAAATGGTTCTAAGAGATGTTTATGATTATTATTTTTCCTTTTGGCTTCTACAATGGAGTGACAGCTTTGGTGGATGGGAGAAGGGCGGTGGGTGTCATCTACCTGGACTTCTGCAAGGCCTTTGACATGGTCCCTCACCACATCCTTCTCTCTAAATTGGAGACATATGGATTTGATGGATGGACTGTTCCATCCATCAAAGTGGATTAGGAATTGGCTGGCTGGACGCAGCCAAAGGGTTGTTATCAATGCGTCTGTGTCAGGGTGGAGGTGGTCACAAGCAGTGTCCCTCAGGAGCCGGTCTTGGGACCAGCACTCTCTAACATCTTATCAACGACACAGACAATGGCATCGAGCGCACCCTCAGCAAGTTTGCGGATGACACCAAGCTGAGCAGTGCAGTCGATACGTTGGAAGGAAGGGAAACCATCCAGAGGGACCTGGACAGGCTGGAGAAGTGGGCCCATGAGAACCTAATGAAGTTCAATAAGGCCAAGTGCAGGGTGCTGCACTTGGGTCGCGGCAATCCCAGGTACTTAAAGTGGGGGAAGATCTCCTTGATAGAAGCCCTTTGGAGAAGGGCTTGGGGGTTCTGGTAGATGAGAAGCTGGACTTGAGCCAGCAGCACGCGCTTGCAGCCCGGAAGGCCAACTGTGTTCTGGGCTGCATTAAAAAAAGAGGTGGCCAGCAGGGAGAGGGAGGTGATTGTGCCCCTCTACTCAGCTCTTGTGAGGCCCCATCAGCAGTACTGAGTCCAGGCCTGGGGCCCCCAGTACAGGAAGGACGTGGAACTCTTGGAGCAGGTCCAGAGGAGGGCCACTAAGATGATCAGAGGGCTGGAGCACCTCTCCTATGAGGAAAGGTTGAGGGAACTGGGCTTGTTTAGCTCGAAGAAGACCTCACTGCTGCCTTCCAGTACTTGAAGGGAGCATATAAACAGGAGGGGGAATGGCTGTTTACAAGGGTGGATAGTGATAGGACAAGGGGGAATGGTTTTAAACTGGGACAGGGGAGGTTTAGGTTGGATATTAGGAAGAAGTTTTTCATCCAGAGGGTGGTGACGCACTGAACAGGTTGTCCAAGGAGGCTGTGGATGCCCCATCCCTGTAGGTATTCAAGGCCAGGCTGGATGTGGCTCTGGGCAGCATGGTCTGCTGGTTGGCAACCCTGTACATAGCAGGGGGTTGGAATGAGATTATCATCGTGGTCCTTTTCAACCCAGGCCATTCTATGATTCTATCATTTATAAGAAATGGTATTTCTCATTCCTACAGAAAGTACAGTCATATCTGTGTTCTGTTCACTTCCTTTAAAACTATGCATTTTGGGAGGCATATAAAATAATGCCATTTTAGTGGGGAAAAAAAAAAAAGGATCAATAGCATGTGTAGTAGCCACAAAGATACTGAGTAACATAGAACTGTCACCAGTCCAATCAGTCCTGCATGTCCTCAAGTGGTAACATTATTAACAAGTTCCATTGTATTTGGAGCTGTTCTTTCCACAGAAGCCTCCTACTTGCATTTTTTTTTTCCCTCCCCTCATTGACCTACCACCTTGATAGAACACCTGGTGCTTCTGATGCAGGTTCTCAAGTTATTCTCAAGTACAGGGTGATGGGTTTACTTTTTCTGCTGCAGAAAAGTTTCACCATTTATCAGCCCTACAGAAAGGAAGCCTGCACTATGAAATTCTTAACAGGTCTGTATTTCAGAGCAGCCACAGGGACAGCTAGTGGTGGATCACAGCCACCAGTCACCTAACAAAACACTCCAAAGCACAGCATGCCCACTTGTCTCAGACAAATGCACAAACATTTTGAAAGAAGTTACATCCCAACACACACAAGCTGTAATTCAGTGTGAATCAACATTATTCGCTAAAGTAACTAAAAATATTTATAGATTTTTTCTAATTAAGTAAATTGCCTACTTTCCTATTCTTCTGACAAAGCCCACATTATAGTGCAGCTCCTACAGAGCTTTTCATCAGATCACAGTGTTGGACAACATTCAGCATTACCGTTGCTTAACCAGCAGGCTACTCACCAAAAAGATGTCTGCATAGCCAGCCAGCGACTCCACCCCCTCCTGAATGCGGGCTCCTCCTGAGTCATTCAGCCCAATGACCGGTGCTCCAACCATGGCAGCCTGATCCATGACCTGGTGATGAATACAGACACTTATTTACCCACCTAGCCAAGCTACAACACCAGGGCAGCCCTTCCCTATCAAACTGTACATCCCCCAGAAAAACAATCACGTGACAGACTTTGAACTGCTTATATAGCACTTCACATCTCCTTTTCTTGCATCAATTACCATAGTCACTAACTGCTTACTGACATACTGCATTTCACTCCGTAGGAATTGGAGAGACCAATAAAATGGGAAAGGCGTTACTACAAAGGTGTGATGGCAGAAGGAGCAGTACAATAAAAAGGTGCTATAAAAGAAAGGAAGAAGATTGCTTACCCATATCAGAAGATTCTAGGTTTGCAGGAGAAAGCTTCACCAAGGAGGGATCTCCAACCAGAGACCCTTCCCAATGGGAGTCAGCCCTTCAATGAGGTCTAAGAGAGGTGCAGCCAGGCCCCACCCCTTCTGGTCACAGCTGAATTGCCTTCACCTGTGCTCCCAGGGCTGACCAGGTCCTTTCCCCAGGTGTTCAATCAGTGCTTCAGGCCAGGACTCAACAGTTCCCATACAGACTCACTCAGACTGGAGGCTAAAAGGCACACGTCTAACCCCTCTCGTGTCCTTTATCTGCCTTACCAGCTGTGCACCTCCATACCCACACTGTACCACTGAACCCTTTGCTACATAAGAAAGTATATATGAAAGAGTGACATAAGAAGAGGAGTTTGGCATTTTTCTAACGTTACAGCACTGGTATATTGTAGTAAGATCTGCTTTGGTTCTTCATTTTCCTGCAGAACTACACATGGTCTGTCAATCTCTAACTTGATGTTCTTTCCTGCCCTTGCAATCATTTTTACCCAATCATATCCAATCTTTAATTTCTTAAGGTTTCTAAATCTTCAGCCCTGTCTTTCAAAGTGCTCACAGCATCAACAATAGAAAGCAGGCTTTCTATTGCCTAGAAAAACAGAAAGGACATTATGACAGTCAAATCAATATACGCTAGCAGTACCAAAATTCCAGCCTGAACATGGATTGGTGATAACTGTCTCTGTGTAGCTCTCAGCTGGCATCACTCCTACTTGCAGTCACTGCATGTAAAATAGGGATCCTTCAAACTTTGTGCCTGGATGTTCATTTAATAGTTGGATCACCACTGTGCCAGACATGGAGAATGATTCTGCAATTAAATACAGTCCTGCATTTTAAAAGCATCTGTGTGGGCTGCAAGCAGAGGCCCCATGAGCAGCCTTGTTTGCTTACAGGGATGTTACACACGGCGTGATCAAATGTCTTATTAGAAACCAGATGACATTTATTGCCTTCCCAGAAAGCCTGTTATCCTACCAGGTCAGTGAAACAAGTTTACTGACACAGTGCTATTTCCCAAACACTTAGATATGGATTCATTATTTACTTAGAAGATTCTTCCAGATACTGAAATTCTTCACATCAGTATACACATTTAGACTGCTCATATTTGATACTTTTTTTTTTTTTTTTGCCATACCAGTACATACAGCTCTTCTGAAAAAAGAGTATGTAATCTGTTGCCCAGACCTACCTACCCTGCAAGATGCCAAATACCCTAACTCCAGGAAAAAAAATCCACGTGCAGAACAATGACAGCCAAAGAGAAAAGTCCTGTTGAGGGGCAGCAACTTCATTTCCATGTCCCATGATATTTCACACGCCTCAAGCAATTAATAGGGCCTGCAGGAGCCAAGACTGTCTTCCAGAACAGATTTCTCCTTCCCAAAACTCAGCTCAATAAAAGAAGTGAGACAGATACCACACCATGCAGCTCTCCACTGCCCGAGCTACAGCCTCACAGACTGAGCAACTGATGCATACAGAGTCTTCAAAGTTCGGAGCCGATCACTGGTACTGATGGCAAACACAGTATCAATTAGGAAGGACTCACCTCTTCCAGTTCTGCTACCACTCCCTGCTGTTTCAGAAGTAGCAGGTCACAAAAAACACAGCAGAAGGCATCCCAGTACCATCACATTACTCCCATCACAAAGAAACATTTCAAAGCTCTGGTGTAAAACAATAATACAAACACCTTTGCTGATATCAAGAGCTGGTAAAGCCAAGTAGTTATTACTCAGCCCAAAGCCTACGTGCCTTCTAGTTTTATATCTCCTCACTGCATAGGAGGGCCAAAAAATAGTTATTTCCAGTAGGAGAAAAGGCCTTGAGCTCTGTACACCTTGCTTCCAGTTCCAGAGCAAAAAAAAATCTGGAAGTTTTCATCAGCCCGTGCCACTGAATACTCATGTATGAAACAGCTGTTGCCCTCCACACCACTGGGATTCCAACGCCAGTTTTTTCAATGAGACAGGAGGGCAAATGAGGACAAACAGCCACACGTGTCTGTTAACAGAAGGTCAGTATCAAGGTGACCGCTAAATTGTTGTCTGTCTTCAGATTGTTTACTCGTTAATACATTTCCACATAACATAACTTCCAAGTCATTCCATATTTCTCCCGCAGACAACAGCTAGTTAATTCATGCTCGTATATGTACGTCTCTCTGGTCTTTTGCAACACACCAGAAAAATCAATTTAAAGCATACGTTACTTACAACAGCTTGAAGAGCTCCCAGAGGGCCTCTCACTGCTCAGCTGTGCTCCCACCCCTTACCAAATTGTAAGGACACAGACATTCTGAGACAATGAGCAACATCCACCATAGCCCACTAAAGACACTCACAAAGCATTTCCTCCAAAATTATTAGCACAACAGATTGGAAAAAGGAAACTAGCAATTTTTTGTTGCTGTTTTCTACTGTGAAATATTACCTTGCAGATCTTCTGGGCGTGAGCTCCAGATAAACTACCTCCAAATACAGTAAAATCCTGGAAACAAAACAAATTCTGAGATTATGGAAAGAATCGTTTCAATAACAACAGCCAAACGAATCCCAATAACTGACCTTGATGAAAAATGTGTCAAGTAAACAGTATAATCCTGCAGTGCTCTACATTTAGTGCACTGCTCCAAGGCAACCTGACTCTGTACAGCAGCCTGCAGATCAATCTTGGTCAATCCAACCTTGTTTACAATTAAAAATTATTCTATGCATTTGCCAGTAGATTCTACGTTCAAATCACAAACTCACTGTGTCTCATCTGCTTTTATTATTCTTCAAATAAACAGTCTTTTTCTACAAATCTACGTTACTCTTTCAGAGATGTTACCAATACTGGAGTGGACTGGAGTAAGCCTCAGAAACGTCACTGTAAGTAGACTCCCACTGCAAAGGGCGGCAGTGAGATAAATCTGCAGACAGGCAGAAATCACAAATGAAAACATGCCACTGTTCTACATTTATGAGTTATGCTCCAAGAGTTTATTATTCTTTGATGAGCGCTGCAGCAACACCACCAGCCAAAATGGACAGCTGGTGCTACCTCTGGGACTGTGCTGTGAGATTCTGGAAGAGCAACAAGGAGCCCTGGGGCTGATCCAGAAGGGAAGAGGGATGGTGATGCCTGGCACGCAGGGTCAACTTCTGGTCAGCTTCACTGATGTATTCCCTCTGAGTTCTACTCTGAAAGAAACCCTGAAAACTCAGCTGGCAGAGAACACCATGACCAGTAGTTGAAGCAAAAAGGAAGTAACAACTCAAGTGGCAGCTGAATTTGGAGATGCACAAAGTCTTTTTAAAAAATAATTTTGTATAAATTGCACATGATGAGGGGACACGTTGAAACCCTTTCAATATAAGAACTGCCCTCTACCTTGTGTTATTTGAACTAAGAACCTGTTCAGCTCCTCTCTGACGTTCAAGCCCATATAGCAAGAGTGCCCTCACCTGGGAGAACGACATATCCAAGACTAAACAGGCACGGTGCATGCCTCAGTGAAAAACAAGATGGCAACAACCACTCTGGCCATGGAAGCAACTTGAACAAAGGCTATTTGGTAGCTCAGTACAGACAGGCAGATATTAGCAACTTATAAGAAAGCTCTTCTTCCACTGTGTTAAGACTCATCCAAGACAAATTCCACCTATGGTGTTTCTTCTAAAATACTTTTAATATAAAACGTGCATTTTATCTATTTATATGCTATCTATCAGTCTCTTTGACTAACCAGATCGCTCAAACCTGAAAAACAGTTCAGGATTGCTCGGGTGCCCTTTACCATGAATTCAACCCAATGCAATTCCAGTTGGTATCTCCAGCAGGCAGCCCCACATTCGCAGCTTCCAAGTGGGAAGGTGGTTCCCAGGGCTCACAAAGCACTCTACTGACATTTGCAGGATTGCCTGTGGCTGCAGGAGTCCAGTCACTCACCTCCAACTGCAGGGACAGCCAGAGTTCTCAGTACTTGAAACACAGTGCGCTCAGAGATATCTCCATTAATTTATTCCTTATTTACCAAATAAGGTAAATTTACGAAATAAGTGCTGCATTCATCACTTACTTCATCTCAACCTTACCTACAACTGCAACAGTCATTAAAAAAAAAAAAAATGGTTTGGGAAAGATTTCTTTTGTCTCTTCATGTCTCAAAGTGCACTACTTTCTCTCACAGGATGTTATGTTTATCTTATGTTTAATGGCCAGAAGTAATGTACAATAGGTACATTACTACATGGTCACAGTAAAATACAGTGTATTGATTTCAAAGGATAAGCTCATGCTATTTACAAAAACAGATAGCAGAAACATACCTGACTGAAAACATAAGCCAGTCTACCATTAATCCGTCCACGGCCAGTCACCACACTGTCTCCAGGGTACTATAATAGAAAAAAAATTAAAAATAATTATACGTATCAATATCTCAAAATAGCAACGATGTCCATTAAAAAGCACTGAGTACAAGGTCAAGGTAAAGACCAGCGCTGTGGAAGGACTGGTCTTTATTTTTGCAGTGGAGGCTCCATAAAGACTCTCTTCAGCACTGGAAAAAGAATACTGCAGGTAATATCACATAAAAGTTACATATGAATCTAAAGATTTATGAGTTTTGCATTTTCCCCTCAAATTTCAGCATGTCTAGAGTTAAGGCAAATCATGTCCTCAGAGACAAGATGTACATTTTATTAGAATCAGATGTTTTTAAAAGAACAGGCACCATACATAAATCTTTCTTGAGAAAGGTCATAGAATACAGAATCCAAAACACTTCAGCTTGACCTGTCCCATTTTTTACCCTGTAAGTAAGAGAAAAGATGGAAGAAGAGATACAGCATGTGAATCCTAAAGTTTCAAAACAGCAGAGGAACTGAGCTGCCATAAAGGAATTCCAAGCATGCCAGTGCTTTTTGCTGTCTAGGAGGAAAAAAAACAAATTAAAAAAACCACTCTTCTCCACACTAAGGCCCATTTATACCCATTGCAACCTGTTCACAGGGAGGTCACATCTTTTGGGGACATTTCTCAAGCTGCACAGACAGCACTGCTACCACCTCCTGGCATGCAGTAAAGCATTAAACACCTCTCCAGCTCCAGCCACCATACTGCAAAGATGGCTCCTAACAGTCCATACAGTGTCCTGGACAGAGTACAGGTTTCACCTTACCTTTGGAAACTTCCAGGAACCCAGAAAAATTCAATGCTAAACTAATATTTCAGCTCACTGCCCAGCAATTAGGTCATGTGTTGTGAAACTTCGCTCTGTAAACACGATCTGCAGCTCACTGAAAGGTGAATTCTGAAGGACAAGGCAAACTTTAACCCAGCTGTCATTCTCAGGACTTCACTGCTCCTTTTATCTTCAGGAACAGCACTTTGTTAACAGCACTGTGGGGTATAGCATTGCGAACTATGATGAAAAGCAACACAGGAGTTAATTCAGTTTCCTGGGGGAACAAAGTAAGAAGTTACCTATAGAAGAAAAGACATTTTCTTCTACACTCAGTGAGTGCCATCCTTCCAGCATTGAGTCCTGTCAGCCACCTGGCCACTGGAAATGAGAAGAGCCCTTCTGCTGGCCTCCCACACCCCAGCTTCTCAGGGTGGAAACCCAGTGAGCCCTCCCTCACCCACAGCACGCAGTTTGGCAACTGGAAGGACTGCAAAATGATCAGCTAGTTTAATAACTGTGGAAACTGAAACTGCAGTCACTGCACTCCGCATGTGGCAGTGACATACCCAACACAGCTTCCTACTACATTCCAAATCACTGTAACCTACAGGAAGGTTCACCCTCAATAGGCTCATCTGCACTAGTCACCTACACAGCGTGCTGTTCACCAGTCACTTCTGCAGGACACTGCAACAGAATACTCTTTGCAGGTATTAATTTATCACCAGGCATCAATGTCACTGTGAGAGACCTTGGGGAGCCACAGATTTTTCCTCTACATAATGCACATCATGTACCTTATTGGTTTAGGATATATGACTGCACATCAAGAGCTGCGTAAGTGAGGCAGATTGCACCTTCCCAGCAAACCAGCATAGCTGCTTGAATGTGCAGACACAGCAAGTTTTCAGGCCCTAAAGGATTGATGACTGCAGTTTGGCAAGCATACGTATAGATCCGACTTATTTCAGCCTATGGCTCTAATGATAACTGTAGAGAGGCAGAAGTATCTGCATTTGCATAATATACATTACACATGCAAATACAGATGTATTTGTGCATATAAAATGGATTTGCATTGTACATATCTCTGACTTAACAGACAAATGTAAGACAGCAGACAAGGAAGTACCTGAAAGAAACAGGTAATCTTCTAAAACAACAACAAAAAAATCAAATTTAAACAATGTAAAAATAAACCACACAAACTGTTACATGGAAATTATGAGCAACAAAAGCAAATTCTCAAACACTTTCCAAACCCAAAACAAACTGCGTGCAAACAGAGGAACCTACCTTCAACCACGTGGCTGGCTAAACAGCAGAGGACAAAGAAACAAGAGTTATGTGAAATAAAAATACCTTATTCTTACTGGAGTCCATCCCAAAGTCAGAACATCTGTGTTCCACAAACATGTCATATTCATCAAAGCTGTCGGGGTCCAGCAACAGAAGAATCCGCTCCCTTGCTGTCAGCTTCCCCTGAAACGGAGCACGCTGCAGTCAGCACAGCTACTGGGCAGCCCTGACTCTGCCAGACACCACGGGGTGCAGTTTAATGAAACGCTCCCTCAGCAGATGTACTGTTTGCCCCACTAATTGCATACCCCCCAAGCTGGAAGTACAGCCAGTGATGAGCCTCAAGAGCAAACACAACGCAAGGAGACTCTGAAAAGAAGGCTGGCTATTGGAGCAGCACTCCCACAAGATCAGAGAAAACGGTCTCTCTTTTCAACAAGATGTGATGGCACCTCAGCTGTTTTTGCTTACACATTTGAATGCTGCTATGCTGTTAAGGCTTTTGGTTCTGTTCTTGAAAGTGGAGCCCTTGCACAGCCAAGCCAGCCCCTACCAGCAGTGCAGGGCATTCTGTGGGATCTGAGTGTAGTGAGGGAAAGGGAAGGGCTGCACACAGCCTGCAGGGAACCTCTGCCAGCGCTCTGCTGCTTCTGCTGGACACCAGAGCAGAAAGGGCCAAGAACGGAGCACATGGGCAGCTCTGCACGCCTTTCCTTGGCGCTGATCATGTCAGAAAGTAACCGGTGTCTGAACCGCTCACTTCTCAGCCCAGCCTTACACAGAGGTTTATCTCCAGACCAGGTGATTGCCCGCCGGCAGCGCAGGGATCTCACTACGGCCGCGGCTGTGCGCCGAATGCCCTCCTTCTGGGGCCTGCGCCTCAACGCGGCGTTATCGCACAGCTGAGGCTCCGTGTGGAACCAAGGGGTGAAAAAGTGCTCAGAGACAAAGGAACGCAGGACAGCACAGCGTAAGCGGTGTTTTTCATCTCCGTCAGACGCCGCGCGTGACGCTCGAGGCGCCCAGGTGAGCAAAACTGTGCGAGGTGTCCCGCCGGGCGCCCCGAACTCTTCAGGCGCCGTTCTGAGCAAGACGGAATGGCGGAGGTTGGGGAAGCCCTCGGAGCTCAACCGCAGCCCGTCCCCCCCCCCCGCGAGCCGCTACTCCCATGCCGGGTCCGCGCTGCCCGCTCCGCCCGAGCGCTCGGTGCAGCTCAGAGGCGCGCGCTGCAGCCCGCCAGAGCACCAGGCTGACTTCGTTCCACCCTCGGTAGCGGGCGGCGCGAGCCCGAACGTCGCCTCAGGGAAGCGGCCCCGCGAAGAGCCGAGCGGCGAACACCGGCCCTGAGGGCGCTGTGGGCCCCGTCACGGAGCCTGGCGGCGGGGAGCGGCGGACCGGAGCTCTCCTCCCGCCGCCCGCGCCTCACCCGCCTGTGCTGCGCGTCGATGCGGCTCTGCCCGCCGCCCAGCAGCGCGGCGCGCCGCTTCTCCTCGATGCGCTGCGGCACGGAGCCCCCCGAGGCGGCGCGGCGTCCCCACGGGGCGGCCCGGCACAGCGCAGCCCGCAGCACGCACAGCGCCGCCATGTCGCGAGGCGGTGGCGGCCAGTGCGCCTGCGCGCGGCGTCCGGGAACAGGAGCGGCCCGTCTCGTGCACGCCGGGGCTGCTGCTGCTGCGGGCGGCTCTGGCGTGCAGACCGGGCTGTGTGCGCACCTCAGCTGCTGCCCACCGGACAGTCCGCCGTCAGGTGGCGGGAGCCGGGAGCTGAACCGGTGTGCATCGCGTTCTGTGTCGTGCTGTGCAAACAGAGCAAGGTGAGCACGGCCCTGGGGACGCCACACACATTGAGAAGAATGGCCAAGAATAGAAATCCTTGGATTGCACAGCGTGTACTGTCATAAAACAATTCACATTGGAAGAGCACTCCAGAATATCTATACCGAGAACATGTACCCGTCAAACCCTCAAACTGTTACCCAAAGGAGAAGGGAAGGCTCTGGGGAGACCTCACTGCTGTCTTCCAGTACTTGAAGGGAGCGTATAAACAAGAGGGGGAATGGCTGTTTACAAGGGTGGATAGTGATAGGACAAGGGGGAATGGTTTTAAACTGGGGCAGGGGAGGTTTAGGTTGGATATTAAGAAGAAGTTTTTCACCCAGAGGGTGGTGACTCACTGAACAGGTTGCCCAAGGAGGCTGTGGATGCCCCATCCCTGGAGGCATTCAAGGCCAGGCTGGATGTGGCTCTGGGCAGCCTGGTCTGCTGGTTGGTGACCCTGCACATAGCAGGGGGTTGGAACTGGATGAGCATTGTGGTCCTTTTCAACCCAGGCCGTTCTATGAGTCTGTGATTCTATCTATGATGATGATTATTTATCATCATTCTCTGCAAGAACATCAGCTCAACACATGCAGCAAATAAGCCGAGTTTGTTCTGATTATTAAATTGGTCCCCTGAAATGTAATTTGGTGATAGGGGTGAAAGGATCTTGAGGCCAAATCCAGCTGCAAGAGGGCTCTGCACCACGAGAAAACAGCCTCCTGCTATTCCGTGTCTCTGTTCAGGCAAGCACAGTGATTTGTGTATGTTTTTTGTAACTAGAAGTAGTAAATAAAACCCAGCTCCACCATCAGTTTGTAGCCCCATAAGAAACAACACAAAGTCACAAATATTGGTTATTAACTCAGAGTAACAGGTGTGTAAGAAGTAAATACTTATTCGTGGGGAAGGATGTACAGCAGCACTCTCAATAAACCTAAATGAAGCCATGAAATATACACAGAGCTGGGCCAGTATTTCTACATTAGCAGTTTGGCTCAGAATTAGCTTGAATATTTAGTGCTAATCCCAGAACATCTCTACATGCTATGCTCTACATGCACTGTTCCAAACCGGAGTGTAGGGAAAGTCCTGTTCCAAGAAAAGTCTGCACTCCTGAAGGCCAGGTGCTGAGCCAGCTCATAGCAGGGAGAAGCTGGGGCTTCACAGAGATCGGCAGACCTCAGACAAGATAGAAACCCAAAACGAGATTTACAAACAGTACAGCCAGAAGTGACCGCTGTGATCAGTGTCAGATACGCTGTACGACACAAGATTGTCTCCACTGTATGTTTTATCACTATCAAATACTGCTATTACATTGTTTAAAACCAAGAACTTGATATTCTTTTTCAGATGTGGTAAAATAATGAGTCTGTCTGGGTTTTTCAGAGATTCTGTTAAAAGACCTCAGAGTAAAGATAAAGTGTTCGTCAGGGAGTAACTACAACGTCTCTATTGAAATAGCCAGTTGTAGTCTTCCACGTTCAAAAACAAGAGGAAGCAGCAAGGGCATTAGCAACCCAGCTGTCAGCAGGCAGAGGACTTTATGCTAAATCCAAAAGGTCAGGAATGTGTTGGTCGAAGAAAAGCTGCACCGAGGGCATATGGATCTAAGAAGTTACCTTTAGGAGTAATATGTATTTGGCTGAAATTAAAGCAGTCAGGACAAGGAGTAAAACCAGGGTTTTCCAGCAGTTTTTCTGTCCTATTTGCAACCAAGAACCAAAGGAAAGAGGTCAGAATGTCCCTGCTTTAATATTAATAACAACTACCAAGTTAAAAAACAATCTTGCATGAGCTTCTATAGGGCTTTTCAACACCACAGCTCAGTGACTAGCTGGGAGGATGACCAAAGAGGAAGGGAGCAGAAGTGCAGGATTTGTGCAGCCGTTAGACAGATCTTTCATTTCACAATCCTGCTATGTGATTTGGAAAGGGTGACCATCCCAAACTGGCTAGCACACGTAAGACCTAAACAAGGATAAAGGGGCACCTTGTCCGAATTGAGAGAAGAGCTGAGATTTTTCTGGCGTTCACAGAAAACAAGAACTCTGAGCCTAAAGTAGCAACAGCTGATTTGGGATTTGAGGTACTGTGTTTACCAGAGGAGAGCAGAGAACTTGTCTTCCTTTGTTTGGAAACACCATTAAAAAAGGAAACTGCTTCAGTGAGGAGATTGACAGCTGCGAGTTCCGTGAGTACTGTTCTGCATCTAATATGTATGTTGGAAATCTGCTTTGTGACATTTTTCAAAGATGTGTAAACAGATTTATTTTTTACATCAGCCACAATATACTGTCTACACATAGAGCTCATTTGAATACCATGTGAAGAATAACCAAAAAGGATACTGATGCCAAATTAGATAGAACATTTATTAGGCCAGGCATGCACACATACCTGGAGAGAGGAGACTGCAGTTCTATCCAGTCACCTGGTTTCAGATCTGTGGAGTGCTGTGCGAGCAGTCATCCACCACAGGAGAAAAGTTGTGCTGGATAATAAATGCTGGGGAACACGTCCTACAAATTCAGTCTGTGAAAATTCCTTCTAACACGTCACCCAGGTGAACTTAATGAGTTGTGGGTGACGGGTTTGGAGACAACAGGTACAATCCGTAGCAATAACAGGTGGTCTGTGGTGAGATCATTGGAACCTTAAAATTACTGGGGAATATTTCTTCTCAAGTTCTGGTGAGTCTAAACCAGGAATAGATTCCTGTTTGTTTACTAGGTGTTAAAAAAGAAGAAGTAACAATGGTTGCAAATATTCTTATAAAAGCATTGAGTGTTGCATATCTCAATGTTCAACAACTGAATAAAAAGCTTTCTGGCTTAGAACAGGGAATTCCTCTGTACCAGCAAAGGTACAAAGAGTACTGCACTGCTCCAGGTCCTGAGCTCATAACATAAATGCTCTTTTTAGGCTACTTGCAAGTACAGACACAAATGGAAAAAGCAGGGATTGGCTTCCTCATAAATGAATGTGTACTTGAAAGAAAGGGGCACCACAGCACATCCTGTGGTTTAGAGAAATAAGATGTCCCTAGACATGGCATCATACATATGAACTTCTCAAAGCAAAGGTAGAAATTCCTAGAGAGAGATCTTGAGGTTAGAGTAGTAAGTCACTGGAATGCCCCTTGGAACATATGACCACCCTGGAATAACATATGAGAATGGTTTTGAAAGCAGGAGGAGAAAATGGTTACTATGAGAAAGTCTACCATTCATTGATGAATGTAGGATGAGGTGAAAACAATGGAATATCTTCAGTTCGTTCTGATTGCTTTTGGACAAAATGCAATCTTAGTCTTTCTTAGAAGCTGCGAGGAGATTTGCCATTGTTTGTTTCTTACACAGTTACTGCGATTCAGTATTTATTACTGTTTGCTTTGGTTTATTCATGAATAATATCAGCTCAGAAAACACAAGCACCCTTACGTTAGACTGTGACTATTACAATCACTGCAGTCTTGTCTGCTCTTCATGATGTCTAGAATGACACAGATGGAAACAGCAAACAAGCAAGCAAGTTTGCCATTGGTCTCCTGTTTTTCTGAAATAAACCCATTGCTGCATACCCAGGCTTTCAGAAGCAGTATATGTGGTGTTTGTTTATTATCTCGCTTTCCAGGTGATAGTTACTAAGTCGATTGGTTTCCTGTGAGGACAGGGCACTAGTGAAATTACATGCCTTAAAATACACCGTTTTCACGGCAGAAGGATCTCTTGACACAGGGAGCTCCTTCATCACCTCATGTTTTATATAACAGATTTACAATGAGCCATCCATTGAGAGCTAAATAGTTATTCTGTTCAAGTGCTGTATCAAAATCAAGAGCTTAAAACTAACACTCAGGAACTTAGGCCATTAGTACAGATCTCTGAGTTTGATAGAGTTCACAGGCTATATTCTAACCTACTCTAAACTGTCTTCCCAAGATCTTCCCAAATGCAGCCATAGGCTGAATTTTGATAGCAACTGGAAAGTGAAACGACATCCCCATTCTAACCTTATTCAGATTCATATTCCACTGAAAAAATGCTGTAAGTCAAAAAGATCAGCACTCAAACTCACACTGTAAGTGACCGAATAACGCAGTGATCCACGACCACAGCCTGAGGGCTGGTCAGTTGGGCAGCTGTGCTGAACGGCAGGGACAGCCCTTGTGGCACCCTGTCACCTCTGGTGAAGAGAAGGGGCTTGTTCGTTGTCCAAGGCCAAGGAATTTGGTATGTTGAAGCAGCACCAGCTTCAAATATTTTGAGCTGATTTTCAGAGACATGTAAAAAACACAAGAGCTTTTTACTTGTCTTTTACTTGTCGGAGTGGGGACTGACTGTGTGCATGGAAGAATGGATGTTTGCTGGGGGATCACGAGAGATTGTGGCGTATGGGTATGGATGTTGATGTAGGAGCACACTGAGGAACTGTGTGTGAGGCATGCAAGACAGTGTCAAGGAGCAGAAAGGAATCAGCAGAACCCCTTGGCTGTCTTGGAATGGGCATCTCTGTGCGTGTCCATGGGACCAGTGGGAAAGACGAGAGAAGCGACCTGATGGTCTGCAAAGGGCCGAGAAGAGGCATGGAGAATGGCGCCGGCAGCGCTGCCACACAGAAGCCGGAGACGTGCGGTACGGCCGCTGCCTTCGGGGGGCGGTGATGGAATCACAGAAACGCTTAGGTTGGAAAAGACCCTCAAAGATCACCGCTCGGTACCGCGTAGTCCCCCTCGACACGGCCTGCCGGAGCCCCGCCGGGCCAGGCCGCGGGGCACAGAGGCGGGGCCAGCTCGTGTGCCGAGCGCCGAGGGGAGGCGCCCGCCATGACGCAGCACGGACGTTCGCAGGCGGACGGCACCGCCGCCCCGCGAGGCGCAGGCCGGACGCACGGGAAGGCCTGAGCGCGCAGGGCGCTGCCGGCGGCCGACCCCGCCCGCGGGGCAGCGGAGAGGCTGTTGAGGCGCGCGCTCACTACCGCGCTCCCCCTCAGGGCGGCGCCGCGCCCGGGCCGAGGGCGGCCCCGCTCCCCACTGCGGGCGGCGCTGCCGGGCCCCGCCAGAGGGCGCTGCGCTGCCCCCTCTTCCTCCCTCCCTCCCCCCCCCCCCCTTCCCCGCGGGATGGGCCCCCGCTGCGGGAGGGAAACGCGCCGGGCGCGCATGCGCAGTGCCGGGCACTAGACGGCAGCGGCGATGGCTCCGCAGTGACGGTTGGATCTAACGGTTGCTATTGACATTGCGGCGCGGATCGGGTGGCGGACCCTCACCCCGCGAGCGGCGCCCGGCCCGCGGCCGTGCAGCCTGCAGCCACCGGCCCTGCGGAGAAGGCCGCGGCGATGCGGCCGCGCTGAGGCCCAGGTGCATCCGCCTCCCTCCCTCCCTCCCTCCCTCCCCCGCCGCCGGAGCGGGCAGCGCGGCCCGGCCCGCCGCCGCCGAGCTGCCTTCGCGGTTCCTCCCTGCGGCCGCCGCCATGCGGGGCCGTCGCTGAGGCCGCGCCCGCGGGGAGAGCAGCAGGGCCCGGCGGAGCATGGCCCGCAGCCTGGCATAGCGCCGCCGCCTCCCTGCGCCGCGGGCGGGCCGAGGCCGCCGCTGGGAGCGAGGCCCCGCGGGAGGCGGAGCAGCAGCCAGCGCGGGCCCCGTGACAGGGCCGAGGCCGCCGGGCCTCCGCGCCGCCGCCGCCGCGCGGCTCCGGGTGGCCCCGCAGCGTGGTGACACCCCCGGCCCGGGGCCGCCCGCCCCCGCCGCCCGCACGGACTCGGTGCCGCGCGTTCTTCTCACCCCGGAGGCGGCGGCGTGCGAGCGGCTGCGATGAACCCGGTGAATGCCACTGCTCTCTACGTTTCCGCGAGCCGCCTGGTGCTCAACTACGACCCGGGGGATCCGCAGTCCTTCACCGAGATTAACAAGCTCCTGCCCTACTTCAGGCAGTCCCTCTCCTGCTGCGTGTGCGGTGAGGACCTTTCTTTTGTTCCCTGCACAATGCGGCTCCGGGCCTCGGCGCGGAGCTCCGCCGGATCCGGAGCGGGGTGGGGGCGGGAGGCGGTGCGGGCCGGGCCGGGCCGTGCTGTGCCGTGCCGTGCCTTGCTGTGCTGTGCTGTGCCGTGTCTCCCTGCGCTGCGGGCGGCCCGGTCGTAAAGGGCGGTACGGCCGTCATTAGCGGCTGTGGGAACAGCCCGCTGTAGCTCAGCTAATTGTTTTTAAGGAGAGATGGCTGAGGGCGAGCGTGGGGAAAGGTGCTCGAGACAACGTAGGGGCAGGGAGAACTTGTGGCTTTCCGTTTTCACTTGTCGTGCTTCATGTTTCAAGGAAAAAAAAAAAAAAAAAAACAATGTAGATTAAGAGCCAGGAATTGCAAGCTCCCAGTAACAGCGCTTGGATTGCTTTTGTGCACGGCAGGTAATTATCCTGCCGTGATAACCAGCACGGAGAGCCAGGCCGGGAGCTGCCAGGCTTCCCCCGCTCCCTTCCCCCCCTAAAGAGCCTCCTGCGTTTCGGGAAGGGTCCGCACCCGGAGCAGTGGGGCGCTGTGCGTATCTCTGAACCGCTGCGTTCCGAGCGGTGGGCCCGGAGCCCGGGGTGAGCTGTCAGCGCGCTGAGCCTCTGCAGGGCACCGGTGTCTGCTGCTGTCCTGCGGCCATGGCGAGCCCTGCTACTGAGCATTTGGATCTCCTGGACAGGCCGTGCTTCTGGCCTCTCTGGTTGCTTCTGTTTATCTGTGCTAATGTGTGGTCACACCAAGGTTTAATTGAATTACTGGGGTGTACAAAGTTAGCCGTTTTATTTATTTACAGCTGCCGTTGGGGCTGTTAAGCGAGTCATGGAGGCTTCCCATCCTGTAGCAGTAGCTCCTCCCATTTAAAGTCTTAGAAAATAGAGCTCGGTTTGTGCAGGGACAGAGGGAGCCGGTTCCCAGGCTCGCTGCGTCGTCATTTCCTGAAATAATTTGCCCAAGTGTTTTTTTTCCTCGTGGAACTCTGATGTCAATATGATTGCAAGTCTGCTCTTTGTCTCTGGAGCATTGCCTTCGGTTCTGTGACTTCATCTCCTTACCTGTGTCTTTTCCCATAAATCATTACTGCTTTTGCTCATTTATCTGATGGCTTTTGCTTGAAAGTAGTATTTTTCTGTTTTTTTTCTTAAGATACTAACAGAGGGACTATGTGGCTCTAACTGCTGTGCTGTCTGAACTTCCCACATTAAAACTACTTCTCTGAAACATGTTCTTTTCCTCCCCTTGCCTTGACTTCTTCCCTTAGTGGCCTTCTGCGGTCTTGTTTTTGCATTCTGTGTTACTGAAATTGTCTATCTTCAATTTGTCCCTGCCCAAATTCCTGGGCTCCTTTTCCCCTCTCCAGCATTTCTTGCATGGCTTTTCTGTGGCTTTCAGGTTGTAGAGCAGTCTGCGCTGTTTTAGTTTGTTTTCTTCTACTGGCTTGTGCCTCCATGGGGGTTTACCTGCTGCCTCGCAGTGGTTCCACTTCCTCTCTTCAGCTCCTATTGTCTTTGAATTGTAAGGTTGCTACTTGGACTTCTTTTTCTCTGCTGCAGCTAACTTTCAGATAAGCAAAGCCACTGTTGGTTTCAAAGATTTAGTCTACAAGGGATTCCCCAGTGCTGTCTTGGTGTCTGGACTTCTGTTAGCGGCCTGGTAGATGTGGAGCCCCTGTAAATTCCGGATTCTTTATGGGGCTGAGCGCTTTGCAGCCCTGCAGTAACATACAGTTTCTGTCCTGCAGAGTTAGGTGTCTTTCTTGAGCCTGCGGGCAGTCAGTCACAGGAGAGTGCTCCTGTCCAATGCAAAACTGCCCACTCTGGTGTTGACCAGCAGTCACAAATCTTCAGCTCAGAGCGGTAAAGGCAAATGGACTTTCTTGTTTGCTTCTCATCTTCCTGCTCTTCTGTCACAGGTGAATATTGGCACCTCTTCAGCTCTCTGACCTTGCTATGATACTTCCAGATAGCATTTTGCCTCTTGTATGTGTGCGTGCTGAGAGTTACTACGCTTCCTGTATATGTAAGATCATTTAAGGCCCATCTTCTGCATGCCTTTGTCCAGCTATCAGAACCTTTTAAATCTCACACAGTGTTTTAAAAGGTAAGGTTTAAGTACTGAGATAGAGATTACACTGTGAAATGCCACGATAACAAGAGTGGGTGTTTTGAGCACCAAAATCCAACTGTCTGTTCTCTAAAATATTTAAAGTTTTTCAGATGCTCGTTTCTTTTTCTGCATCTGTGGTCCATAGACTGTGAGATCCAAGTATCTGCATATGGATTCGAGAACATGGAACACTGAATGTCTGGTTACTTTTTGTCCAGACTTCAGTGAAATGAAGTTTTGACTGTGATTGCCTAAAAAGATGCTCTGTTGGAGAAATGCTGCATGGGTTATCAGTAATGTGTATAAAATTGTTAAAATCCCATAGCATTTCCTTTGGGAGATCCCTGCCCAAATTAGCACTCCTTGTCATCAGCTTCAGCACTTAATGTCTCTGAATGCGTCCTGCTAGGCTTTGTTATTCTGTAGGTGTTCATTCTGCAGTCAAGATTGTCCATTTAGTTTCACAGAATTGGTTTTAGGAGTGACAGCTACATACAGCAGCTGATGTGGTTGTGCTCCCACTGTTTGCTCAATGCGTTGGATTCAAGCCAACTGGTTTGCTTCTAATCTGATAGCAAAGCTGCATTGGCAGAAAGTTGTAATGTGTGGCATTGTAAATTGGTCAACTAGATGTGCTCCGAGTGCACTGAAGGTTTCTGCCTTTCCTGGCAGGTTGGAAAGGTTTACTTACAGTGATGGGACAGCAGTGTGTGTTTCTAGGATTTAAGCGTGAGCTTCATAGCTGGTGGCTTCATAGCTGGTGCTGCAGGTGATGCATTGTCCTGCTGGAGGGGTGTGTGAGAAGGCATGTCCTAGAGATTTGGGTTGAAATAAGTACTCTGTGCACAAGGTAGAAGGTGTTTTGAGGATGTGAAATCTGTGTTTTAGACTCCGGACTAATGTGATTATTATTAAATTGCATGCTAATACCACATGCCATTTAAAAATATCCTAGCAGGGTTTATGCAACAAATTTTTGTGTTTTAAAAATACTGCCTATCTGAGATACAAATCTCAAAAGCGACTCTCTCTGTTTTGAATGCTGTGTAGGTTTCTTTGAGTCATTCAGAACGTCAGTTGTCTTTCCTTCATTAGCAGTCTTTTTTGAACATCAGTTAAAATGTTTGTAGGAGATTGTCATCTGATCATTTGGCTTCTTTCTATCAGTGGAAAACTTCACCCTGGAGCCTCTGACAGACATTTAGAAAATATGTGGAAGATTGTTGCTTCTTTAGAATGTAAAATGACTGGAAAGGTTGCATGGCTTGAGTGGAACACTGCACACATGGCCAGGAATCCAGAGGTAGTCTGTACCATGGAAGTGCAGGGTAAGAATACAGCTCATATCTTTAAACATCCTGTAATCTAAGTAATGGGATGTGAGACAATGTGTGGCTTCAAAGAGATTAACGGGTGGCAAGGAACAAAGAAACAGTGTGATAATACTGACCAGCACCTCACACAGTTCCTGTGGGATGTGATGAGATAGCTCTGAGAATTTTAGCTGGAGGTTTTAAGGCTAAATGGTAAAGCAGAGTTATGGAACCAACTGTCAAGCATGGGGAATGGTGTGCATTTAAATAGAAATAGTATTATGTCAACTCCTTTTATTTGATGTCACTGTAGGGATGCTATTCCCACCCTGCTCTTGTATAAACGCATTAGCCTAGTTGTTGAAACTTTTTACACCGTAGGTAGAAGTTGAGGCTCACTGAATTCGTCCAACCAGCGAGGTGTGAAACTTCTCCAGAGCTGGTTGTGTAAACATGTGCATCTCTCATCCATGTTGGTGGCTTTCTGTCTTCCTTCCTTGCCCCTTGTTGAGCTGATTTCCCCATTGCTTCTGCAGGTCTGACTGCTTTTCCCTTGTGCTGGTCCATGGTGGGACCTCCTCCAGCCCCCTTGTCTTCAGCTCTCAGCAGTGCTGGTGTGGACCCCAAGTGGAATTTGTGACCTTAGGCTTTGCTTTGCCACTGGGAAATTGTGAATTAGACCTTTCAAACACTACTGTTTCTTCAAATATTCATAATGGAGATTTCTACAAATATCTAAGGGAAGAAGCTTCTAGAAACTAGTGGGATGCAAGTGAATTATGATTCTAGAGCAACTGACATTTGAATTCTCTGATGGCACTGAGACTGTCCAAGGTATGCAGCACTTATGGGGTGTCCTTCACAGAAGACTGCTGTGTGATACTAGATGTAAAATTTCTAGGAAATTCAGTTTCCAGTCATGGAGATGGAAAGAGGGAGAAGGAACATGTTCCCACTACTAAAAGGCCTTATTTATGTGCATGAGATTGGACATTCTTTGCAGATGTGAGCCATTTCTGAGCGAGTGAAGCCTGGATATCAGAGATGTAAAGTGAGAAAGCACATTCATTGTTGTGATGGAAACACTGAGTGGAATTCTCATTCTTTGTCCATTCTCCTTCTGTTGAGGAAAGTGAAGGCTGGTTCATGATCTGGGCTGCCAGATCACAGTTCCCTTTTGTGTTTGAAATAAGTGTGGATTGGCACATTTTTCTCAGGTATTTTTTGTTGATATTTTCTTCTGTTCTCTATTTTTAACTAATGAAAACTGTTGTCCAGCTATCACACGTTGGCGGTTCTCTGAATGCACCGATTTTTAGCCAGGAACTTGGTTGATTTCTCTTCCTCTTAAATCGCCTTACGTAAATTTGCTGTTTCCTGTTTAAAATCCTGCACGTGACTGTTGGGAGAACTGCTTCTTCAAGGTTGTCTGCATTGTACTGCACGCATTTTGACAATGCAAGGCTGTACCAGTTGAATTTAAATTGGTTTCTGAGCTAAAACTATTCCAGTATTAAAACAAATTTGAGAAATGTTGGTAGGAGTGTCTGTGGTTTCCGCCGTGAGATCTGGGTGGTGCCGGGCTTCCAAGGCTGCAACATTACAGTATTGCCTTCCAGTGTGATCTGAGGTGTGTGTTTCTCATTGACGCAATGGGAGATGATGGAGTAGTTCTGATGCTCACCTGAGGATGTTGACCACACTGACTGTGTTCCATGGCGTTTAGAGACAAGTTAGTAAGTTTCCAACAGGCACCTTTCTGGGAAGATCTTAATTACCCAGATCTGTAGTTGAGTCCAAACACAGATTTTCTTAGTTTGTTTTCTTACTGTGTTATGATTTACAGATCAGCTTGAGTAACTATGCAGTAAGGAGTTGCTCGATATGATGGAGTTGTGTGAAGCCAAAGAAGTTTCTTCACATTTATGTTTAACTTCAGAAATAATGCAAAGCACATTGAGTATCAGGTTTTCCAGGTAGGTAGAATTTTCCAACTTCTAGAAAGGAATTCACTTTGAAGTCCTTCCACGATATAACTTGTCAGTCTCCATCTCCTGAGCCCAGTGGTCACAGCACAGCACTTGCTGCTGCTTAGAATCATATCCTTAGATCATAGGTCATAGACATAGGATCCTTAGAATTGGGAGGGACCGTTGAGGCCATCTAGTCCAACTCCCCTGCAGTGAACACAGCTTGCAGAGCAGGAATGATAGCGCAGAGGGCTGTGGCAATTGAACTTCTACTTGCTTGCCATGCTGTATAAAATGAGGGTGATTTCTGGTGAAATGCGTACTTTAACAAAATTGGACTTGATTTTTTTTTACTAGTTTGCTTCATCAAGTTAGGATATAATATTTATGTCAGTCCTATAAGTTTGGGCCTTCAAAAAGACAATATATAGGCTTTTCCAAGGGTGTCAAAGCAGTTTTATGTGCTGAGAATGTACCTCCTTTTCTAGGGCGCTCTGCCTTTGCTCAAGGTAGATAAGAATGAAAGGAGCACATTTGCTGGATACATGCACCCAATAATCACATTGTGCCCAATTCTTCTCCCTCTGTGGTCTGTGAGATACAGTTTGCAGATGCTTCCCTTCTTCCTGCAGCTGTGGAGTAAAGCTCATTAAGGAACTCCACAGGAAGCGTTCCTTGGGGTTTAAATGACCTCCCTCCTGGTAACAGCTTTCCAGGACGGCCACAATGTTCTGTAAATAATATATTAAAAGTCTTTTCTCTGTATATCCTGCTTAGTAAGTGTAAGTGCTCACATTAAAGTAGATGTTTGGTAAACCCTTCTGATAGTAGGGAGGTCAAGAGCTGATGTTTGGGGAAATTTGAAACCTCTTACTGGAGGCATTATAAGAAAAAAGAGGGTGAGCAAAGATGGAGTTTAGTACTATGAGTTCTTTCAAGTAGTAACAAGAAGGTCTGCAATGAGTAATCGTGGTGGGATCTTAGGAGGAAGAGTGACTGCACAATAAAATGGCAAATGAAATTTAGTTGAGATAAATATTGAATGATAAACATAGAGAAAAATATTGCTTACTTCTCAGAGCACATCATTTTATATCTTAAAGAGTTTCTGTAAACATACAAATGTATGTAAGTGATAGACTGTTGATGGCTACCAGCCAAAAGTGAGATCTTGGCCTTTCAGCATAAAAACCATGAAAACCATGTTATTTCAGTGCTGAGTATCAATCAAAAGTAAAACAAATGTTAAAAATCAGGAATGGTGGTGAAGTTTATTACAGCACTGTATAAAGCTGTCTGGAAAAGAGACAACGTGGGGGATATGTGATAGGTGGCTGTAAAACCATGAGCAGTGTGGTTGAGGCAGGTAGGGGGTAGGGATTGACTGTTGGCCTCTTCCAACACAAGAAGCAGAAATTGTCTGGTGAAACTAGTAGATGTAATGGTTCAAAAACAAAAAGTCATGCTCAGCACAGTAACTGACCAGGGACTGACCTTCTTGTCAAAGCCTGCTGTGACGGATAACATTTCAAACAGCTCAAGAAGAGATGAAGCAAGCCTTTGGAGAGAATCTTGAGGGTTACTGAATATGTGGAAACTCCATCTCCAAGAATAACAGCTAAAGGCTGGGCAAGGACTAAGGGTGTGCTTGCCTTGTTCTTACTCCATGCCATAGGCATCTGCTTTTGGCCACTAGTGAGATGGGATGTTGCACTACATGGATCTTTGGTCTAACTCAGTGTGGTTATTCTTGGGTTTGAGGATGGGTTAGATAACATCTCAGAAACCTTTCTGTTGTTGTTTTCTTGGTGAACTTTGTAATTTTAATCTGGGGAGATCTGGTACTTTGAGAGCCTGTGCAATCCAACAGTTTGGAACATCCCAAAGCTTAGTACCTCCAGATTCTTGGTAAGAGCTCAGATATTGCCTTTCTGGGACAATGTTGTTGACCTAGCATGATTCCCCAAGTATTAAAACTAATTAAACTTAAATTTCTGTGAATTTGCATCTAACGATTTGTTTTTATTTTTTTAATATTAGCAATACTAAATCTGAAGAGGGTAATAACTGCCACAGAACACGCACAAGAAAAACGTTGACTGGAGAATGAATATGAGATATGAGCTCAAGCTGAAAATATTCCCGTGGCTCAGGCATTCCTAACGTCTCCCCCGTGTAGGTTGCTGGCATTTGTGGAGGGTGGAACTCACTGTGTTCTTTCCTCCATTGAGAGCATACAAAGTGTTTTGTTTTGTCTGTCCATCTGTCTTCTTCCTCATAGCTTCTGGAAATTACAACTTCTTTTTTTTTCAGAGATTTTAATATCTTCTTTTAGCTTTTGCACCCGTTCAGCAGTTTCAGCCAAATGTATTTTGGGATAAATGAATCGCGCAGTTGCCAACAAGATTTAAAAAAAAAAATCTAATTAAAAGTTAAATTGTGACTACACATTTTTTATTTGGTCTGATCTCTGAAGTATTTTAGTGCTTCATAATCTGTAAAGGATTGATCACCATAAGTCTTTGCAAAATAGGCTGAGGGTGGACCAAGGCACAGGCACAGTACTGCTGGCCTTTTCCTGCTGGAACTGCAGTGGATGCATATGTAGTCTGACGGAGCCTGCTGAAGTCTCAGAGCATTATGTGAGCAAGTGTTTCTTGTGCTTGCTTCTTGCTCGAGTCAGAACACAGCTTTCTGCTTTTCCTGCTGGAAGGGCCAAGATCCAGAAGGGCCCAGCAGCTGCTTTTAAACTCTTTCCACTTACGGATATAGCTTTTAAAACCAGCTGATACAATTTAAAGCTTTCTTTTGTTTTTCCCCAGTGGCGGTTATGGACTTTTCTCACAAAATCAAATGTTATCTTATGAGCACCATGGACGTCTCTGCTTGTGTTGCTCTGTAAATAGTGTCATTTAAAGGGAATATAACGTTTCTGCTGCAGGCTGCATTGTTTCACTTCAGGTTCCACCTTTTGGCTTTAAATCTTCACTGTGGAGTGTTTTGCTATTGTCTTTGTAGGATCTGGAGTCAGTCTTCTTCAAGTCAGCCCTTCTCAGTAGAGCGGCAAGGAAAAGTTACACACCTACTGCTTGGTTGTACATTCATTTTCCAGTTGCTGAGGTTGTGCTTTGAACCTCTCTCTGTTGTGCAGCTTCTATTCGTGGTTCCTTCTGTATTGCTTTTGAGTAGCTGTGTTAGAATGCTGCATGTTCCCATATAGTCACAGCTCCAGCTGCAGCACAGTGGCATTTCTCATGTCCCATCAGTACCGAAGGATTCAGGTTTCATAGGGAAAACAGGATGGTCCCTTCATCTGCTCAATCATGGCATTCAGGAGCTCTTCAAAATGACAGTGCTAATGCAAGTTTCCTATTACTTCAAACACAAAAAAAGCTGAATTTTCAGAATTTGCTTCTGTAATGGAAGGCAGGGAGGGCTGGGTTAGGAAAGGACATGGAGCTTTTTCGTAAAAGATGGAGCGCTGGGACAAGTTCCACAGTCAAAGTGTGACTGCAGCCAGTGGTTAGTGCGTCCTGTTCTTCTGAGGGGTTGGGTTCCCTACTAAGATAATACAATACAGAGAAGTTGGGGTTGCTGAATTCATAGCTCAAGGAGATTTGGTTGGCTGCAGCACTCCAAGGGGCTGCCACGGGAATCTACTGTGGAAGGTCCGCCTGATCTACAATTTCCTTGAAAGCAACTGATGAAAGAAAACATTTAGGACTTGTTCTTTCAGTCTGTTTTACTTGGCACGCTTTGCTTTCTGTTCCCAATTTTCCAAATGTTACTTATTTGTTCCTCAGAGCATGTTTCACTTTGGTGCAAAATCTGGGTGGGAATCCACTGATTGTTGTCACTCATCCAACAGAGGCTCCTCGTAGGGAGATAGTGCTGATCAAAGCTGAGCATCGGCTGT
This sequence comes from Gallus gallus, assembly GCF_016699485.2. NCBI lineage: Eukaryota > Metazoa > Chordata > Aves > Galliformes > Phasianidae > Gallus > Gallus gallus. Next base: position 268,690 of record NC_052540.1, on the reverse strand, counting down.
TAAAGAAGGGGAAACCTGTTGCTGTAGATGACTATAGGTACTGTGAAGTTTATTTAGGTCTTAAAATACCTTTCTGGCCTGCAGCTGGCTAGAACCAACCAAGTGATACTGGATATACTTACTAGCTGAAATGTTTCTATGCAGAATTTAAATTAGCACTGTTCTTTTGTATTTTGTTCTTCCATGTTACTCGCCTTTTTCTTAAGAACAAGCAAAGACTTTCTTCTGGACTTCTCATTTTGGAGAGATGAAAACCTTACCTTCCAGATTCTCAGCACCACATGTGTAAAGGCTGTGGTGTCAGGTGTGCTCAGTACATCAGCAACTGGCTTTTTGAAATGTTTTTTTTCCTTAACAGTAAGATCTCAGAGAAATCTCTTGCAGTTCACTCACATCTGCACAGGACATGTGAGCTGGTTTTGACGCTTTGAAGTATTTAAGCATCTGGTTGTGACAACTACTGTTATTTTAAGTATTGGCCCACTGATGGGTGTCTTTGAATTGGAAAGTGGGGATCCACCACTCCCCAGCATAAGTTAACAGTTCCCTGGTTGCATCTTCTGTTCTGGCATGAGAGCAATCTAATAAGGAACAATATAGGTTTCTTTCATTTTTATTCAAATACATTATTAGGTGTTTTATTTAGTACTTAATAAGAATTCATAAGAGCCATTTAATTGCTATTGTTGTTCACAAAACCAAAATCTTTGTGCTTCATTGGTGATGCTGTCATAAAGCTATGCTGTTTTCACTCCCAGCCAAATGAAAAGTGAAACAGTCTCTGTTGTGCATTCCTTTCTTCTGGGCTTGCTATTGCATCATTTTTACATTCCTTTTAGGGTTTCCCTTTACTCAGTTTCCATTTGTTTTCACTGATTTAATTAAAATCTCTGTGGTAGCTCTTCATGGAGGTTTGTTGCTGCACTTCTGGTAAACTCATAGGAATCTTACGTCCTTTGTAACTTTCAGTGGAAGAAATTGCTGAGGGTATATCGGGACTGGATTTGTTTCAGCTATGAGTGTTTATAAAGGCTACAGCAGCACAACCAATTATGTATGGTGTTATGGTGTGATGTATTTCTATCTTTTTCTGAAGTTTTAAAATCAGATATGGCATCTGTGAGAATTTTTAGATGATTCTTTGTGTGGTATGTTCTCCTGTGACTTGTCGGACCTTCTCAGGCCGTTTATTGCTGCATGTTACCAGAAATCCATCCTGTACGATCTGGGAAGCCTGGCTTGAGTTCATGGTAATCTTTCTTTTTCTTTTTTTCTTTAGGAAATTTGCTACAAGATCCTATTGCTCCTACAAACTCCACATGTCAGCATTATGTCTGCAAAACGTGTAAAGGCAAGAAGATGATGATGAAACCATCATGCAGCTGGTGCAAGGACTATGAACAGTTTGAGGAGAATAAGCAGCTAAGCATTTTAGTGAATTGCTATAAGAAACTCTGCGAGTACATAACACAAACTCCACTGGCACGAGATATTATCCAAGCAGTTGACTGTTCTGCGGATCTTTTGGCTTTGCTCAAAGATGGATCCCCACTCCACGAAGAGACGGAAAAATCTTCCGACACAGCCTTGGCTTTGTGTTTGACACATTCCCCAGTACCTTCAACCTCGGAACTCACAAGTGATCCTCCAGCTACTTTGACGTCAAAACCCGAGAGCACGCAGAATGTTGATATTAGAGGTTCTGTTATCAATGGGTTGCCCAATTGTAATGGGCTTTCAGTAGATAAACTTGGAGTGAATATTCCTTCTCCTGAACATGCAAACACGATTGATGTATGTAGTACTGGAGAGTATATGAAAAATGAAGATAACTCTAGCAGCCTGCAGCCTGTGTGTGACCCAGTTTCTACCAGTGACTTGTGTACGACAGGCATTGACATCTGCAGTTTTAGTGAAGATATAAAACCAGGCGGATCGCTTCTCCTTAGTGTTGAGGAAGTTCTCCGGAGCTTAGAAACCGTTTCAAATACCGAAGTCTGTGGTTCTAATTTGCAGCCCAGCTTGGAGGCAAATGTGACTAATGGCCCTTTCCTACAGCTTTCCCCCCCGCCTCTTAGCCATAACATTTTCGTGTCCACAGATGCTTCTCCTCATGGGATCTCATGTACAGCAGCAACACCCAAGGTAGTCAAGTTAAACAGAAAGCGATCTCGATCAGAAAGCGACAGTGAAAAGGTGCAACCTCTACCCATCTCCAGCATCATCTGTGGCCCAACACTGGGAGCATCAGCTCCTGTAACAGTGAAACAGGAAAATAAAATGTCTTTGCAGCCTGTTGCAACTGTACCTAATGGAGGCACTACTCCCAAAATAAGTAAAACTGTGCTCCTGTCTAACAAAAGTGTGAAAAAGAATTTAGAACATGCCCCTAAGAAATCTCACCCAAAAGCCAAACCAGGAGTGCTGAAAACAAAAGACAAAGCAAAGGAGAAAGTCCCTAGCAGTAATGTTATGCCGGGAAGCCCAACAAAAACTGTATATAAAAAGCCACAAGAAAAGAAAGGGTGTAAATGTGGTCGTGCCACCCAAAATCCAAGTGTTCTTACATGCCGTGGCCAACGCTGCCCTTGCTACTCTAACCGCAAAGCCTGCCTTGACTGCATATGCCGTGGCTGCCAAAACTCCTACATGGCTAATGGGGAGAAGAAGCTGGAGGCATTTGCAGTGCCAGAAAAGGCCTTGGAGCAGACTAGGCTTACTTTGGGCATTAATGTGACAAGCATTGCAGTGCGCAATGCCAGCACAAGCACCAGTGTAATCAATGTGACAGGGTCACCAGTAACTACGTTTTTAGCTGCCAGTACACACGATGACAAAAGTTTGGATGAAGCTATAGACGTGAGATATGACTGTTGAATCTTTTTCTTTTCCCTGCCGTCAGTAGGGGAACTGCTACAGTTTAAAGGCAGCTATGGTTCTGTTTAACTTGCTGGAGCTCCTGCGTTTAGATCACTTGTATCAAGTGTTTTTCATTGCTATGTTATGTGTATTAGTGTCTGGGAAATAGTTGCAGATAATGGAGGAGTTACCCTAAAACTGTTTTTAGTTCTTACAGCACCTCATAGTTTGAGATGAATTGCTGATGTAAATGATTTTATCACAAGATCTTTGGCAAGAAGTATATTAACCTCATTGTACTTGCTCATGCTTTGTGCTCAGTCAAAGCTTCTGCTTAAATGTAGAGAAGTGGTATCTAGTTAGCCCGTGTAAGCTGTGCTAGATTATGGTGCAGAAAAGTAATTACCAATTGGTTACAATCACTATTGCCAGAAAATCACCTAGTATTTCTGGAGGAAGCGCAGCGTTAAGCTGAGGAATACGGTCTGAGAAGGATAGGTAATTTTTGATTGTTAGAATTGATTATGGAGCAGTTACAAATTAAGATCAGTAATATACTGAGAAAGCTAACAGCCCACAAAGCAGTTCAGTCTCCCAACGAGGGTCAGGGAGATCATTTACTTAGACATGAATGTTAAATCGCTGACTGCAATATGCTATCCCTGGTAATACCATCATTTAATTTTCTTTTCCTGCCAGTTCCACTGGTCACGCTCCTCATCTGTTAACGCTCTCCATGCCAGCTCCATTTGTTTGACATGTGTCTATTTTGATTGAAGTGGAAAAATTGCATGTACACAAAGAAGGTTCGAGTAGCGCTACTTCCTTAGTAGCCCTCTCCTTTTTTCTTTCATTGCCAGTTCCTGATGGTTTTGATTTTAGCACTACTGCTACTAGAACAGAGCTGCTTTTATTTTTTTTAGTGAGCTTCCGAGGAGGGGCTCTGTTTTCTCTGCCCCCCGTTGTGCTGCCAGTCAGTGGGTGCAGTACACAAATCCCTCCAGCAGTTTCCATCGCTGGGTATTTTTGTTTGTTTGAAGCCAAAGTGCAACACACCTGGGAGGAGCCCGTTTGAGGGCAGTTCTTTGCTGACAGGATCTCTTGGCTGGGGCAGAAAATGGATTTCTATCAAAGGTCAAATATTTTGGATGTTTGTTAGACACAAAAAGCTGTATAATTTACCCAGAATCCGTCACATTTTTCCGTGATATATTGGAAGTTGCTTTCAAAGATCAATGTTTTTGTGACTTGGGCTGAAAAGATCCCAAGTGGAAAAATAACAAAAATTTGTAAGAGAGCTCATTTCAAAAAGTGTTAAAAATGAAAACACCTTTGTAGGAATTCAGCTTTATTATTATTAAAAAAATATATAAGTTTATGTAATCGTAATCCCTTAATAAAAGTACAGTCAGAAGCGTTTAGTCTTGTAGTTAAGATTCCATTGGCAACCTTAAAAATGCAGTTGCTTTGTGAAAGCAGAAATTTCTCCTCTTGGAATGATAGAGCACAGATTAAGCACAGGCTGACTAGAACACACAACATTACCTTCTAATTTAAAAGGCAATTCCTGTTTCAACAGCATGTTAAATAGTATGTGAATTTTTCAAGTTAACTGCTTCCATCTTTCTTTAATTCATCTAATGGAGTCTGCAGTGCTTGCTGACCTAACACTAGGTATATTTTGATTTGGCACAAAGCATGTACAATGATGGTTACTCACCTAAGAAATAAGCAAAAACCTTTGGACACGAATGGCACCTCCTTTCTTTTTGTAGTGTACCATGGTGTCATTTTCTGTGGACGTGGTCAGATCTTTTTGTTGGTTTTGGTTTGTTTCTCCCCCCGTCTTTTTTGTGGGGTGGGTAGGGTGGGGGGTTAAAGCCATAGGAAGAAAAATGTGATGTATGTGTCCAGTCTGTACTTTTTTGTTTTTGTTTTGCAAGAAGAGTTGAAAAATATTTTTGATAATGAGTAAATGGTGGAAAATGCTTCTTAGTATTCTTGTCTTTATTTGCCAACCCAGGTACCTAAGGTCTGTGTTTTCTAGCCCTCATGAGATTTAATGATGTCCTATTAAAATGTATTTAGTTAAACTTGTATGTGATTTTTGTGTTGACCCAAGAGGATCCTACAGTTTCCTGATTTGGTGGTTTGATCGTGACCTACTGATGTAAATCTGTTTCCCAGTCCACTACGTGTAAGAAACGTTGCCAGACCAGAGTCTGATTTAAGAGGAGTAAAATGCACAGCATGGGTTGTTTCTAAATGGTTTTGCAGAGCTGTTAAGTTTTGCTGGGATTGTTGGTGGTACATTTATTAGGACTTCTATTAAATTACATGCGTAGTACTTTTGCTCCACAAATGCAGGAGTACTTGGAGTCTTTCGTATCTCACTGCTGCATTAATTATGGTACCAAAATTTGGTGGTTTAGGTCAAGTGTGTTTTGGAACTGTTGACAGGAGAGCGCTGATCGTTAATGTAACAGTGCAAATGGTAGATTCAGGTTGTTTCTAAAAACGTTTCTTTTTATGCTGCCACGTTTTTGAAATGTGTATTAAAATTCAAATTGATTTAATAAATGTTAGTTTTCTAATTCTATTTTGCAACTGCTAAGAGCATTGGTGTGGCATATTTCAAACTTACTGTCTAAACACTGCTTAGTTTGTTGATGACTAATTCTGTAACTGTTTAAATTAAGGTTTGGTTGGTTGCATTTTTTTTTAACCTCCTGGCTAGTTGTTCTTGAATGAGCTGAACAATGGAAAGGGTCGTAGCGCTCCTGATAATAACTGCAGTGGTTCCAGTTTGAAAAGCATTTGTTTCCATTTTAAAAGGGATATCAGCAGCATACCGGTATGGGAGCTTCCAGTGATGCTTGTAGTCAGAGGAGTTAAGTTAAAACTCAGACCAACATTACCCAATGCAAGGGCTTGCTCCCTGTTGGCCATCGGTGGAGAAGCACTGGAGAATCGCTGGCAGAGAGCCCTTGCAAAGATGCTTTCAGCTGTAGCTCAGCCTGGGTTGGCTGGGTTGGGCTGGCACGACTTCCCTGGCTGCTGTCAACCTGGCCTTCCTCCTGTAGCGCTGTGCAGTAGGGGAGCTCTTCTCTGTGTTGGCACAGAGGAGCCTACTTGGGGATTTCATTTAGGAAGTGAGACACGAGCTTTCTTCCCAGTCCACCTCAGGAAAGTGAAACTTCCAGATTTTAATAAAATTCTGCCATCTGCAGAGCTGGATCAGAAAGAAAAAGCGTAGTTTTAGCATATGTTTTGCTGTGGTGGTCTTCCTGCCTGAAAACTGCTGCAGGGATGGGAAGAACAGCTTCTTCTGGAAGAGGGACTTTGGATTGTGTTTTGATGCTTGCCAGTACAAAAATAGTCTAGTGATTATGGCCATCTCAGTCTGAACATATGGAAGATGCTTTTTCAAGAAAGAGAAAACATTTAAACTTTTAATTTCAATGGGAAAGACTCTTTCCATATATTATGTGTGCATCAGTGGTTGGATTAAACGCTGGAGGGAGGAGGGGCAGGGAAGCTAAACTGGAAATGGCCACTTGGTTTGTGCTGCTCTTGCAGACAGTTCATTTGTGCAGGTGATGTTCTTGCTCTCTGACATTTCTAACCCTCACGTATAGTGCCTGTGAACAGTGAGGTTGCAACATGTTCTTCTGCTTCTGTTAACTCCCTGTGGATGTTCCATACATGCATTTGAGTATGGTTTCATTACCACAAACTGTGGAGGCAGGTAGCACGTCGTCTTCTGCAGCTGCTTCAATTTGTGTCACCATGGAGTTTTCAGACAGATGAAACAAGGCTGCCAACTCCCCCCTCCCCAAAACCACTGTCAAATTTTGCATAGTCAAAAGGAAGCCTGTAGAGTTGCGACACACCAGCAGTCTGAAATAAAACCTGAAAGCCCTGCTTTCAAAGCAGGTACTGCTTGCACAGCAGGGACTTGTTGTTTAGTGAGACTGACGGACTTGAGAGAAAAGGATCATAATGCCTTCCTAAGAAGTGAAACAACAAAAAAGAGCAGCTTTGGATACATTAAAATAACTTCAGGTGTTTGTGGTGCCACTGATGACATTCACTGACACTTACCACGTGTTAAGGTGGTACTGCTCATGCTGCAAGCACGTCTTTGTCCAGTCTTAAATATTCCATTTTTATAACTGAAGGGCCTTTGGTATTTCAAAGAAACCAGAGGTTGCTACCAAAAGGTGTGCAATCCACAGATCAGACATGCGTGTGGGTGCAGCTGTCAGTCTCAGAAATGAAATAAGATAATGCAGCAGTTCTACTTCAGCATTTGCACGTGATGAAAGCAGAATATTTTTCTTTCTCCCCTCCATGCCACTTGCAGAGGATCCAGAAGTCTGTTCTAAGAATAGATTAAAATGAGAGACGTAGGATTTTGGTAAGTTGGTACAGGGGCAGTGCTCCATGTTGAGGAGGAAGACCTGAGGAAGGTGAGTGTTGGGATTGCTGCTTCTCCCTGGTGTGTTTCAGCAGAGAGCTGCATCTCCTGGCTCCACGGGGTTGCTGACAGGCACCTGGATGGCGTGAGCTCAGCAGTAATAAGGCCGACAGATTTGGGACAGCACTTGGAGCTGAAGTGAACAGTAACACTGTGCTGCCACTGTGAGACAGATTTTACTTCCTTATTTCAGAAGACCTTTATTTGCTAAAAAAAATGAAGAAATTACAAAGTAGAAATACAAAGATAAAACCATACCAGCACAAAATGCCTCCAAACTACTTTTACAAAGTATAAGAACCTTTATTGTTTAAATACTCGGTTTCTAGAGCCATCACCCAGTGATACAGATAAAAGATGGACAGGCCAAGCACTGTTGAGATGTTTTTCTCACAGTATCACATGCTCCTTGCTGAGGTTCATTTTTGATTGTGTAGACCTGGGCAACTGCTGTGGAAGCGCCGTACTCCAGGACACTCACTTTCTGTTCTTTCAGGCATATTTTATTTCAGAAACTAAGCACAGAACCTTGTTAAGAGTCTCTCAAGTCAACTTCTTTTAATCCTTAGTTCACAAAAGCTGTAAGGTTTTCTGCAATGTTTCCTGTAAACCTGAGACTGACTGCCATCTCTTTTTTGCTGTCCGTGTCTGTTTTGCAACACTGCCGCGTGGTGGCAGGCCGGCAGAAGGGGAACTGTGCCATCGCCTGGGTGCTTTTTGCTGGTGAAAAACGTGGTGAAGGAATTACTATTGAGATTGCAGAGAAGAAGAAAAGAAATGAGGCTAGTACCGTTTCAGCAGTAGTTGCATGTGGTTGTATTGAACCCCAACTCCTGTCTTAGTACTGCAGAGAGAATATTTGTGAATATGCAGATAAGGTTTTTTTTTTCTATGGACACAAGACTCGTTTTTGCTAGACAAAAGCAGACTAGAGGGAACAAACAAACACATATTCTTTTATCATGCAAAACGGAATTTCAGTCACTTTTCTGACTATTCATTAGGAAAAGGAATTGAGCTCATAACAGAACTGCAACAAAAATGTAAGATGTGTCTTTAAAGGTATGCAACATCTAAAGCAACAGTTGCAGACAGGAGGCAAAGTCAGAGCAAAAGCGGGTTCCTGTAAGTGTTCTGTGCTGTAATTCTTGGGTTTGTTGGCTTCATTTCAGAGAGCTTCACAGCCTCTGAAACTGGTGCATGTTGTAGGGGAGCAGGCACTGTGTCTGCAGTCCCAAACATCCTGGTCTTCTGATGTAACCACCCCAGAAACTCCAGGAGCATGACAGATTTTCCAAATTTACCACCAGAAGTTACAACAGGGCTAAGTCACAAATGGGGTGTAGAATAAATACCTCATGCACTAATTAATCTGTGACAGCTGAATTATGATTACCTGCACGTGGATTAGTAAAACAGAGAATGGATTTCTGTTCCAGAAAGCAAATACTACAAATTACTACATATAGTTTCTGTAGCTTGTTCTTGTACGTGAGGCAAAACATTTGCCCTAAGTTGTCTTATATTCTTTATTATTTTTTGATTCCTTAGACTAGTGTCATTGTGTTGCCCTGCTAGAACAGACAAATAGAATCACTCAGAGCAGCAGAGAACCTGTTTGTTAAAAAAGAAATCCTTGGGTCTGGGGGTGAAAGTGCTCAGAAGAACAGCTATGAGTGTCTGCCTCATATTATTGAAGCCAAAGCTTGAAAATGTAATAGGTGATTTTACCAGGCTTAGGATACTCATCTTTTTTGTTCTTTTTTTTTTTTTTTTTTTTCTCCCATCCTGGAATAGGTCAGGTTCTTCTTGCTCCTTTGGGCAATCTTTATTTTGGAGAGATTTAAAATATTATCAAAGAGTAAAAGGCCAATTCAGGCCCAGATAATGAAGAAAAGAGGTGAAATGCTTTGCCTTCGTTCTTTCAGTTGAAAGCTGGTTACAATTGGCCATCGTGCAATTTCCATCCAAGGTTCATTTTTGCAATCATTTACTTTTTTTCTGAATGTGGATCTTTGTGGAACTATTCCAAGTAAAGCTTTTCCTTTCAGGGTTACAGTGGTAATAGAAATGTAACTCAGACATCCTGGTGTTGAACAGAGCTGCTCTTGTGTGCTTGTTGCATTTAAAGGGGCTTATCCTGCCTTGGTCAGAGTGCCCCCTCCTTAATTCTGTCACTGCAGAATGGAAATTACCTCAAAGTGCCTTCACTAAGAATCTGGGCATCCAGAAGTTCCCCAGATATATGAAAAAATCCAGGATCCTGGGATGTGTATATGCATCTAGATAAAATAGCAACATTGTTCATGGGAAAGGGAACAGTTCTTCAAGCCCAGTGAAACTGATAACTTCCTCCCTTTCAGATTTTGATCTTGATGAGAGCGTTACTAACCTCAGCAAGGCAGCAGTATGTCCCACCTGGGCATCAGGAGGCAGGCGTGACACTTCAAAGGCTCCTGGAAAAGTTGAAGCTGCATTGTAGTGATCAGCCAATTCCTTATTTGTTATTAACAGCAACACTAAGAGATAGCATCCAGGGATTAATGTACCATTGGGCAGCATTTTTATGCACCAAACATGCTGGGCTAATAACGAGCATGTGTATTCACAAGCTATCTATCTACAAAGTGAATGGGTTCTGTCTTTCTATATCAGTTGTAATTCCATGGGGAAAGTCAGTTCAATTTTGCACTTACAGCAAGAATTCATCAGTTACGCTGCTTCCTCTCTGAGTCTAGGTCTGTTTCATGGGTGGAAAAAAAATCAGTAATATTTGGAGGCTTTCTTTACCAGGTAAAGAATCCCCCTGTTAATAGAAGTTTACCACGCATGGGTAGGGCAGGTATTTTCATGATATCACTCAGTCCCTTGCAGAAGGCTACAGATTAGCAGTACAAGAGAAGAGAAGAGCACAGGAAAGAAACAGAACTGAAGCACACAGAACACAGCAGTTACAGCACACCAGCTGAAGAGTGTATGGATCTCTTGTAAATATACTAGAAAACACTTCTACAGAGAAAAACCACTATCCTGGCTGGTACTCATACAGGAGATCCTCTCACACACAGGAGAATATGCAGAAACATTAACTATATCATAAATTCTAAGAGAAACATTACCTCATTTTAACTGTTTACATATGCAAACAAGTAAAATTTGTTTGGTATCATCTATAAGAGCTTCATATCACAAAAGGGGACCTCATTCTCCCTTTCTGCAGGCATGTTGCCATGATATTTAGGACACCAGCAAAACCAAGAACTACTCTGTGATTTGTGTTTTAAATGATTTCTAGACATGTGTTTAAATTAACTTGGCAACTTCTGTCACTCCTGTTGTAAAGTCAAAGGGTCATAACGGCACAGGACTGAACCAACGGACCAATGACCGCTGTAGATGTTGATTGCAGCTGTTAGTTTGTCATTAGATGTTGGCATTTATTGCACATCTGGGGACATTTATATGGAAAGATATAAAGGAAACAAGGTGTAATCACCATTTTTAATGAGCGTGCACAGTAACACATTGTAGAAAGCTATTTTAAAGAAATTATCTTATTGCAGTTACACAAGAAGAAAAAAAAAGGAGGGGGTTTCAAATTACAGTGTACAAAATAAAACACATTGCTCCAATGATAGACTTAAGAAAAATCCCTAACTGTCCCTAAGCATCTTGGGACTGACTGCTATCCAGTTTGACAGACACTGATTACACATCTTCCATTTCTCTATGCTGAGAGATCTGAGATAACTAGTTTGACTTGTCTCCAGTTTCAGAGGGAGATAAGACTTCATCTGTCTCATAGTCTTCTTCAAATGATCTGTAAAGATAAAAGGTGTGTCTTTAAAAGCTATTTTTTGGTGAGAGCATTTTTCAGCTAAGTTATTTCAGTGGCCGCTAAACCATGTGACTAAAATATGATAACATGCAGGATGCTAACCTCAAGGAGTGTATTTGTAAAGCACTGAATACAGTGCATCAGTAAGCAGTATTCTGACAGCTGACTGTCCTCTATCCATTCTCATTCTAAGTTCTGAAACAGTTTTTCATTGGTGTTCAGCATTTAGAAATTTGAATACAGTTTTAGTCACAGAAGTCAGTATCTTGCAGTAGCCTTAGTGTAGAAATGAAGTTGTTCAGGCACAGATTCAGGTCCTAGAGGAAACTTGGCTTGCTCAGATTTGCTCACTAATGTTCATTTGCTCATTTGCTCTTGGTTTCCAAAGTATCTTTGAGCTTAGGATATGCTTTCGTTTTCACAGAAAAATCAATTGTGGCCACACTGTCATGTTCGTCTCCCACTTGGTTTGAAGATCCAGAACTCTGTTTATGGCTTAGGGAGGTCTGTCTGCAAATTCTCCTCTCCAGCCAGTTGCAGTATTCAGGCTAGCTGGTTTCTGTGTTCTACAGCAGAGGATAGCGCTTCAGGGCTTTCATGCCCTTCCTGTTGCTGCAAAATTAATATATTTTAAGATCTCTATTTTTTCCCCAGCCTCCGCCCATCACAAGTTATTTTCTCAGAACTCCCAAGAAATTCAAATTCTATAGTTCTGAAAGCAATGCTTGTTATGAAGGCAGTGTTGCAGCAGGTCTTCCAGTGGCAAGCACAGGAATAGCTCCAGTTAGTTCAGTGGTAAACTGCCCTAGAAAAAGGTTAACTCCTTTGATACCCTGTGAGGACAGTGACAAAAACAGAGCCATCTGCCACTTTTTGTGTTGCTTTTTCCTTTTCTAACTCTTGTGCAGGCACAACAAAGCCCTGGGAGCAATTTCTGCCCGCCAATCCGTATGTCCTGCTGCATAGAGGCTTCTGTGCCATCACCTGCTAAGTCTGTGAGATAGCAGTTTTGCTTTCAGAGCCTTCACGGTCAGATTCAACTACTGCTTCTGCCTTCACACAAAAACGTGCATGCATTCACCAGGGAACAGGCTCTCTGTTCCTCGAAACACCTCGAAAACTCATACACAGACGTATAAGCCAGAAAACATGGCTGAGAAGTGTTCAGATCTGCTTAAGCTTCCAGTGAAACACCATGCTCCAAATTGTTTTGAGCAAAAAAACACCTTTCTTTTCTCTTCTTTTGTTGAGTGTGTTGTCCTTGTGTTTTCCAACATCGGTATTTAATTTACCACAGCAGTACTTGCAAATCTCTGAAGCTGCCACTCAGGATCAGAAGTAAACACTGTAATATATCCCTGCCTTTTAACGTTACGCAGACAGCACCTGACCAGCTCTGAACAGGCACAGCATCCTTGAAATCTGAGTATTCACTGTGTCTTGGTGAGAGTCCTCTTCCACAAGGAGTGCTCTGTCATGGACAGACATCTGGATAGCCAGACACCAAGTGGTTTCAGAAACCTTCCAGTCAGAAAAGCTATGGACAGGATTAAGTCATGAATGTAGCAGGGAATGCCACACAAATTCATCTGCAATTGCTGAACAATGGTTATTCTCAAATTTATTCAAACAAACACTGAATTTCAGATTCTGCCAGCTAACTTTGCTAAAAAATCATCTGCTCCTTTATAGAGCTCATAAATCATCTTCGTTTCGTCCCACTCTGTTTCTGTCAGCTTCAAAGGACAGCAGAAATGATGAATATGCAAAAACTCAATGCCTCTTTCTAGCAAATTTGTCTGGGCATCCAGCTCTTTGTTTTTCTTTTTCCCTTCCTTTTTTCCTTTGTGGTCTGTTGCTATGCTCCACAAATGAGATCTAGTGCTGCTGCCATGACTACAGAGCTTTTCAGGGGCTCTTAAAAGCAAGCAGCAAGGTTGCTGACATGCTCTTTAGAGGAAGACAGGGAGCTGTTTCAGACAGCCTTCAAAATTCTGACATCACCTGCCAATTCAGCTTTTGGTGAATTTGGTGATTCATGGTCCTGCAAAGCTTCTATGGTAGATTCCTATTTGTCTTCTGTACTGAGCACACAGGTGTTGTAGTGTGGATGCAGGAAATACAACAATTTTATCTTCCATCCTGTGTTACATCATCTTTCATTATGGAAGCCACAAAAAGGCAAGGCAGCTCAAAGGAGATGAAGGAACAGCTTATTGCTGTTCGGATGCACATCACAGGGAGAAAGGGAAATGCAGCTCTCCATGGCTTTGTAAATCCCAGTGGCTAATTAGTGGATGCTACTTTTATCCAAGCAGTTTCCATTGTGAGAAGTATTGAAAATTACGCAATCACCTCAGGACTCTTATTTCACTGGCTCTATAAATGCTGCTCAAGAATGGGTGAAATCCTGAATCATGCAACATTAACACCATGTAGAAGCACAACGTATTTGTTCCAATGTGTCTTACAGTAACCATCAAGAGATCTCTAGAGAAATACTCTCAAGAAGACACAACCCCAGCCACAGTTACAGCAAGTCTGTATTGAGAGCCTCTGTGGAAAGCCCTTGCATACAGAGCATTCCTGGACCTACTGCTCTGCCTAAATTCATTAGCTCTAAGGATAGCTGGACTATCTATCAATACACATTTCTACACGTTTGCAAAAATTAGTGTAAATATTGTAAAATCAATGTTTTTCAACATAAAATCAATTATTGTAAATATTGTAAATCAACTGTTTTAAATAAAAAGTCTACACAAGATTAGTAAAAGAATTACAATTTTGAAACAGGTTATGAAAAGCAAAGACTAACAGGCATAAAGTTGGACAGAAAGTAAAACTACTTGACTAAAATAAAGTCTCTACTAGTATCGCAAATGTAATGGCTACAGCTTCTGCTCCATAATAGTATGATACCATTAACACATAGGCAGGAATAGCAAAAGTCATTTGAGATCTTCTTGGTACCATTACCAGAAGAAAAATGCTTTTGGCTTTTTCTCAGTTATCTTCATATCTGCAGCATGTGTAGCTAATTTAAATGGTTGACAACAAAGAATTCAGAAGACCCCAAGACCCTTATGACAAATTTACCAACAGAGCCATTTGGAGCAACCACTTCAGGCTTCACCATGCTCTTGATGCTGAGAGTCCAGATCTCAGCCAGAGCCATGGAGTTTGTCTCCAGGGCAGTGCAATGCCTCTGCTTACCCTTCCTGGAGCTGTTCATTCCCAGACTCCTCAGCCACAAGAATCTCGTACTCTTCAGCAGCATATCTGTCCCAGTCAGAAGGTTCAGGGCCATCATTTTCGAAATCCTGAAGAGAGCAGACAGTCAAGCACACCATGTCTGCACCTCTTTACAACTATATTTACAATAGGTCTCATGTTATGTAACTCCATGCACGTGAACAACCAGTTCTAGGAATAGTCATTGACAGTATTGAAACAGTCAAAAAATGTGTTAATGGAAAGACTCACAATTACCTTAAACTAACATCTGTGCATACCTGATTATGAAACACATAGATTACACATAGACTACAAAACTCAGCGTGTGACCCGACCTGCCAACAAATCAGTCCCCCTTCACTTCAGAAATGCTAAATAACTACTGGCAACCCTGCCCGTGGCAAGGCTGTTGGACCTTAAAGGTCCATTCCAACCAAAATCACTCTCCAGTAAGTGCGTATTTTCTTTGCTCTAGTTCACAACGCTGTGCATCTTCACAGTTTGCAATTGGTTACAGGATTTAATTTGAAATCCTTAATTGTCAATTACAGTTGATCTTAACAGTTTGCTAAGTGGGGGAAAGTTTCAAAGGTTACAAAATAACATTTCTATAAACAGTTGCCTCTCTGACATTTAGTAAATAAGCCAAGGGAAGATAGGAGCAGGCAGGTGGGGCCAGGGAGTATAACTTAGAATGATCTTTAAGAAATAAAAAACAGAAACCTAAAACATTAAAAGGGTGGTTCTGGATTTGGATATACTTAAGCCTAGAAGCATGGAACTGCAAAGTTCCTTGTACAGGTTATGCAGGAACCAGCTGGGAAGGAACCAGAGTTGATTTTGGCATCCCCATCACTTTACTGTACTTTTGACTGCATAAAAGCCTTCTGGGAGATAGTTTTTAAGCTACAGTCACATCTGTTTTCAGTGGATATGCAAGGAGAACCAGAGGTGAAGGACTTCATGCCAACAACTGACAAAGCTCAGGTGTCAGAACACCCTACAGCTAGTGTAACAAGAAATTACAGAAGTGACAACCTTTTATATGTTTTCTGTCTGGGGAGAGAGGATGGTGAATGCCGCCAGGCACAACCTGATGAATCACTAGCAACTTAGTAGATATAGGTCATTCTCTCTAGAATCACACACTGCACCACCAGTGCTGGTGCAGTAGGGTCAGCTAAGGCAATCACATCATAGAATAGTGGAATGGTTTGGGTTGGAAGGTACCCAGGACATCTCCCAGCTTCTGGTCAAATTTGAGTCTGTTGTGAGTTCCAATCAGGGAGTTCAAAGTCACATCCTGAAAACCTACAAGGCCAGAATATTCACAACCTATTTAGGCAACCTGTTCCAGAGTTTGACTGCCCTATGTGTGAAAAAGATTTCTTTATATTCAGTTGGATTTTTCCTTCATCCAGTTTAATTCCGAAGACGAGTTTGAGAAGGCCTGTATTTAGAAATAAAAGTGATTTATACCTTTTGCACTGCAAAGGGATCTCTCTGTTCACTGTCCAGGTATTTCTCTAAGTTAAAGAACGTGTTATAGAACACATGAGCCATTCTGCATCTCTTCAAGTCTCGCAGGGTTACTCGTCCTGCAGAATAAATAAATAAATAAATAAATAGAACCCACACCCCTGATACTGTGCTATTAAGCTTTTCCTTAGTGAGAAACTGGACCTGTTCTGGTCAGTTTTAAGGAAGTTTTGTTGCACCAATATGCTACAATATTGCAAAATCTCTTCCCAGTCCTGTCAAGAATATAAACATTATTCAATAAATTGGTGTGCATTAGTTCTAAACTTCACATACATCTGGAGGTAATATGGAGGTCTTTCATATTTATGTGAAATGTGAAAGAATGTGAAGGGGGATGGTAGTTTCACATCTAGGCTGTCAGTATGTTCGACAGCTGGACTATACAAGACTTGCTGCTCCAGTGCCAGCAAGTTCATTCACAAGGTCTTTTAAGTTTTTCAGACTTCTTTATGTATAACATTATGGTGCAACAGCCATAATGTTACTGTTACTTTGTACAGTAATTCCAGTCCTGTGATTCTAACAAAAGACTCTACCCACAAATGGGTTTCAGGGTAACATTACCTCCTCAGTCCACCACAGACCAAAGAGCATGGAAGCTCCCATTAGACAGAACTTACCTTCTCTCTCCGGCTTAACAAGATCGAGCATCTGACACAGCAAGTCCTGAAATGGCAGTGGTTCTATGCCCATCACTTCCATCCGTTCACACTGCTCCTCATAGAAGTATTCCAGTTCATACATGGAGAGCACCCCATCCCCATCCAGGTCCATGCACCGAAACCAGTACTCAATGCTAGAAAAAGAGACAGGATTAGTGAAAGCATGGTGACTGCATTAGAGAATCTCTACAGCAGAGACTGCAGCAATGCACATTCCCCTTCCCCAGTTCTCTAATGCTCCTCTTCATCCAAAGGCTGGCATAAATCTAGGGACAAAAATACCCTTTGGGAAGGATTAGGGCACAAGCCAAGGCTCATGAGTACCACCTGTTAGTTCCCTTTCAGCTGACTTGTGAGCACAGCCACTCTCATGACCTGTTTTATCAGGTAGCTCTAGCAAGTGCCCACTGTGCACTGTTAACTGTCTCACATGGGCTGTGGTGTCCCTGCCCCATTCAGCATCAGAAGTTAGCCAGACACAACCAACTCTGAACCCAGGACACCAACTATCCCATACTCCTTTATATAAAAGGCAGTGTTTTAAGACAGCCGCACTCTACATTCTACCTTCACCTCTAGATAGTCCAACCATGGATTTGAGTTCTTTTTCTCATCTTTACTCATAAAATTCCTTGCCCTAATAACTGCATGCAGATCTAGTTTTGCTCTGCACAGTAGTCTCCCACTGGCTGCACAGAGCAGACAGGTGGGTAGGTCTTACTAAGTGACACAGTTTCCCTACAAACCCTTCTTAGGAACTTGCTAGGTGCATGAAAGGAATGTTCCTACCAGCTGCAAACAGCTCATGGGTTTACCCCAGAGGCAGGGGTAGGCCAGGAAAAGTGACTCCAGCCCTTGCTATTACTACCACAGACCCCTACTGAAGTGTACCCCATCCCTCACAGCATGGTTGAGCTATCAGCTCACATGGCCACAAAGCTGCAGCCATGTGAGCTGAACTCTGCCCACCATGCAGGAGCTCAGCGCTGACAGATGGTATCTACAGCTGCCTCTATAAAAAGGGCCAGGGACTGCCCTTGCAGGAAGCCATCATCTGGTCTGCAGTCAATGAGATCAAGACCTATAGGGAAGTATGATGGAGACAAAGGGCTAAAACAAACAAATACAGTTTTTATGCATCTCACTACTGCTCTCCAAGCAGTTCCTCATAGTGGTAAAATAGCACTAACCTCACGAGCATGGGGAAACCAAAGTGACTGATGGTTACCCAAGACACTTAACGTTAATAGGAAACTCTCCTCCAAAGCAATTTCTCCTCAAGAAAGGAAAATTATTTGACCAAGTACTAACAGTAAGTTGTTTTCTTTCTAATAATCATGGAACCTCAAACTGCTGTCTGTTTGGGAAAGCAGTAAGTCACAGAAATTTCTAAAATCCTATCTGCTCATCTTAATACTTTTACTAGGACACAGAAATCAGTCAAACCTTGTAGCATTTCTTTTGTCTTCCTCTGAAATCAGCAGCCACACAAAGTCAGCATAACTCATGCGGCCTTCCTTCTGAACTTCATTTCCTCTGGAAAACACACCCAGAAAAAACAGGCTTCTTAATACTCAGAATGTTATCAACATAGTTTTTAAAAAGCCCCAAATCATTTGTAAGAGAAAATGGAAACATGATTGCCCACTTAGCCTGTACTCCCTACACTTTCTAGCAACAATCCTTCTGCCCTTCCTCCCAAGCAATGTTTGCTGCCCGACTGTCACCACAAAGTTGAGGCTCACCAGCCAAGTATCCTCACACAGCAGGTGCTGGGCTGTGCTATTTTTCCGAGGCTTTGCACCAATGCTCTCCAGCTATCCCTGTGCCACTCTTGGGCAAAAATACAGTGTCTGCATGCTTCCACTGGCTATGTCCAGCTCTAAAATATGTTCCACTACGTGGACTACAAAGATGTATTTAAGTGATCATCCTACTGGATTTTTTATTTACTTTCTAAAGATACCCAGAAGTCCCACTCAATTTTCAGGCAGCTTCAACTGAAGCATCACATTGGAAACCATACTCTCAGAAATTCCCACTGAACAGTATCTTGAATTTCTAATCAGCCTGACAGAAATTCACTTCCATTCCCAGCCAGCATGGTATTCCTCACCTCACCACAGCACCGCTGAATATTCGCTCAATAATCCTGCTTGATAGAGCTGGAAACAAAGAAAATAGATAAAATGAATCATAGAATCATAGAATCGCTAAGGTTGGAAAAGACCCACAGGATCATCCAGTCCAACCATTTGCCCTTCACCAATGGTTCTCACTAAACCATGTCCCTCAACACAACATCCAAATGCTCTTTGAACACCACCAGGCTCGGTGACTCCACCACCTCTCTGGGCAGCCTGACCACCCTTTCAGAGAAGTAGTATTTCCTAACGTCCAGCCTGAATCTTCCCTGGCGCAGCTTGAAGCCATTCCCTCTAGTCCTATCACTAGTCACATGAGAGAAGAGGCTGACCCCCAGCTCACTACAATCTCCCTTCAGGTAGTTATAGAGAGCAATAAGGGTCTCCCCTGAGCCTCCTCTTCTCTGGACTGAACAATCCCAGCTCCTTCAGCCGCTCCTCATAAGGCCTGTGCTCCAGACCCCTCACCAGCTTTGTTGTCCTCCTCTGGACACGCTCCAGGGCCTCCATGTCTTTCTTATAGTGAGGGGCCCAAAACTGGACACAGTACTCGAGGTGCGGCCTCACCAGTGCTGAGTACAGGGGGAAAATTACTTCCCTGTTCCTGCTGGCCACACTATTTCTGATACAAGCCAGGATGCCATTGGCCTTCTTGGCCACCTGAGCACACTGCTGGCTCATGTTCAGTCTAGCGTCAATCAACACCCCCAGGTCCATTTCCTCTACACAGTCTTCCAGCCACTCTGCCCCAAGCCTATAGCATTGCCTGGGGTTATTGCGGCCAAAGTGCAGAACCCGGCATTTGGTCTTGTTGAATTCCATTCTGTTGGCTTCAGCCTAGCCATCCAGCCTATCCAGACCCCTCTGTAGGGCCTCGCTACCCTCAGGCAGATCAAAACTTCCAGCCAGCTTGGTGTCATCTGCAAACTTACTGAGGGTGCACTCAACGCCCTCATCCAGATCATCAATAAAAATATTAAACAGGACAGGCCCCAGCACCAACCCCGGGGGAACACCACTCGTGACCGGTCGCCAGCTGGATTTAACTCCAATCACCACCACTCTCTGGGCCCGGCCCTCCAGCCAGTTCCTTACCCAGCCAAGAGTGTATCTGTCCAAGCCACGGACTGCCAGCTTCTGCAGGAGAATACTGTGGGAGACAGCGTAAAAGGCTTTGCTGAAGTCTAGGTAGACTACATCAACAGCCTTTCCCTCATCCACCAGACGGGTCACTGGATCATAGAAGGAGATCAGGTTGGTCAAACAGGACCTGCCATTCGTGAACCCATGCTGGCTAGGCCTGATCCCCCGGTTGTCCCGCACGTGCCGCATGATCTCCCTCAAGACAATCTGCTCCATAATCTTCCCCAGCACCGAGGTCAGGCTAACAGGCCTGTAGTTCCCCGGATCCTCCCTGCAGCCCTTCTTGTAGATGGGAGTCACATTGGGAAGCCTCCAGTCTTCTGGGACCTCACCCATCAACAAGGAGCGCTGATAGATGATGGAAAGCGGCTCGGCTATCTCCTCCACCAGTTCCCTCAGCACTCTCGAGTGAATCTCATCCAGTCTCCTGGACTTGTGGCAGTCCAGTTGGAGTAGCAGGTCTCTGACTGTTTCCTCCTGAATTGTGGGGGGTTTAGTCTGCTCCTCAGCCAAGGCTGCCAGGTCAGAGAGTAGAGAAACCTGAGGATAACCGGTCTGTCTTTTAAAGACAGATGTAAAGAAGGCATTCAGAACGTCTGCCTTTTCCTTATCCTCAGTGGTGACATTCCCAGCCTCATCCAGTAGAGAATGGAGATTCTCCCTGGTCCTCCTCTTGCTGTTGATAAACTTGTAAAAGAGTTTCTTGTTCCCTTTTACCCCCAGCAGCCAGGTTGAGTTCAAGCTGGGCTTTTGCCTTTCTGATTTTCTCCCTGCACATCTTAACAACTTCTTTGTATTCTTTCTGGGTTGTCCGTCCCTTCTTCCACAGGAGGTAGATTCTCTTTTTCTCCTGGACCCTCAAGAATAGTTTCCTATTCATCCACGCTGGTCTTCTTCCGCGCCGGCTCATTTTGCAGCTCGGGGGGACAGCCTGCTCCTGCGCCTTTAAGACTTCCTTCTTAAAGAGCAACCAGCCATCTTGTACCCTTTTACTCTCTATGACTGAGCCCCAGGGGACTCTCCCTACTAGTCTCCTGAACAATTCAAAGTCTGCCCTCTGGAAGTCCAAGGTAGCAGTTTTGCTGTTCCCCCTCCTGCCTCCACCAAGAATCAAGAACTCTACCATGTTGTGGTCACTCTGCCCAAGACAGCCCCCAACCTCTACATCTCCCACCAGACCTTCTCTGTTTGTGAACAGCAGGTCTAACGGGGCAGCTCCTCTCGTAGGTGACTTGTTGAAGCAAGTCATGTTGAAGCAGCCCATCCAGGCCTCTCAGTGACCTCCTGACCTGCTGTGACTGCCATACTCACCCAGAACCCCCCATGGTCTTCCCATAAACACTTCTACCCCAAGGACAGGGGCCACTACAACACACACAAGTCTACAGCATTGTCAATCCACGCTCCTTTCTTTCTCACTTCAGTCCTCCATGAGCTTGGCCCCTACAAAATGTTGTGTCCCCTCCAGATCTCCAGCAATTCCTGACAATTTATCATACCTCCAGACCCCTGTAGCTCTATGCATTGGAACACCTTTCACCTCTTCCGGTACCTCCAAATCACATGTTGTGTCTAAATATCCCACTTCTCCAAGCTTAATTCTCTATTTTAGAACTACTTTCCTAAAAAGTGTGGCAAACACACAGAAGAGTTCAAGACAGCTTTATCTTCAAAGTTAAAACATGCTGGTCAACAGCTCAAGCTCTTGTCCAAGACGCTAAGTCATGAGTCCTAACTGTAAGTGCATGAGCATATCATGCTCCAAGAACATAGATAATCGTAAACACAGCCTATCTGACTATGTGCCTCCATCCAGCCCAGCAAACAAACCATACACAACAGCTCACACATACAGTGACTATTTTCTAGCATGCTTTCTCAGCCTTCAACAACTTGCAGAGCAAGGACTTCCTGAGCCAGAGGAATTGCTTTTGGATTATTCATCCCTTCATGGATTTTTATTCCATTAATTTATCTATGGCACTTGAGCCTTTGAAAACTTTTAGAATCTGCTCAACTTGTGGCAAAGTGTTCAAGAATGAACTCAAAAGATAATCCCCAGAGTGCATTTGCAAACGAAAATTCATCAACCTTCGCTGGACTCTGAAACTTCTCACACACAACAAGATTGCAATTTGGCAATCTTTAAAGTTCACAGAGGCTCGTCCTTCTTGTTCATACTTCAACTACCTGCAAAACCCTAAGCAAAAAAAGAGCTAGTTTGAAAGCATTATTAGCTTGTCCTTCTGGCAGCAATCCACTGAAACTTCATGAGGAAAACAGCATCTGCTGCATTTCTCTGTGTCTAAGCCCCTACAAGTAAATCAGCATTTGTTTATGAGTTTGATGCCTCCATTTAAATTTTTTTGAGGTGTCAAATTAACTAAATTAAAGCTAGGCTTTACTTTTCATTGTTGGCATTCTATTTTCAGCAACCACCTTCCTCCCACCATAGCTTACAGGCAGCATACCTTGATCACTGTACCTAGCCAGATCCTTCTGGCTGATATAAAGGTCATGGTCAGTGTCCAGCTCCCAGAATTTACAGTATATAACATAGAAGTGCTCATAGGAGAAGTAGTCTGTGATTTGATTTATGTCATCCTCTTCTTCTAAGAGAGCAAGAGTCTGAAACAGTACAAATAAAGTGGGAAGTTAAACCTAGACAAAGAGGCAATTTAACAGCTTGAGTCCTCCAACCTCTATAGAAGCTGGGCAAACACAGCTCTGAGAGCTAATCCAAAATGTAGCCCTTCCTCACTGTAGGAGATTTTGTTCTTGCATTTGATATTTAACAGGCAGTTATAAAGCATGTGGCTTGAACATCTTGGTTAGCATATGTGCACAATACTTTTTCCAATCCCGTGAACAATTCCTGTTAATTTTCAGCCATAGTGAAGAGTCATGCAGAAGAACAAGACAGCTCAACAATCTCAGCTGGGATGCATTGTTTGTGAACCATCTCTGACCTGTATCAGAGGCTCCTAGAGCCATTCACCACAGCAAATCAAAAGGAACTGAGATGTATCTTGACACTGCATGCATTCTTGCCTGGCTTCTGAAGCAAAGATCAAGGCTTACTCCAGACTCACGCCTGGACTGGGGAAGGATTGATCCCAGGCAAATTAAACCAATCACATTGATTTGCCTGGCCTGCTGCTGACAGGAATCGACGTAGTTCAATTGGGAGGCTTGGGCAGATTTTCAGCCATGATTTCTGTTACCATATCCCATTATGAAACATTTAGCAACAACAATATTGTTTTATTTCCACTTTACACCTACCTCTGTCCTTTCTTCCTGTGGCAGGTAAAGGAAATCCCACCTTTATCCTCATCTGCCTTTCCCTGAGTGCTGCAGCCAGAGGACAGCAGATAGCCTTCTCAATCTAATGTATCAAATCAAATGAGCTATGGGTCTTATCCTCCTCTGCCCTCACAGACCCTCAGAAGGGAAGACAGTCAAAGAGCTGTCCCAGGCAGTTGTGTCCCTAAGACAGCAGGCTTAGTGGCAGTGAACACTGATAGTTCACTGTTCTCTCTCCGTTATCTCCATATTCTAGGAAGCTAACTGAGCCAGCACAAAACTCTCATATCCCATTAACCATCAGATTCAGTAAAATTTCAGACAGGGACAACAGAGCAGCATTGCCAGACCTACCAAACTACTCTGATTTTCTGACATTTAAGTCACCTA
The DNA here is from genome assembly GCF_016699485.2 of Gallus gallus. Taxonomy (NCBI): domain Eukaryota; kingdom Metazoa; phylum Chordata; class Aves; order Galliformes; family Phasianidae; genus Gallus; species Gallus gallus. The sequence continues at coordinate 245,089 of NC_052540.1, read as the reverse complement.
AGACTTAAGAGATCTCAGAGCAATCACTCACTAGGTTCTTCAAATTCTTCTTAGGTCTCTCCATGCCTTTGCAGACAATAAACACTTGAGGAGGTTTTTCAAGAACTTTTTTTTTTTTTTTTAATAGCTCATGTCAAAATATGCCATTTACACATGTAGCAAAGCAAGTCATGGTCCCCAAGCTGAACTTCCCTGCTGCAGAAGGTGAAAATCAAAGAAGTAGCTACACAAGGAGAAAGAGATGAATATATTAAGGGAGAAAAATGAGTGAACAAAGATGTAGTATAAGTTGGAAGGATTTGTTAATAGCAGAGGGTAGGGAGGGAGGCTTGGTCTGGCATGAGACAATCTAAGAGAGCACTGATTATTAGTTGATGTGATGAGTGGGGCATAAAAGTCTGAAAGGAGGAGTATGTTTCATGTTTGAGGCTTTTGAGAAAGTACATTACATCTAGACAGTGGGATGCAGCAGGGAAATCTCACTGCATTAACTGACCTATCACCTTGACCTTTCGGCCTAAGGGCTTCTGGCTTCTTAGGCTGGGTTGGAATCAAGCAGCCTTAGACAGTCTTAATCTGGTGCTCTTTTGGGTAAAATATACAATGAACAGAGATCTTTATCCCAAAACATCCACCCAACACTTCCTCCTCTGATATATCACAGGAATTGTGACAAGTGCTAAACTCAACAGCTTTTCTGGAAAAGTTTACTACATCATTAGATATCAGTACAAACTAGGTAATGCATCCTGAGATGCTCTGTCTTGCAACTGCATGGTGCAGTGTGCCTGACCAACTGGCAGAGGACTGACTGCCAGCTGAGTCAAGAAATCGGCTGTGCTACTCACCACGTATCATAGTCCATCCACCAGCTATTCTTGGCTGCTCAGTGAGCCACTTGGCATAGGTGCACTGTGTCTCTTGCTTCCCTTTCATTTTAGCTAGATCAGGAGCAAAGAGCCAATCTGTCAGATGCTGCTTCAGAGTTTTGAACATACCCCTTCAACTTCTATCCACTGCACTCTTGGCTGTTCTAGTCCTTGGTCTTCTCTCATCTTGACTCTGAAACACCTCTTTCACCAGTTCTGGCCCTATCCTGGCACAAAGCTGGGTTACTGGGCACTGAGTTTGCCTTACTACAACATCACTGAATAGTACACAGGAATAAAGGAATCAATGCATTCTATATCTTGTGCAGGTAGAAACCAACATACTTGCAAGAAGTTGCTTTTCCTCAGCTCTGTTAGGGTGATCTTCCCAGACCAGGATCGATTGACTGTGTAGAATATTCTTTGTATAACCTGCAAGACAAACAACTTTCTTTAAACCAACTCCTCAAAACTATCAGTTAGGGAGCTGAAACGGAGTAGATTTATTTGGATTATTCATTCATCCCAAGGAGACTTCTTACTGAAAACTTTCTATTGTTGTTATATTATTATTCTTAATTACTATGGAGTCTGAAAGTAACGTTTGTTTCTGAAACAGTATTATCCATTTCCACTCTGCAACTATTTTCACAGTTCTTAATTAATCTTTGAGCAAGTAGATTTATTATTTATGTCAAGTAATATGTGTAAAGTGCTGACAAATCACTCTGAATGTTTTTCAGGCTTCAGGCACTGCAGCTTGCAAGGACCTCAACTGACAAAGTTCTGCACTTGTGAAAAAAGAAATCAGGACTTTAGAAGAGGAAATACGACATGCAAATGAAATCCACAGGTGCTGTCTGACCTATTCTGTCTGTAACAATATCTCATCTTCTTGGTGGCTCCACTAAAAATAATCAATAGAGATTATCTGTCTGCATTTGTCTTAGGGATGTGTTTACATCATTCATCTCCTTTACTGATCTGCTTCTCATGAAAGGGGATAAAGAGCATGGTGGTGAAAGCATACCCTTCTGAGAATTCATGAGGAACAGTACACAGTATCAGAATGAGTGCTCACAAGTACCTAAATAAGTAGGCTGAACTATTTATTCCTAGTCCACTCCTTTTTAGCACATCAAGCATTGCAGGGCAAGGACAATGCAAGTGTGTGATCAAGCACATACAAGAATAAACTTGACAACATGAACCAGAATAAATATCACTAGCACAATATCTTCAACATGAGAAATTAGAAATGTAATTAATGACTATCAGTACTGAAGCCTATAAAATATAATCCTTGTAAATGAAATCTAATATAAACAAACTGTTGATGTCTCTGACATGTTGACATATTAACCTAGGATTCTGGTAAATCTTAATAGAACATGCTACTCCAACATAAAAGCTAACTTTACAAAACATGGATATTGAAAGGATACAGATAAAACTGTGTTGGGTCACTCTGAGCCTAAAGCGTAGCTGCAAGTGGGCAAGGACCATTTAAGGACCATGCTTTGACTCAGTCACACAAGGGCAGGCTTCTAAGTCCAGAACAGATTTGGAAATGAGTATGAGATCATTGCTAACAGTATGCTTTGGATACAAAAAGCAGTGAGACAATAAATGCTGATGAGTCCAGATAGTCTTGGGAGCAACAAGAATGATTTGAGGACTCAAAATTTACCCCAGAAAGAGAGAAGAGTCAACTCAGCTTAGCATGATATGTACTGGTGACTATCCTAGTCCTTAGAAGCCTAAATGGGGACATGCAGAGCAGCAGGACTTTTTGTCTCTCACAGTACATATCTAGAGAATTTTGTTGTTTTATTTATTTTTTAAATAAACACTGCCAGTTTTTAACACTGGGACAACTTGCAGAGACACACTATGGGCTCTTTATCACTCCAAACATCAATCATGGACACTTTAAGTTGTGCATTAATTCAATCAGAAAGAAAATTTATCTTAACTACAGCAATCACTGAGCAATGTTCTGTGGTCTGTGTAACGCCAGAGGTCAGCCTAGGTAATCACAATGGTCTTTTCTGGTCTTAAACAATTCAAAGCTGTGTCTTCCTTCTTCAGTGTTGCTGGCAACCATTGCAATTCTGGACTATTTTTGAACTTTGTTTGGTCTTTGCTTCCAGGTTGCCAGCCAGTTCAGAGACTGAAGTGTCTCACCTCACACACAATCTATTACCACATCTGTCAACTCTAGTAAAGATACAGCCTTTTCACAACATTCCAAGGACACAAACATAAAAATCTCAAGATAGAAAAAGAACCCCCTAACTAGCAGTCTTTTTCCTTTCCTCTGCCTGCTGAGTAATAGCAGACAACAAAATATCCCCCTTAGTGACCCAAAGAAACCATTCCTCTGTAAGGTCATATTGATAAAGATGTACCCTCTGCTCTCATCTCATCAGCTGTAAAAAAAAAAAGGCATACAGAGGAAAGATGGAATTTCTTTTCACCTCCTCTTTACTGTATCCAGTCACTCAGTGCAGGCTTTATTATTCAAATAATGGTACAGTTTTGGTGAGTAGTAGACTGCATGTACACACACACACACACACACACACACACACACACACACACACACACACACAGAGAAAGTGTCTCCACTTCTCTCTTTTCCAGGTTACAAAGACAAAGCTGCCAAAAAAAGTATTTGGGAAATATCCTAGGACATTATAATAAAGCTGAGATGATTTGCAGCATTCAAACAGCCAGTGTCTACTATGACAGAAAATTAATTCCTGTGGCCTCCCTGCTTTATGTTTCTCAGTTAAAGCACCTGCTGCACAATCATATCTGCACTGTAAGCTTAGAAACCAAGTAAGTAACAGGCCTCAGGCCCAAGCTGCTACAAGCACTTCTACTCAGCAGCTACAACCTTGTATGCTGTGACTCTGGCTCCCTTCTTCCTGGCATGGAAGTCTGTTTATTCTGAATTCAGTACATGAGCCTTTGGAAGGGGGAAGCTCCTTCCTTATTTGCCCAGTACCGTCATGTAAAGCATCTCCAGGTCCAAAACCATTGATGTGTTAGTTCCAGCTCTTTTCCCAGTATCCCCATAAAAGAAAAGCAATACAATTTCTGGGGAGAAAACAAACAAACAACAACAACAACAAAAAACACCCAAATCTTTATTAAATCCTGTAGGCCATCTTCCCTTTCCACATTCACATGGGTAATTCACTGTATAACCCAAACATTTTTCAACAAGCAGTAAGTTTTGATAAGTTGTTTTCAGTTGACTCAGCTTTTTAACAACAGCACACATTGCTAACACTGAGCTTTCTTTGCACCCTCTGGAAGAAGTCATGTTAAATGTCTCATGATATTCTGCATCCTCTTCATCGGTTTCAGGAGCCTGCCTCTATTAAAAGAAACAAGTAGTTTAGCATACTTTAGAAACAGTTCGGCAATACAACAGCTCAAATACACTGATGCAGATTACAATAAAGGCTAGTGTATCCAAATGGCACCTCTAAAAGGCACAGAAAGAAGTAAAAAATAATGAAACATGCAAACACATCCGTTATTAACTTACTCTCCAGGTGATCTCAACCAAGTGATGCCATATTCAGTAATGAACACAACAGCCAGTGTTTCTTTATGGCCCTGATCTGTAATACAAAAATAAAATATAACTCTTGCTCTTGCAGAAGATACAGCACCATCACTATAAATAAGTACAGGGTACTCTACCTTGAAGGGAATGAAAGTGTCCAGGCAGTCTCAAAATCCAAAGACAAAGCTGTTCCCTTCATTACCTCCTGGAGGAAATACTCAATTTCATGACATTAAACATAGAAGCGCCAAATTATTCATGAATGGAGATGTGAGAAATAGGAATTCCTGCTGTCAGAGAGGAGAGGCACTACTGCAGTAGGCCATGTACTGCCACTCCACATGGGAGCAACCTGACCCAATGGACTGTGTGTCTCCTTAGGACTGGACTCTGCTCCAGCTCAGTGATCCAGCCAACACCAAACACAGAGCTCAGAAGGAATCTGTTTGTCAGAAGAGACACCCAAAACAGAGTTTTTCTGCAAGCACAAGAAGTCTGTGAAGGACGTTGTAGCTTTGTAAGATTCGCTGCCACACACCGTTCACTTCTAACACCAGCACCATCATTTCCTGGGTGCTGGAGAGAAAGTTTAGGAAGCCACCATAGTGAACAGTATTACGCATAGGGGTGTCTAAAGGCTCTCAGGCTGAAGAAAGCACAGTAGAGATGAACAGAATCAAGAAGCACTGAGAAGTTTCACGTACACATTGAAGGATCCACTTCTGTGCCCAAATTTATGACTGTCATACAGGACATAGCACATCCAGGTACAAGGGAAGTTGTAAGAAAAAAAGCAAAGGAAGGAAAAGATGTTCTCTTTTTAGTAGGAGCCTAGATTTCACTTATCTTGAAGCACAGCCATCTCTCAGACCAGAACACACCCAGAACCTGGTGAGTTCCAGAAACCACAGCATTTCACCCATTCGTGAGCCTTCATATCACCTGGACATTCATTATACCTGCTCTGACCAGGTACTATGCTTAACATATCTGCTGTCTCACCCCACAGGGACTGAAGATGCTGATAATACATTGAAATTCACCATCACAGTCAAGAGTGTTTAGACATTCGAAATTGTCTCGTTACACAGATTCACAAAACATTGGATATGCCCGAAACAGCAGTGTCCCTCTGCCATCTGCTCCTTACAGGAAAGGGATAAGTCTGTGCCTGCCAGTGATCTCCCAGCTGCCAATATGTGGTGCAGAAGTCCCCCACAGAGAGCCTGTCAAGTCAATAAGAAAAGCTCTAAGCCCAGCTGAGATGAAGCCCTCCTCAGGCCTATCTTTATCTGACTTCGTTATTATTGCAGAGATCAAACATTCTACATTTATATCTTATCCATATTGATACCCAACACAACACAGGCTTAAAAAAATGTACAAACTTTTTCAGGTGAAGCACAAGTATAACTTCTAACTGCAGAGTTGGAACAAAGCTACAGATCTACCAGCAGTAGTCACAAAAATTCAGTGATTCAAAAAGACTAGAGAGGCATTCTAGCAAGTGAGATGCAGGAGAGTCAGACAGTGGTGTAATGGATGCCTAGTACCATGGAATAATCAGATTCCCCATGCCTAAGTGACAGAAATCTTCAACATAAGGCCTCCCAGGCCACAGCAGCCCTGCAGTTTTAGGGGTAACTTAGTAGCTAAGACCACTCTTATTTTCTCCAACATAATTAAAGGCCAAAGTTGCTTTAAAGATTTGTTTAAGACCAGAGGATCTTAAGACCAGAAAGAATCATTACTACCCTTGTGATAGACCTCTTATACACAGACTGGTTATTTTTTTGTTCTGAAGAAATTCTGAATGTAACTTCTTGCTAGCAATATAAAAAACATGTATTTTTGAAATGAATGAATGATCTGGGAAGACTGACAAATAACAAAAGGAAGACTTGTACAGCATTGTGGCAGGAGATGAAACAAGCCAGCCTACCGTTGTAATATACCGGGAATGGAATTCTGGAGCATCCTTCAAGAACGTCAGACCAGGGTGTGTTTCTACCACATCCTGTAAGATAAGACCAAATAAAATGAAACACATTTTCTACTCCTTTTATTTAAGGTTCAGATATTACTGGGTTTTGATTTGTTTTGTTGTTGTTGTTTTTGTTTTGTTTTTTTTTACAAACCAATACTTTCACTTACTTTTTCAGCATTAACAATAAAACTGAAAATATATCTATTAATCTATGAAGTGAACCTTCTAGAAATACAAGTACAATACATTTTCTGGGCAATACGCACCTGTTGGCCATATTGATTTACTTAAGGACAGAAAAACAAAGGAAGAGAGTTAGTGAGTGGATGAAAACTCATGCTTATTGAATGAGATACAAAATTAGTTAGTTGACCATGCAACCACCTCTTCTCCAAAAACATTTTTTCCATTCACTGAAGACATTGATATCTGTTAGAGCTAAGTGTCAGTAATGAGCGTTCTTTCAAAGGCTGAGAAAGCTGCCTTTCACATCCTCCAACAACAATGAAAGTTAATGTGAACTTTAGAATGCAGACAGACGTTATTAGTGCTTTCCCAAAATTGACTTGATCTATACGTGAAGTTTTATGAGGACAGCTTTTTATAAGTCAAATACTCACTCAGGATGCCAAACCTACTAAAAAATGAATGACCAGATATACACAGAAATTGTTTAGTTCTTGAATCAGTCAGCTCAGATCCTTTGTGTATCAGAATGCCTGTGTAACTTCTACACGTCTGACTACTCTACTCTTTAAGAGCTGTTGAAAATTTTGCTGTTTATACCATGATGTGGCAAAGGGACAGAGCTGATACAGTGCCCTTAGGGGCATAACACGACCAGGTTTTGGCCAGTCTAACCTGATGTCTAATATGATGGTGTCGTATGGTGTAATCCTGCTAGCATCTGGTTGGATGACAACCAAGACTGTACATGCCTTTGGATAAACCAGAAGCTAAGAAGTAGAGTTGCTATCAGTCAGGAAAGGCAGTATGCTCAATGGAGAAAAGGTGAAAAAGAACATGAGAAAATTTACCCATTGCAGACCCAGTTAGGCTTGTTTGAGACACACAAACATCCAGCACAGAAAAAAATCTTTCCCTATCAAAGCATCTCTACTGAAGTTTTACAGAGAGGGCAAGAAAGTGTGTTAAAACTAAGAACGCTATGGAATAGCTGGGGAAAAAAAAAAGTATCAACAGATGATCAGAGAAGCAGATGGACTTGATTTACAGAGAAACTGTAGAAGGGCTAAATCTATCCAGAGCCTGCCTAAATGGCCACAGTACTTTGCTTTCATAGTTGCTCTGCTAAAAATATCACATCTGAACTGAAGGGAAAGAAAGAAATGAAATAGGATGCACAGATTTTGGCGTGAATACTAAGAAGAAATGAAAGCACAATGCAGATATTTTGCATATCAAAAAAAAAAGCAGCAGCGGAACTTTGGTACTAACAGGTACAGAGGTGCACACAGGGCAGTTGGAACTGCAAGGGTTTTTTTGCACAGATTTCCATGTTATCTGATAGTCTGATAGACAAATTCAATTATAATTGCTCTCTAAAGTAACCCACCCAGATGCTGTTCAACCAAAGGTCCACAAGTTTTTGGTAAACATTTAAAGACATGAGAATAAAACAGTAAACAAACAAACATTTCTCCCCCTCCCCATCACTTCACTGCTGAGTGCAGGTACCTGAAGCAGTGGGATGAAGTCCTCCTGCTCAAGGTAACCACAGCTAGGCTTCGCTACAAGGTAAGCAAATCTGGATGCGTCATCATGGCAGCTACACAAGATCCTGTGAGAGAGATGAAAAGTTACTCCAACTGCAATGCATCTCACAGGACAATCACAAATCACAGCTAGATGATCAACTGCCTTATCACATGTTACGCAATACACCTACGATATTTTTGTTTGCATTATGCAAAGTTGACCCCAATACCAGCACCAATCATCTTCAGCATCTCCCGGCAGCACCAAGCTACTTTTGCTCAGTGAAGATTTTTTCATGTTAACATTCCTGTGGTAGCAAGATATTTCTTTCTGAAGACTCCTATTTTGATTCAATGGCATCTTAGTAAGAAACCTGACTTTTCAAAATGCTGCACGCTCACTGATCTGTTTTGAAGTCAATAGGACCAACCTAACAGGGTGCCATAACAGACACACTTCCTAATTCAGCCTTTCACTATATTTCAGTGTTTGAAGATACTGTCAAACTGCAGTGATTAAGTCTCAGACCAGAAAAATCACCCTCCAAAAGGAATATGAGCATCTCTTATTAATTATGGCATGGCTGGCTGCCATGCACAAAAAGCTATGGAGAACAAAGTTGCGACAAAGTTTAGGTTGGATATCAGGAAACACTCCTTTACAAGAAGGGTTGTTAAGCACAGGAATAGGCTCCCCAAGGAGGTGGTTGAGTCACCGTCCCTGGATGTGTTTAAAAACTGTTTGGATGTGGTGCTCAGGGACATGATTTAGTGGAGGGTTGTTAGGGTAGTATGGTTAGGTTGTGGTTGGACTTGATCTTTAAGGTCTTTTCCAACCTGAGCAATTCTATGACAGTAAGAAAGAACTAGTAGGGCAGAGAGTTTAGAGAGGCATACAAATGTTGAAACACAGCACTGAAATACATCTAGTCTTCCTGCAGATATTGCACTAACCGTCTTGCTACTAATTCTGGTCTTATTACTCTTTATCAAAAGCAGATTTTACAAAAAAAAATAAATGGGGGAAGCACCTTTTAAGTCTGTCAGAGAAAACAAAACAGGGAACTAGTGACTGACAATCTATTCTGTTAGCTTCACATTCACATCATGATGTCAATTAACAAATACACTCTGAATCAGCTGCATGAAAGAGGTGTTTTTTTATTTTTAAATCACACACAAAGACGAACCCCAAGGCCATGCTTTAACACCAAACTAAAAGGTCCAATTTTCAGAAGTATCATACACAGTAATTCCTATTGACTTCAAGTGAGACTGGCATGCACAAAGCATTCTGAAAAGTCAGACCACTTACTAAGACGCTTAAAAATAGACTGAAGCGATTACACGTTCCTGTTTTGAAATTAAGGCTGTGTTCATACAGTAGTAGTGCAACTTTACAAAGAACACTACCTTTATTTCTGAGTATTATGTTTCCAGAATTAACTGTTACAACCATCAGAAGGGAGGACAAAGAAAAAAGATCTTTAGAGAGAAATCAAAGTGAAGAAAACATTTCTAAAACAGCTTGGAAGCAGTGTGGATTATAGGAATACAGAAAAGGAGCACAATCACAGTCTGCAATAATATGAAGGATGTGCAAATCAGTGGGAGCAAAAATGTGTGGTATCATACATAAGGGATTAATTTGGATTAGCTGAAGGAACTTCAGGAAGGAAAAAATGTTGCCCTTGTCAAGAAAAACTTTCTGATCACAGTCATCCCTAACATCTATGTAATTCTGCCAAGGTAACTTGGCTGTATTGACAACATTATCATAGGAAATACTTTGGGAACTCAGGATTAAAGACTATTTCAAGAATCTAAATGGTGACCATTATGTCAAAAAGTAGAAGTTCCTCTGGACAGGAGGTGGAGATACTGTTCAGGGGTTTCACAAAGACTGAATTGCCCTGGAGGAAAAAGATTAGGCAAGAGAATAGGTCTGTTCCACCTAGCACCTTTAACTCCAAGCATGATATATGCAAGAGCTTTCAATTTCAAAAAGAAATTTTGACAGTGGTATGAGGAAACAATTGCCAAAACCCACACAGTTATTATAAAGTGTGCATGAGGAAGGTAACAACTATCAAAGCTGAGTTTGGCCTACTTGCATGATGTGTTTATTTCATGTTCTTTCTTCCTGCCCTGCAACAGGCTTCCTCTCCCGATTCCCAAATCAGGCTCACTCAGCACACCAGTGCATCAACAAGGCCTCAGATAAAAATATCCCGGAATCATTAACATTTATCAGCTATCTTACAATAGCTGACATTTCTAGGAGTGTATTAATATATTTTATATGTCAAACAAAACAGCACGTTAAATCATCCATAAAACTAATGTTAATTTTGCTGAGGTACATAGCATAGCATCAGTGTTCAGGAACTTATAGGAAAGGTAACAAACAGATTTTTAAGCTATTCATTTTTTCTAAAGGGACAAAGCTTTCAAAAGTAAGGTAGAAGAAGGAAAAGAGTCTTCTATGGCAAATTTACCTTTTTCTAGAAAAAGAATTTTGCATTTTCTATACTCACTTTCTCCACAAAGACACAAATGAGTGCACAGATACACATCCTGTCCTTTGTCCTCCTGATGCACTGAACATAGGTGCTTTCCAGTAAAGTGGGCAGCCACATATCTGCAACAAAACACAGGAACAAAGAGAAGTCACACTGAATTGTTTATACACTGAATTCACCTTGAGGACTTTCACATACAGAAAATGAAACAGTAATGGCATGCAGCTGAGTCAAAAAGTTGTTTGCCATGTGCTAAGGTTCAGAATCCACCCTTATATCCCTTTGTAAGTAACTGAGAAATACACCCCTTCCCCCCCCCCCCCCCCCCCCAAGCCCGTCCGTCCATCCAGAAATGGTCATTCTTCAACTCTGTCTTTGATTAAACTACTTTGCCAAGTGGGTGAATATAGGCACCTCCAAAGGACCATCCATACCAGCTACCTCACAAACACACCCGAGGGCAGGATAATCCATTTCCTATGAGCTAACTTCTCATTAATAGTAGGGGAACTTCAATTCTAGTTACAGACCACAGAATGCTTTGGGTTAGAATGGGCCTCAAACACCATTTAATCCCAACACCCTTACCATGGGCAGGAACACCTCAGACAATTAGCAATTGAATGTCTGAACGTGAAATGATTCCAATCCCACAGTTATCAGTACAGAGCCTTCTACCCTGAGCAGCCCATTCCCAGCACTGCTAAATCTCAGCAAGATAATAGAATATGAAAGCACAAATGGAAAGAAGCCAATTCCAACAGGACTCTCTGAACACAACATTTTAATTAACCACTGCATTACCACAGCTACCTGGGTAGCTTTCAGAATGGTAATAAGTAAACACGTTAGGATTAAGCCATTCTTCTGTCAGGTGACTGTATTTCCACAAGTGCTTTGCTATTTCAAGGAAAAAATAACATTTATTTTCTGCAGTTTTCTTCGTGTAGCTGGCTCTCCTGCATTTCCTTTAGAGCCTCCAAACATATACCATTCCCAGTTATCCCACAGAACAGCAGCAAGCCACAGAACAACTGAACAGCATAGAGCATATCCATTTAGAAATGGTTGCAGAGACTAGACAGAAAGGCAGAGGTCTTTTCTACACAGCTCCCCTGCTTTTCCCAGATTGAATATGACAAGCCACATACAGTTAACTGTCTTGTCATAAAATCAGTTTCAAAACTTATTTTAGTCAAGCTAAGAAATTTTGTTTATGTTTTCAGAGATGGCTTACAAGTGTACCACTCTAAAAACAAACCTAAGCTTCCCTCTTAGAAAACAAGTGCTCCCCTTGGACAGAACATCACTGCTCAATCTATGGTGCCACAGATACACTCATGCACAGGACAAGCTGAATATATGAGGTGCATCTGACAACTGCCAGTCTTAGATTAGCATTACTAAAAACCATGATGGAAGAAGAGGAAAATAGAACAGCCCATCTGCATCGTGCTCCCACACAAGTGCTGTGTTTTATTCTCTGAAGCCAAGAAATCATTAGCAGACTGTATCAACTCCAAGTCTGCTGACACTGTGGATATTAAACATATGCATCTCAGTGGAGTAGGGCTGACTAGGCATTTCCCTCTTCTGCTATGCCCAAGGTGGCATAGACTGGAAACTCCTTTCTCAAGCAATGCTGTTGTAGTGTACATAGATCATGTCCAGATCAGTTGGACAGCTAGCCACAGAAATGCTAACCAGCACTATCTGAAGCCATGGAGGCACTTTACATTTCTGCTGTCTTCTAAGCATAACTATGGAGAAGCAGAAAAACAAGTGCATTTTTTATTTGCTGAAAAGCCTGGAAGAACCATTTTGCAAATCAGAATAAGATGGAGAATATACATCAGTCATGACAAACAGCAGTCTTTTCCCATGGACAATTTAACTGAACTCATTTTTGTTAATTATTTTCTTAATCTAAAAGAAAAAAAAAATCAGAGCAAAAGAATTTTGGTTTGTTTTTCACAAAAAAAAAAAAGGGGCGGGGGAGGGGAAGAAAAAGGTATTTTGTTAGCTCTAGTTTCAGCCTTTCTCCTTTTCCAATAAAGAAATCTACAGAGGTTACCTTTGCAATTTTTCCCATTTCACAGATGTTGGCCTTCTCATCTTCAAATTCTGTGAAGGCTTCTTCAATCCTGGCAATGATCTCTTCATGATTAGTGCAGACATTCGGAAGTCCTTTAGGGAAGTAGAAACGTGGAATGTTTATGGACAAAGGGGTACTGCTGGTGGCTTTATTCACAGGCAGAGCACAAGGGCTAACCACTGAGTTCAAGGGGACTGGGGATGACCTTCCAGGTTTCTTCTCTTGCTTACTTTGAACCTGAAAATACAATGAATAAATACTTCTTTTTTTTAAACAGCGTGAAAAAGAAAAAATTTAAACCATCAGCTTAAAGGGATAAAAATGTTTGTCTTACACGACACATTTAAGAATCACTGCAATATCAAACACTGGTAAAATACATGTCACATCTAAGGCAGCTTCTACATCGTTTCTGTGCATTTTGTTTGTAGCTGTGAATTATAACACACTGCTTAATCACAGGAGCATATACTCTGCAATTCAGCAGTACTGTAGAACAAGGGCAATGCTAGCTGTTTCTTCTTGTGCTGCTCACTGTGTTGCCATTCTGCCCCACAAACAGACATTCCAGTATAAGCAGCAGAACTCAGACGTTGGAATCACCAGGGATTAAAAAAACATTCCTTGCCCCCCCATGAACACATGCTCTCTTAAGAAAAGGCAACAGGCCTGCCTATTGCACAATGGTTCAAATGTAAGAGCTATTATTAATGTAACAACATATGTGATAAGAGGCTAATAAGGAAACAGTCAAGTAAATACAGCTGCAACTTTCAGTTTATTTACTCTAAATAGCTCAAAACAAAATTGTTTTAGGATATAGTATCCAAGTCTAAGTTTACTAAATACCAAAGAATGCCTATGATGAACTGACTTCATTCTTAGCCTTAGTGTTTCCCAGAAACTTGGAGCTTTCCTTTAACACACACTGGATAACCCAACTTGCCATGGGTTTGCTTTCGGGGAGCTGAAGAAATAAGACCTGTAAAAGCTTCCTTGAGCCACTTTCTCTGTAGTTCTTAAAATACTTCATAATCTGTTCCTCAGAGATCTGGAAAATCAGAGATGGAAAGACTTTCTTCCTCTTCACTCCTCCACTTCCTTTTAAATAGGAAGGACCTCTTCCTTCTTCCAAACATCCCATTTCAGGAGCATGAACACATGTACTGATACACATACGCCAGCCCAAGCACACTTTTTTACTGCAACTGCTCTACAGTCCTACATGCTTTGCATTAACCTGGAGTTTGGGGTTCCTGAAGTCCTCCTCTCCTCCCTTTACAAGAAGTCTCCAACTACTTGGAAAGTTGCTTTCTAAACCAAGTAAACAAGTGATATGGGCAGCAGAAAGGCACAGGCACATCACTGTTTGTTTGTGCAGCTTGTTGCCCCCTGTCTGCACTGACCAGATACAGGAGGCTTCTGGCCACAGCCCAACTCTCAGTTGTTTCACTGTCCAGATTCCAGCAGAGGGAAAAGCCATGCTGCTCTCTAACAGTGCCGTATTCATACACAACAAAGCTGGAACAGACATCAGGGTGCCATCTCCAGCCTCTCAACTCCTATAATAGGACTTAACACTGGTTTGTCTTGAAGACCCACTTCTCAGAAACAAGTTTATTGCTCATTAATCTTTCTGATGCAAATATGCACTCCTAGTTGCCAGGACTTCGAAGAAATAAAAGAAATGACTCAAATTTAGCAAAAATGTCCACGTAACAAAAGCTAAGAAACAGAGTTCTTTCAAAAGACTCTTCACTTTAACAATATGTCCTCATTCCCTTACAGTATGGAGTGAATAATAAAATACTATTTTCTTCTTCACAGGCAGATCCCCGGAACATGCTGCCATAACAGCATTGTGCCATTTTCTTCCTATTCTATGTAGTGCACATCCCACAGCACAGGACTCCAGCTGAACACCCCATAACACAGTGCATTTGCTCTGACACCCGCTTTCTGGAAGCAGAGCAATTCAGTCAGCAAGCTTTGACACCAGCTCATGTAAGACACGAGCCAGGCCCCCAGGATCTATGTGAATTTTCTGATGCACAACCACAAAGCAACACAGAGGCTAGATAGGTCCACAGACCTATAGGACACATAGAGTGAATGCTCCTAAGCCTCAAAGTAGGAAATGTGTACAGACATAGGTTTGCAGCTGATCTTCCCAGAAAGGCTCAGTCAATAACTCCGGCTCAGTCCAAGGCACATGAGGTGGATACTGAGCTCACTAATTGCTTCCTTCTGGAAGGTTCTACTGCAGGAATAGAAAGAACATTTTTGAACTTTGTCATCGTCTTCTCATATAAGGAATGAGCTGTCTGCAACAACAAGGATGACGAGCAGTAATTAGCTCTCGAGGATACTGCTCATGAGAATAATCTTGGTTTTATTTTTTTTTCCTGCTAAAAAAAACAACACTGTGTGAAAATGCTTCTGGGATGGGTATATCCAGATGTCAACTGCTACAGACACAGCAGGGAGTTAATGACAAATATTTGTGAACAGCTCGTGGAAAAAATAAAGGAAGCAATATGAGGGGAGTTTTGCAGCAAGCCCTTGGTAGGAAACAGTTCCTTATTGCAAGAAGTTAACCCCAAATGCTGTTTGATTAGTGGAATATTTCTCCAGAAGAGAGGTGCATTTTCAAGAATGACTGCTAAGGAAGTAAACTATGAATGCCACATAAATCTTTGTTACCAGTAGCTAATTGCCTTTTTTTCTTTTTCTTTTTTTTAATAAGGGAAAGCAGCATCAAAAATGGTTTTTAATATTGTTTTTAGGGTGGTTTCTATTACCTTTAAGCAAAATCTGTCTATCCACTGTATCATCTCTTGCCAATCATAGAGTTTATTTATGGACAGGCTAAAACAGTGACATCTGCACTATAAATAAAGCAGACAGAAAAGCAGCCTCACTGTAGCTACACAAAGCACAAAAGCTCCCCCATCACAGTCTGTCTCTCAGGCAGCAGACAATTGCAGAGAGAAAGCAGTATCACATTAAGTGCTGTAATATTTTCTGTTCTTTTCTCCTGGCCTTTAATCCCCATCAGGGTCTTTGAATTTACCAGTTCACTGTTTTCGTCCAAACATGATTCTCTAATCCTTTTTGTAGGGTACAGTGACTCAGCCTGGTTACTTGCAGTCCACAATGCTGACTTAATGTCTCCTTTCCTTTTTACTGTTCCTGTCTTACTGAAGTCTGATGATAACTGGACACAGGCCATCCTCAGAGATAATCAGTTCTCCAGAGCTGATTCGTATCAACAGCCCAAGACTTTCCCTTCTTTTCCTTAACTCTTTTCCCATAATTATATCCTTCTGCTGCCTCTTTCCCATCTCAAAGGAGATGAAAAAAAAAAAAAAAAAAAGGTTCTTACGCATATGACTGCCAGCATCATGGAGAAGCTATGATAAAGTGCATTTCTGGACAGATTTTTTTTTCTACTACAAATTGTAAACCCAACAGCTGAAGCAGAGTCCCATTGCAGCAGAACAAATGAAAACAATCTCTGTGTAACACAGAACCATGAAGAACGTAGGTGGAAAGGGACACAAGGCCAACTCTAAGCCTAGATCAAGTTCCTAATGGCCTTATCCAGCTGAGTTCTGAAAATGCAGATCTCACGCCTCCACTGCTAATGTGCCTACAGATATTACACTGCTCTTCCTGTGACTGATATATTTCAGCTCAGAGCCCAAGCGCCTACTGAAAGCTCCATGGAAGATACAAAGCCACCAGAGAACATTTGCACTCAAAGGGACAACAGGGGTATAACCCCCTCTGCAGCTCTCCTCTGTCCCAGTCTGCAGATGACAATTACCTAGGGGGAAGGTCAGCATGGTAAAAGGTAGAACCTCGGGCACAGCAAACCTTCAGCTGCTCCCAGGAGAAGTGCCAAGCTCTGCAGCTGGGCACTGTAACCCCCCAGCTGGGAATCCCCTGGCTGTGCAACAGCCCTGCTGATAAGGACGTGGGGTGCACCAGGCTGAACAGGAACCTGCAGCATGGCCTGACTGCAAATAAAAGCAAATGGCGCACCAGCCTGTGATAGGAGCAATATATGGTATACAAAAAGTAACATCCATAAGCTGCAGTTTGGGAGCAGTGGACAGTAGGAACCAAAAGTTAAGTGAGAGTAATATGGCCAGGAAGAGGCCACTGAAAGCGTTGGGGGGAATCCCTATGCCTGAAGAGTTTCCAAGGCTCATAAAAAGCCAGTGCTGATGTGATCTAGTGTCAGTGATAGTCTTTCTATCCTCCTACACGCAAAGATGCTGGATTAGAGGCTTCCAGAGGTCTCTTCCTACCATCACTTCTACAGAAGGCTCTCCGATCCTTCCATAAAAAATGCATTTCCCTCCCCAGCCTTTCTTGCTAACATCTACACATGGCCTTCTGTCACTCATCCCCACTCCCTACTGCTGCCTCTTCACCTTTCTTCCTGCAAGCACTTTTTCCTGTACTTAGCAAATCCAATTACCCTTACTCTCAGGTCATCTCATACACCCAGTCTAACACAAGGTATAGCTCTGCAAGGCACAAAAATTAACATCTCCCAGCTGCCAAGAGGGAGAATTCCCATCTCAGCCCTCCACTCCTGAACAGATGTTGTTGCTGCTTACCAAGCTTGCCAGACCCCTCTACGAATTGATTTAACCTACTCAGAAAGGCAGAAAGCAGACTTAGCAAGACCGGTGACACACTGAGAAGGATGCAAAAGGGAGCAAACACTTGAAAGAGAGAGGAGGAAGCCCATCTCCTCCCAGCTGCAGTTGCCCACTGCATCAGTTCACCTGCCTTGGATCTGCAGCCCCAAAGCAGTTAGCCTCACTGAGCTCAACCCAGACAGGACTCATCTACCAAAGGCTCATCAACTTTTCCAGATGGTCTACTAGGAGATCTGATCTCTCCCTGAAAACCACACCCTAATCACATCCTTAGGTGGTCAGATAAACACAACTAAGCCAATGCTGGAGAGAGGAACATTCTTAGCTGCACTGCATGGTTCTCATTAGTCTTCTAAATTGCTCACGGTCTCTGCCCAAACCATTACTACACATCATTACTTCATACAATTCTCCCCCGGGGAGCAAAAATACATGTTCCAGAGATTAACCTTATACACACACTTTAACCTGTCACCAGAAATCATGAAAAAAATGTGCCTCATGCTACAGTAGACTCTGGAACTATTTTAATAGCTGTTTATCAGGAAACAGCTGCACCACTGATAATTCCAACTTTTTAACATTGTTACTGGGTCACTATTTTAATGGAGGTGAAGCCCTAGATGGGCAGATTCCAGCACACCTTGCCATGAACATGGGGTGGCTACACACCAACTTGGTGTCATAACACAAATTGCTCCAATCTTTTCCAGCTGTCCCAGAATGTGAGTATAGAAGATGGGGTTTACCAAGTGCAATTTTCATTTCTGCTTTAGTGCAATTTTCATTTCTGTGGCTATATCGCCTTCAGCCACAGCCCACAGAGACTACAAAAGAGCCCAATTAAGCACTTTGGGATGGTAAAATCTTCACCAAAATGAAGCAGGCAGGTCTGCACACAAACCTGAGTAGCAGAGAGTGCAGCCCTCTCAATGCAGCAGAAAGCTGTGGCCAGTCCACATGCAACAAGACACATTAGGAGCAACCACACAAATAGGGCTATTCTTAATTTAAAAAAAAAGGCACAAAAGATTTAATAGACTTCCACTATTTCTCCCTATTAAACCACTGCCCTTGCTGTTAATTTTTTCACCTTGTTTACAAAGAGATTTTAACTCCACACTGTAAGCCTGGAAGGTTTATTTTTAAACCTGCTGGTATCTAGCTGCAAATACCTTTCTGCAAATAGACACGTCTAGAGGGGACACAGTTTGATTCTCTAATCCAATTAAAAAAAATACAAAGCAACAGAAAAAGTGAAAGAAACGCCAAGCAATCAAACCTGGGCCTGCTGGAATGACTTCAGCCTCTTCTTGAACCGGGATGGGAGAACAAAGTCACAGCCCTTGGCAAGCAAGGCCAGCTCCCCTCCCAGGTCTGGGTCCCTCCGCAGAGAACTCTCCTTGATCATCATCCTGGTCAGCTCTAAGCAGATGTTGCACTCTTCAGAAGAGGCACGGGGACTTGGTAGGAGACCACGGCAAAACCAGTAGGTTATTTTCTTGGCTTTGATTTTTACAGGCAAAAAATGGCAAATGGCTTCATGTAGAAGCATACCAAGTCTTCTCTCTCTTCACCAGGAGAGCATCTAAAGATTGGGTCTCACTCCTGAAGCCAGGCCTTCCTTTTTTAACTGATATACAAAGTATCTTTCAGTACCACCAGGATCTTCTGCCTTGTAATACTTTAATTGAGAAACATGATCTATAACAGAATCTATTTCCCTGCTGGCTACATGACAGACAATCTGTCCTTGGCTTGTAATAGGCCAGGGGTAATATGGGAAAGGAAGCACCCTCCACCACTACCAAGAGTGCTAAAATTAGACAGGCTGCAGAGGTGGCTAAATATACCATCTTCCCCAATAGTTCTTATTTTATGTGCTTCAGTGCTGAAACCCGAGGTGCAAACTGACATCAGACAGACTCAGCTAGAGTTAAACTACGCGCTCTCAGCCAAGACCCATGCACACATAGTGTTAGTGGTTTGAGGTGATGAAGCAGGACACCAGCGTTAGGTCCATGCTAAATCAAAGGCTGTAATTTTCAGGAAACATCAGTTTTTCCTTCTTGCTTGGAAAAAGTGAATCATCTGCTTTCTTTAACACCAAACAGGCGCACAGGGATGATCTTGGATAATAAGCTCAGACATTTGAATAAAATTGTGGAGGCAGGAGTTGGACTCTATGACCTTTATAGTTCCTTTCCAAGTCAACATACTAGACAATTCTATGAAAATTGTTCTATAAAGACAGCAAAATGTACCATGCCTTTCATTCACTTTTCCCACAGCTCTCACAAGGCAAAGGCTGCTCCCCAAGCCAGATGCAAAGCAATTCTCAGTAGATGGTCTACTCTTTTTCTACAGGACTCTGAGCAAGCTCATTCAAAGTGTGTTCTCCCTCTCCCACCGCAACAACAGCACTGAGCAAACGCTGAACAAATGTCCAGTTCTTCCTGCACACAATGAACAAGCAGCAGGTTATGGGACTGCATGTTTGACTTGAAAAGTTCTAGCTACTTGCCACTTTACTTTCTGAGCAAAGTAATGGAGATCATCATCTAATTTCTACCCAACCAGGCTGCTTTTAATAAAACACTATATCTGAAATGGAAAGGTGTCCCTGAGCCTCACTAACAGAAAGCTTTTAATGGACCACACGTGGCTCTGATGTTCTGCACCGCCTGCAGAAGGCTCAAGGTTAATTCATAAACAGCATCATTTAAAAGGCTGTGGCTGGTCTACAGGTTGACACAGAAACAACCTGTCTAAAAGGAAGCTCTCATCATCATAGATTTGTCCTTACACAGCTAGGCTATTTAATAAAGAAAAGACCCTGTTTTTTCCTCTGAAATAGCCTCAGCAGACACACAAATAAGGCATTTTTTTAATGTCTTCATAACTGTAGCAAAAATCCCAGGATGTTTTTCTCTCCTGTTGTTCTTCATCCAACAGGACAAGGTAAAAGTCTAGGCTGCAGAATTCAGACCCTTATGAAAGAATATTTGAACAAGAATAGAGCATATGGAGCATCATTTAGGTCCCATTAGGTCATTGAAGCTATGTCTAAGTTGTGCAACGTGGGAGCACTCTTCAGCTCCAAAGTGCAGCTGCATATTCATGGACACAGGTCCAGGCAATTACATGGTTATCACAGTGTCATCAGCTCAGTTTGCCATGTGCCTTGCAAATGAAAGTGCAGCCTAACAGAGGGGCAGGACAAGGAAAGGAATGAGAAGAGTCCTAAAAAAGAAAACGGAAGACAGGAAAGTTTTAAATGGAACTGCAGTTAAGTAAAAAGTACACGCATATGTATGCAGAAGTATTGGAACAAATATTTTCTTGCTCTAACAATTTTTTTCTAAACATTAAGGCAATGCCCAAAGAGCGCAAGAGGCTTCACTGTACTTGGAGCCCTGCACATCTCATATAGAAGCATGTCAGAAGATTTATGTCCAGTCATCTGTGGCAAGTGTACTTGCTTCATCTTCCATTGAACTCTCACCCTGTTCACACATCACAGAGGAAATGTAGCCCCAAGGAACCTCTTATCTCTACAGCTGCATCCAGACCAGCTACACTGTGTTTTAAAGACATATGCAGGGAAGAGACATGCTAATCTAGCAACCACTCGCTACTTCGTGAAATAAAGATTTCCCATTCACAAATCAACCAGTTCAAGCTTCCAAAGAGTTACACCACCACCCTGATAGCGTGGAAAAAGAAAAGCAAACTGGAGCTGAAGCTTGAAGAACCTGAATTCCAGATTTTTGCAAAATAGCAGGTTCCTAGTACGGTACCTCTTATCCTCAAAGCACAGAAGGAGGGTACGAATAAAGACAGAAATATACAGCACTCTTAGAAACTGGAAGCAAAAGGATCGTGTATCAACAGTTTCACAGTCTGCAGTAGGGAAGTGTATCAACAGGGTACCTATCAACTGAACAAAATGCAGGCAAATATGGAAATTCCTCTGCTTTAAGTGACCCAATTTAAAGCACAACGGTGAGAGATGTCGTATCATGCCTTCATTAGCCACCAGAACACGGAAAGAATCCCACCTATGCCTAAAGCTGGAGGCTTGGTTCTAAAAAATTCAGATGATTCAATCATCACAGGATTTAGCTGTAGCACAAAGTTTGGCTGCAAAAACTCAGTGCATCCTGTATAGCTGAAAAGGGCACCAGCTCCAAATGCCTTCAAAACAGACTAAACTTCTCCAGCAGTAGCGTAACTTCTTACTGGTTTCAGAGTCAACGAGGCTGAAAAATTCAACGCGTCTCAATCAGGCTTTGCACCAACTACCTTCAGATGTCTGTTTCAAGACAAACCAACTTAATGCAAGAAGAATCTGCATCTGCCATGAGTACAAAATTAGCGGGCTTGCCAGGAACATCTCCTTAAGTGTTTAATATTGGTTCTTTAAATTCTTTAATTTCATCTAATTTTCTTGTCATTTTTGATTCCAAGATACTTTAAGAATCATTTACTATTTTCCTTTATTTCAATTACTATTATCAAACAATCAGAATGTCCTTTCTTACCACTGGGGATTAGAAAGCACGAATAACTGATGTTTGAAAAGAGTGCAGATAACTTAATTGAGCGATATCACAACATCTGATCCAAACAATTCATAACATATGCACAGGAAATCTGATTCCAGAGACTTTTCCATTATATCACAAATGCATTTTGAGAAAATGTGATTATTTAATGTCAAAGCCCTGTAAGCTGCAAGCTTTCTGCTTCAAGGTACACTTCTCCCTGACCAGAGACAGCTGTACCACCCACTGGACTTCCACATAGCTAACTTCTAATGCCTGATTTAGCAGAAAACAAGTCTAAAATATTAAGTTTGTATATAAGCATCAGGGTAAGTAAAAAGGAAGTTCAAAGCCATGCAATGTGGAAGTGAAGGAATGAGGAAGAGAAACAAGAGGCAGGACCACTCTCTAACTCACTGCACCATAAGTAGGCTTTTGATACAAGGTGCTTGGTGGAGGCAGGATGTAAAGAGGCAGCCTCTTCTGGCATCAAATTCCTGTCCTGGTTTCTGCTCTCAAGACTATTCACAAACTTCACCCAGCAGCTGTTAATACAGAATGCATAAGCAGGATTTGGAACAGAGCCCTGCACTTCCAAACTTGATCCTGAAGGCAGAATGCACATGTAAGGTTCTTAAAGACTGTCTTGGGTACTTTCACTCGAGTACTAAGCACTTTGCAAGCATTCATTAACCAAATTTAAATGCTTCATCAAATCATCCATCCTGCACAGGTTGCAGGGCAAGGGCACAGAGAGGTTAAGGTCAAAAACACCTATTCTTGACTTTTCCAAGAACTCTGCAGAAGACATTTTAAACAAAAGGCAGAACCCTTTACTTCTCCCCCCCCCCCCCCCCCCCCCAAAAAAAATCTATCAGTCATAAAATCTGTAGATGAGATAATTTCTACAGCCCGCTTCCTTCTGCCTTACTCCCTGTTTCCAGTTTTCCCTCACACCTGTCAGTCCAGCCAAGCTCTGCTCCTTACTGCTCTCCTGCCTACAGGCAAAAAACACAGCTATTTGGTTTGCTAGTCTGAGAAAGACTAGCAATAAACATTTGGGGTTTTTTTGCTAGCTAGTCAGACAGCTGAAATATTTTCACTGAACCATGTATTTCAAAAAACATTTTATAAGAAAGATCAGCTTACGGCAGACACATAGAAGAGGAAATTTTAAACTAAATAGTTAGTCCAGAGATAAGCAGCGGAAAACTGGATCTCAGATTGGGAAATATCAAACAGCCTGGAAGCATGCAAAGCTTCCTGGACTACCTATAAGAAGGACGATGTGTTCATTACATGCTCTGAAAAATTGATGGACTTCTTGAGTATTCATTTCCTAATTTATAAATATTTTTGTTTCGAAATTGAGGAGGCAAGCAATTCTATTGTTCTGTGTGAATGATCATAACTGGCTCTTACGATAAAGGGAAAAATCTGTTGCAGATGCAAGTTAGCACAATTTCAACATAGATAGGCCAGTCTGAGCCAGCAGACGGCCTGGTCTGAAGGGGCTTCACCTTTCCTTCCACACTGCTCAAGGGATACTAGAACTGCCACAAGCATCAGAAATGAAAATTGCACTGCATTTTCATCAATGTTAGATCCAGTAGGTTTTTCGTTTGTTCGCTTTTGTATGTATGCTGTACAATTATTTGATAATAATTTACAAGCCCTAAGAAAATACAACAGACACTTGAGAAATTCAGAGAAATTCTCCAAACAGATTCAGAGTTAACCAAGGAGACTCACATATACCCTAGATGCTACACCTCCAGGTGAGGTGATGGGCACAAAACATTCTCCATAAACACCACCAAGCCTCAGAGCAAGCCATGGCTGCCTCAACCAGCAGTTCTGGTGACTTCTGTCCACTCCACTAAGGGCTAACCCATTCTGAAGGAAGACCTCCAGTTCTCCCGTTTTCCCAAGACACTTATTTTCTTCTGTGAGTTTTGGTCCTAGGTACATGCACAAAGCTGAGCTGTAGTAAGCACGAGGAGCTCCTGTAATACTGGTACATGTTGTATGTCTGTGAAGGCAGGCTAGGAGCAAACACACAAACCACGGGGATAATGAGGGAAACAAACCAGTAGGGAACCAACTGATAAAAGCTGTTTGACAGCCTAAGAGTATCCAAGTTCTCAGGTACTGTAGAAAAGCAGCCACAAAATGCAGTGTCACACTTGATCAATTTTTGTTTGAACATCAGAAGTTAAAAAAAATAATCTTGTAAATACATAAGGCAAGAATAGCTATTAAAAGATTACTCTAGATCTTTTAAAAATGCTTAATTCAACTCTTTGAGGAAGAAGCCCTTTCGGCTTGCTGGAGATATCCAACAAGGTCATGTTTGCCATTTTCCATAAGCAAAGATGCACAGAGAAAAATGAGAAACACTTGGAGAGCATCTAGTCTTAAAAATAAGAAAAAAAAATCTCAATCATGTCATGTAGGGAGATAAATTCTTCTCTCCATCCCACCCCTTTCAGAACTGCATCAAATACCTGTGTTTTCTGGAAATCAAACCATTTTGAAGACATGCAAATCATGCTCCAGCTGGAAAGAGCTCTGAGAGTTCACTGATAATCTGGATGTCTTCTCAAGTACATAAATGGAAAGCAGATTTTGGGAAGTGAAGCCCTCTATATTTTTCTGTGTATGTGGGACCTTGTTACTGCATTGCTTTGGAAGTTTGGCACTTGTTTTCAAATGGAAGTACTAGGGGCTGGACAGACAGCTTTGGCTTCCCTCTAAAGCAGGCTTCCAACCAGACCCTCCTCCTGAAAAAAAAAACTGCTTCTTGTTTGAGAAATGTGCACTGTGGGTTCCATAACAACTCTGTGCACTGAGGACACAGGAAGGGAAGTAAATAAATAAGTCGTCTTAGATTTCATTGTTGTACCACAGAGGATCTTTCTTTAGGAACCACTGATAAGCAGTACAAAGAAAGCTGTTACTCTGAGATGGGAAAGGGCAAGGTGGAGCACCCAGTTCTCACTGAACTGGTGAGAGCCAATCCAGTGCGTACTCCTGGGAATAAAGCAATAAGCTGAAGCACTGCCTCATCCCTTCTGTTATATAGGACCCACTTAAGTACAAGAAAACTCAGCCTACAGGAGCACCAGCAGGAAAAGGACAAGGTGAAAGGTGAAACTGCATGTCAAGGCCTATTTCGTTTGCTCAGTTTGTTTCCTTTTTTGTTTTTGCATCAATACTACTGCCAGGCTGAGCACATTATTTCACATTGCAGCATCGAAAGAATTGCTTAGCACTCGTAACATTTTTTCCACATTTGTTTTATTATCCAGTCAAAGGCTTCATCCTCTTACCTTAATTACTTCTGGTGCCTGCTGAATCAAAGCTGGAACAGAGTCTCTGGAGGCAGCCCCAGCATAGCTTTTTTGTGCTGCGAGGAGGGACTGTGAAGGAGTTGATAATGTTTCCTGAAGAATTTGCATCACTTCTTTCTCCTTGGACAAGCTTCCCTTGCCTTTCTGGAATTCCACTAGTTCCTGGGCAAAGTCCTCAATGCTTCCCAAGATACGCAGTAAAAGGGCTCTGTCATCCTCTTCCATTTTATGACCATTGGTTTCCACAATTTTTGACAAAGGGTAAGTGGGGTCAATGGGTTTACTTTTGGGTTCAAGAGCCACAGGTAGCACTGGTCTACCCTGCCAGCCAAACACCTGCAGACAGGCAGGTTCACTCTCCTTTGGAGGAGACTCCCTAAAAGTACTCTCCATTTTCTGTGAGAAGTGCTCCAAGTCCAGCAGCAGTTTATCTATTTCATCCTTGTCTATCTTGCACATCTGTTCACCTTTGGAGACACCAGCTTGAGAACCACACAATACAGAATTTGAAACTGGTTTTAAAAGATTACTTTTCTCAGAAGTGTGGGAAAGTTCACTTCCTACCCTGGTAGGTTCTGCTTTAACATCAGCAATCACATCTGAAGAACCAGGTAGCTGGTAGCTATGCTTTAAACTCTCCCAGTCCCCTTTCTCCTTTGCCCTCTTTGTTTTCTCTAACACTCTTTCCCCATCTGACTCTTCCTCAATGTACAGAACCTCAGTAGAAGATGTACAGTCAGAAGGGCTTGTGGCTGGTAACTGAGGTAGAACACAAGCATCTTTCACAGCTCTCACACTGTTCTCCTGTGAGATGCTGCAAAGGGATTTTGAGGTAAAGCTCACAGTGCTTGTTTGGATGGACGGAGAGGTGCTTGTCACCTCACACTGATCACCTGGTAGTCTGACAGGAACTGCATTTGAGGATGGAAGCTGAATAATATCTTCATACCTAGGTGGCTGCTCATCTCCAAATACTGGGGAAAATAGAGTTTGCTGCAAGCCATGAAAACAGTTCACTAATTCTCCAAGATCACTTGCTTCCTTGTACCCAGGTGGCTTGAACTCAAAGGGTAGCTTTTTCAGGTATGAAGAAAATCTTCTCATCAGATTCATGTATATCATTTCTGAACTAGCCAAAGGATCACTGCTATTCCCTCCACTAACACTGTCTGCTGATTTCTTTTTGATGCAGTGCTTTATTATGTCAGTGCACTTTTTCAGATCCTCTGAGCACTTGAGCAAGATGTCTAAGCACACTTTAATATCTCCACCAGAAGAACCATCCAGCTTGTGCTTCTCCAAAATTTGGGTAATGAAGTTTTCTTCAGAGAAGGAATGAGGTGAGAAGGGAACCATGGGATTCATACTGACTTCTGGAGCATCACTGCTCTCCTGCCATTTCTCCACAGGTGAGGGACTCTGCAAAAAGCCACATGGAGGAGAGTTCTCATCATTGCTGAAGTGCCCATAAATCATGTCAAAATCAAATGATCGTCTGCTGAATGATTCTGATCGAACTTTCCTCCCCTTTCTGTAGGCCACATGATTGGAAGAGTTTTTGAGCTTCTCAAATGAGAATTCCTTTATTTTACCACTGGCGAGATTTATTGCCTCACCAGTAATGTCTTTTAAGCTGTTGGAAGCTTGCACCAAAGAGCCCTTTTTGATTCTTGGATTATTTAGGAGCATTTGCTGATAGTCCTCATTTCCAGGCAAGGCAAGCCCATTTTCAGAAACTGGAATTTTGTGGTCTAGGTTGGCATCTTGGACACTGAGTTCTGCACACACACTGTGGTGGGCCACTATACATGCAACTCCTTGCTTAAACACCTGGCAAGTCCCTGTGCAGTAATGCACTGTGTGCTGAAAGTGCTGTTCTATCACCACGCTGCTGTAGCAGTTCACAGTTGTGACCATAAGCCTGTAGGTTGCTGCCATAGCACGGATCCCACTTGGAAGTGAGGCTTCAAAATTCACCATTAATTTAGCAGGAAAAAGTAAACCCCTTTGACTTCGCACAGCTACACCAGATTGAATAGAAATATTCAAACATCAGTTGAAAATATTCAAGCTACATGAGAAACTACTGTCTTGGAAAGTCCTAGCGAAGTCTGGAGTGGCATCAGCAGTAGAGTTACAACAATTAGTGCAACTTGCATATGGTTTGACTTAAGACAACTCAATTTCTGTACTCCACACAGAGAGCTCTGTTGATCAGAGATGCAGCCTGAGCTGCTTCATTTCTAATAGTCCAGGTAGTTTTTCCAAAAAGAGTCATAAAATTCAGGTGGCTCTAGGACAGAGCTGACAAGCCAACAATTTTTTGGTTGATCTTTCTCTCTTTTTGCGTTGATCAGTAGAAGACAGACTATAATCAAGTGGTATGTACAGATAGGAAATCCACAGTATGCTTGTGTGATCCACTTCTCACATTGTTAAGGAAGGTCCCTGCAAGAGAAAGAGAAACAAGAGTCATTACAACTGATGTGTAATACGCAGACTTGTCTGACATCAAACAAATGGCATCAGACCTTACCAGCATCAGGCTCGTACAGGGTGAGAGCAGGCTGATATTTTTCCTTCACTCAGATCTACCATATAAGAACACTGCTAAGGAGATAGCCTATATTTATACACGGGCTGTCTGTGTGTTGCCATTTTAACAGCTCTATTTTAACCACTCATTGATTTCTTTTTTCCAGACTTGCTTCCCCCTCTCCCCCCCCCCCCCCCCCCTTCTTATTTTGAGTAAAACATTACCTTTAATTCTAATGGTACACAACATTTTGATCATGTTGCAAATTTCTGGCTTTCATTTTCCAAGACCCTCTAACACAAGGAAAAGAGCAGCTGAGAAAAGCACTTTCAGGATTTCCAAACTCTCTGGATTATAAAGCACTGCAAACAGCCTGGAGCAAAGCAGACGAATGCTTCTAAAAATGCGTGGCCTTTCATAAAGGCTACTTCCATTAGCCTTTCACCATGGTCTCTGGGACTATGGCAAATGTTTTAAGGCAGAAGAATTGTTTTTTTTTTTTTATTCTCCTATAACCCATAAATAGCATAACAGACTTTTTAATAAGTCTGCTGGTGTAGACACCAAAAGCAGAAAATAACATTTGTACAGAAGTTAAGTCTATGAAAATCAGAATTGATAATTTTACACCCAGAGGAAGCATTTCTGGTTGCATTTCCTATCATAATGGTTAAAATTGTACCAAAAAAAAAAAAACCCAACACCTGCTGAACATTGACATTCTGTATATTATAAATCCTTCATGTGAAGTTGAAAAAAACTGATGCTAAGATTATTCGATGGGATTCGTAAACACATCAAATCTGCTCATTACAATTAAGTAGAATTGCACACAGAAACCTTTCTGATTTGTTCCATGGATTATATAAAACATTGCAATGATTGCATGCAAGATGAAGTAGCAACTGCTCCAACTACCACGCTGGTGTCTGTAACAGGCTGCCACCTGCCTATCAAGCACCGCAGGCCAATCTGCCTGTTGTACCAGGGCCAGCTTCACATCATGCTTCTGTGCCTGCCCTGTACTGCTCTCTACACCCACTGGCATTGCCCCAAAGCCCCACAGGCACAGGAGAGCCTTCCAAAGGGATGATCAGAGGTATGGGGTGTGCCCCAGCCACAGCAGTGAGTCAGGGGATAAAGGGCGTAAACACAACCGTTTTTAAACCCTGGGGTCCTTATACCATCAAGCAGAAGCCTAGGTAATAAGACTCCACACCCTCCAGTCACTGACTCTCATGCTCCACAATCAGGTGCACTTAATGCTTTGCTGAATCAGAGCCACAGTTTAAAAAAGTACTACTGGCTCACCCAATGCGCTCATCTTATAAGACTTAGCAGGCTTTGTTCAGACAGGAAAACCCATGCTTCCATGACTCCAAGAAGTCTAATGATCTCTAGACTCCAAGAGCCTTCTAACACCTTTAGAGGCAGAAAGTCTATTTGCTGCTTGTTCTTTGTTGAGTCTCTACCAACAAACTTCCCAGCATCTCCTGAAAGATAAGTTACAGATGTTTAGAGAAAATAGAGGCCATCAGAAGAGGAGATTAGAAAAGTTAATATTGTTTCCAAAAAAAAAAGCACAAGAATTGCTCTTTCCTCCCTCCTCTGTGAGGCACAGCAAGGAGACTGCTCTTCACAATTGCTCCAGTCCTCTCTTCCCTACTACTTTTCTAATGAACAATCTTTACCACCAAAGAAGATTGTCTGAGTTATACATAATTTGGGAAACAATTACATCTTGAAGAAGTTACTCCCTAATTAGAGAAATAACATGTTAAATCTCACTGACTCTACTATCACTCCAAGGGGTTGTTTCCCCCTTATATATGTACACCTTCCACTGGGATTAAGCTTCTCCCATCCTTTAAGCTATCTTCAAACAATGAAGCTTTTCAAGTCATTAAGACTCCACAAGGAGTTTGTCTCACAGATTCTCAGCCTAAACTGGCGCTTCTTCAGTTCAACTTCGTTTTTCCAGATATGTGCAACAACATCTGCAACAGCTCTTCCTACCATGTCCACTTTCCAAATAATTTTAAGTGCTTAAGCCCTAAGCTGCTGCTCAGCCATGCTGCAAGCAGTCAGCCCTTTAGAAGAAGGATGCCATCCAGCCATGCTCGCTGCATTCTCTAACCACTTCTCAATCAGGCTGTATTTCTCTGGTACTATCACAACCAGGAGTCAACGCAATCAAGACACAGACATGTCATGGCTGTCACAAGATGACCTCCTCCTTCATGCTCAGATGTCTTCAGCCCTTATACTGTTGTGTCAGGGAAAGATGTAAACAAAGAATGAATATTAAAAAACTAATAGCCCCTCTTCAACCAGCTTAGTATCTTCTCAGTGATTATCACTTGCTTTATTTTCACTGTCTGCAGAAACGTGCTAAGGTATCTCAAGGCACTGGAGCACTTGCCTCCAGCTACCCACAACCAAGACCAGTAGCTGCCTAGGCAGCACAAATGCATACAGGGTACAAATGACATTTCTCACTCCTCCACTGGCTTTACTTGACCAGGATTAGCGTGCGCTCAGCTCACAGCTTTATTTTAAAATGAACCACCAAACATGATCCAGCACGTAAGCCCAGTTAAGACAAAAATCTAAGGAAGTGTCTTCCTGTTACCAGATCTGGGAATCTGGTCTCAAATTGAGCTTGAATGGGCTTTTGTTGAGACTTTAGGCTGGTGACTCAAATCTACTATTTATGAACAGCAACAATGGAAAGACTGAGTGCATTAAGAAACATTCATATTTCCAACTTCTTGGCCTCCCATTTCATTCCAGTTGTGCCTCTAAACAGCCCCCAGTTCAGATATGCTGGAGATAGATTCAGTAATTAGGACCGCTGCCACAAAACCAACCCCAACCCTAAGGATACAGGGTTGGTTTCACAATATAAACTATGAATGAATAGGGCTTCTTGTGTGACTGCAGAATAATGCTTCATGTCTTTCCTATCTGCAAGAAGAAATGAATCACTTTCCAAAGGAAAAAATTATTGCAGATACTAATAATATAAAAGGTTACTCTACAACACACAAGAAATTCTATTCATGTAAAGATTATGCTCAAGTTAAGTAACTGAACAACAACAATCTGTAAACTAGGGTCCGTCAGCCAGTAACTTGGCTTACGTGCAAATGGAGTCTAGCAAGCTAGTAACAGGCCTCTGCTGCTTCTGAAAGCCTCACAGTAAGCAAAGCTTTTCCTTTATTTCAGGACTAACAACAACAACATTAGCAGTAACCCTAAGAGGAAACCAGCCCTTTCTGCATCCGCGCACAGCAAAGGTATCACTAGAT
The DNA here is from genome assembly GCF_016699485.2 of Gallus gallus. Taxonomy (NCBI): domain Eukaryota; kingdom Metazoa; phylum Chordata; class Aves; order Galliformes; family Phasianidae; genus Gallus; species Gallus gallus. Next base: position 213,892 of record NC_052540.1, on the reverse strand, counting down.
AAGCGTGCTTGCTTCAAGCAGAAGAGATGGCAGGATAAGTTCTCCAGCTTGGCTACTTCTATAAAAATAACAGAGGAAAAAAAAATAAAAAGAAATAAATAATAGCTTTGCCTTTTGACAAGCCATCAACATGGTTTCAGAAGCACCATCCCACCTATGCGATCAGGTGCCAAGTCCTACCTCTTAGAGGAGCTGGTTGTGCCAAAAAAAGCAGCTTAACTACATCTTCTCATTTAGAAATGCTTGAATTTTGTTCACATTTTACTGAACAGAACTGATTGGGCAGCATATTATATTGATTATTGAAAACAACAGCTGGCAAATAAAGCAATGTTTTCTTGCAAGCACAAATTTCAGGCAGCCTTTGGTACTTCAGTAAATAACAGGAAAAAGTATTCACTTACTCATGTAAGTTCTACAATTCCAAAAGCCATTACAGAATGGTACTGGACTTTAGGAATTATCATTATGCTTCTTCCTATCTGGCTTAAATTGTAATATTGCCAACAGAGATTACAAAGCACACGTGCAAATGCAGACCCAGAGGATGGAGATCAGAACACAAGGGGTGACTCAGTTGTTTAAGAGTTGTTGTGCAGCATCAGGAGCTGATACAGAGCCACGCTCCACAAAAGCCAAAGAACTGCAGATCACACAGCAGCCGAAGCTCCAATGGCCCCATCCAGCGCTGCCAGTCAGCATGGCTTGGATGGCAACTGGTGATTTTATAAAGCATTCTACAGCCACTGGAAAAGTCTTAGAAAAATCTGGTATTAAAAATTGGATGTTCCACCTTCGATAGAACTGCTCATCTGCTGAATTGAGCAGAAATGCTACAATGAACCATCTGCATGTTATTTTGACCCCAACCACAAAGGACCCAATTTACAAATGGCTATCACAATCTAACTTCCAAAGCAAGCTGCACACAAAACTAAGATAATTTACCTTTTCTTCTCATACTGAAAAAGCCTAGGGGGAGAAAAAAAAAAAATCAATTCATTGGCTCCTTTGTTCTTTATTTCCTATTTTTTACAGCTTATAATACTTTGATGTCCTTAAAGGCAGCACATCTAATTAATCCAAGAGGACTTTTTTATGTTCATAGGACCTAGACTGCCCTAGACTGTGCTAACTCTGCAGTCCTCATCACCCACAGGAATCTGACACATGTGAAAACATTTCAACTACAGTAAAAAATTTACCTGTGAAATTATAGGATCAGAGGTGCACACACCACTTAAACTGGCAAGGTTTGAGAAACTGCAGCAGACTGCAACGGCTACAAGACCTGCCTCGTAACCCCTGTCAGGGGATCTGCTGCAGCCAAACAAACCTCTCTTTGAACCACAGCATATTCCTTATTACGTTCATTCTGAGTTCTTCAATACTTAGTAACATTCACTATAAAGGTCATAATTTCCGGTTTGAGTATGTTTAACACCAGGTTCCAGCAAAGAGGTGTCAGGTTTTCTTAAGATAATCTAGGAATATCTTTCAGGGAGAGGGATTTTCTCACCTGCAAATACAGGCATGTTATGATCAAACCACCTCTTAGCTTTCGCCAGGATTTACAGACAGTTTGGAACACAGATGTCTTCCAAGTCAACGCTGCAGCCCCTTCCTGAACTTCGTCAGCATTCTCACAAAGAAAATGAAGAAGACATGGGATTCAACTTATTCAAGTCAGCTACCTCAAAGTAAAGTGTATTTTTATGATGTAGGAAGTCAAACTGCACACAAGATCCAGGATAGATGAAAAATATGTCCAGAAATGAATTTCTAAACTGCCTTTCAAAAACACCGTCACTACGCAGTGCTTTCACCTTCCAAAACTCAGAGTATTTTTCAGCTCTCATTTTTCATTCTCAAATGTCAGCTCTCTCAAGCACCTGAGTTAATTCATATCTTCTCCTTCCTCTTTCAAAAGGAAACAACACTATTGTCGTTTATTGGGACCTACTCATGGAAAGTTCTAAACAAGACGGAGATATTCACATTGCCTCAGGAGAAAGAGCAGCAGATGGGCAACAAGAGTAATCCAAAGGGTTTGAAAAGCTTTTAAGCGATGAGCGACCAGGCATGATAAAGCATTTCAGACTGAAAGAAAAGACTTGGGAAGAATATGATAGTCTAGAAAATCATGAATGGCACAAAAAGGATGAATAGGGTCTTGACTGCTCAGTACAAGAACTAGATGTGATTGAGAGGTACTTCAGGAACCAGACTAAAAACAAGCACACGTGCACAGCAAACCTGCAAAGCTCCCATCAAAGTACATCACAGACACAGAAAGGTTCTGGGCAATCCAGGGGTTCTGTTATAATATTTCCTTTAATACCACCAAATAGCACAAGAACCTTCTGTAACTCATCATATTTTGTTTCTACCACTCTCATTTTGCAATTCTTAGCATATATTGCCACTTCATTATTCAGCCTCTGTTCCAGATCATTTGCAACTGTTGAGCAACACAAGCCTGAGAACAGATCTCAGCGGGCTTGTGCCTGTGATTACTCTTCTCTAGAAAATCCGACATTTCTTCCTACACTATAACCAGGTATTGGTTAACGAAAAACTTACCCTCCTGCATGGCAGCGTATTTCCTTCAAGAAGAGTTAATAAAAACTTCGTGAGACTCTCCAATAACTCAGAAACAGCAGAATACTTGCTTCTTTGTCTTTCATGCTTTTTTGCTGAATAGCTTCTAACCCCTAACTCCATCTGAAGTGAGACTTCTGCATTCTTGCCATGAACCACAAAGGTCCCAGCAATGGAAGGACTAATTGAGGCATACCTCCAAGCAGACACGACATTGAGGATCATCATCTGTGACAGGATGATAAATACTGCTTTACAGTCAGTAGAATTTGAAGAAGTCAATTTTCACAATCTACTTCAATAGCTTTATGCTTAAAAAACACCAAACGCTTAGTGAAATACAACATGCCCCTGTTTACAGCAGCATAAAACAAACTCAACACTCAAAAAGATTGGGGCTGGTATCAATAACAACAGCCTACACTGCTCTTTTAAAACAAGCTTGGCACTACTCCCTAAACTATTGTTCTGAGATAGCGATTTGCAGTTAGTGAGCACAGTGTTACTCAGTGCGATCCCTTCAGGTTAAGTCACAGTGTTATCTAACACTCTAGAGCTGCTATACTCTTCAGAAACATCAGCATGTAGGGTCTCTGAACACAGCTGTGTCAAAAAGATTGATAAGAACCAATGTAGGGGCCTTGATGAGCTTTTTAGTTACTGGTAGGGTGGGACAGCTACAATTATCAAGAAAAGTTTCGCCCTTCTCAGTTTTTCAGAAATACCTTTCTACAACTTTCCTTTTGCAGAGATTTGGAACCAAAACTGACCAGACAGGAATGTGTCCCACAAGACTGGTTTCCAGTTATACAGATGAGACAGTAGGAGGCTAAAAGCTCAGGCAATTTTTTTTTTTTTTTTTTTTTTTTTGCATAACAACCCAATAAATTTAAATAATTTGCTAACTAATTATCATTTCTCTGTCTGTTTAGAGCTATTAGTTAATCTTAGGTTATTTAGCATGCCCCAATATATTAAAAGACATGACAGAACTTAGCAAGCCACAGGTAAAAAAAAAAAAACCTGTAGGAAGACTAAGCCCCACTTAGCTTTGTTATGCTGACAGAAAATAAGGTGACCAACCAGAAGACACTGAAAGTGGAAAAGATTCAAAAGCACATAATTAGCAAGGCTCAGGGCAGAGGTCAGAAAGCTAGCTTGATTAAGTAATATGCCTGTTGGCTGTTTAAATCCTTATAAGGAAAAAATAACTTTGTATTAGCAGGAAGTATTTATTTTCCCTGGAAACAGTTAATTTAGTATCAACAATATCCAATGAATTGTCACAAATTAAAGTGATTTTATTGAAGTGTTAAGAAAACAAAGGAAGAGTAGTATCCAAGATGGCATTCCCTCAGTCCCTGCTCACAAGGTCAGCATTTACAGGTTTCACAAAACCATCTTGGAAACTGACAAGTTTCTCCCATAGCAGACAAGCCACCTGCCACTTATTACCTGCCAGCTAAAACAGATTTTTAATTCAGTAACTTAACAATATTTTCCTTCGTTACCCATCTATTCAGGGCTTATATACTTCTCACTGCTGCCTTCCCTGACTTCACGTCTCATCTGCACCACGCCACACTACTCACTTATTTCCTCAGGTGTTCAAGAGTTTTGGTAAAGTTCTTTGCCCATGATGAGAATCCATTTCTCCAGGGTAATCCCAGACCCCAACCTAGCACCACCTGCAGCACTGCACACCTTCAATAGGTCAGCAGTGAGAAGAGTGAAAACGCCAAGCTGGGAGCAACGCTCCCAGTCTGTGCTGCGTGCCCATCCTCTCCTCTGAGGCATAATCACAGGAGCAGAGAGCAAGCAGCCATTTCCACCAGTCATACCTTCCACAAGCCCATTCCTGCCAGCCTCCACTCATGCTCCCAAGACAGCAGCTGTTGAAATGTAACAAATCAGGCCAAAAGGTACAGCATGTCCCAGCATTCAAGAAGTCTGGCACTGCTACAGCTTTTACTGCTTATGACTCGGATAAGCCACACCAGAGGCACAGATCAGCATGATCAAAGCAAGAAGAAAATGAAGGAAGCTTAACTTTTCTATCCCTTCTCCTCCACCAAGGAAAACAAGGAGTGTTGTAGCCTGACATCCCTGCAGGACAGAGGCAGTCATTTCCCTTGTACCTTTACTAACCCAGGGCACTTTACAAAAGAAACAAGTTCTACCCATTTATCTCTGTGTATTTAAAAAGGAGCTGATTAAAATGATACACAGAAGAAAGGTAAACACTAAGAAGTGTAAAGAACCTCATTCTAACTTCAGTGAATAGCAATCAGTGCTCACATTCATGAATATGAATATCTATTAAAACGAACAATCATTTTTAATAAGCTTTCTTACGTCTGTGACCTCATATATTGCTCAGTATCTCCTATTCATACAGCGTTCTACAATCAGGATGATTAATTTCTCCATTAATATAGAATTTATAAATCCTAAAGTATTTATACTTCTTAAACATTAACTTATTTCCCCAACTTCTCATGAATTCATGACTATTCTCTTCATTTTACTCAGCAAGAATTGTGGCAAAAAAGAGAGTGCACTAGTTTGTAGTGCCTAGCTAGGGATGCCAAAGGACTGATTTTTCAAGGCACAGGATGCTAAAGAACATTTCATCCACCAAAACACAACAAACTGCTCCGTTGCACCTGCCCACACTGTTGTAGCCACAAATCACACACAGACCTAAGCACAAGGAAGAATACAGTAGTGTACTTGGTAGAAGAAGCTTGTCCTGTAATACATATGAATCCAGTTCTGCAGGACAGCACTTAAGTGCCTTAATTATGAATAAGAAAGTCTCCTTCATACCACAGTTTTACTTCTCTGTCCAGTTTCTGCCAGAATTGGAAAGCAAGTTCCAACCTCTAATTTAGTCTTCAAAAAGGTGCAGTTCTGTCTAACAGCTGAAAACCCAGTTATATAGGGAAAAAATAGCATGCAGTCATTTAGGATGGTATTGGAAAGCACTTATACAAAGGCAGTGAATTACAGCTGTAGGGAATCTCTGTAACTTTACCAAGATATTCCAAGTTCAGAATGACTGAAGTCACATCTGTGTAATCCAAGGGAGTGGGTGAGGAGGTTTGCAGGAAGGACAGAAAAAGGTCCTTAGAGGAAAAACATGGAAAAAACAACCTGCACCATGCAGCATCATATCTACACCTCTGTGGCTACTGATAGTGAACGTTAAGACCACAGGGCCCTGCTACAGCAATGTGAATCGTCTACTCCACCGTGCTCACCACCTGCACTGCAGGCTGCAGACAAAGAGGATGGAACATGTGTTGCCAGGGCAGCTCTCAGTACTCACATGTCTGTTGACTCTAACTTGAGGCACTCCAACCACTACCTTTAACGCTATACCTCTGTCCAAAGTGTGAGAGCAAGATGACATGTGACAGTAGTTGTAAAGGTGTAGGTAATGGAAATTGGCCACATGCCACCAGGGAACTTCAACTCTTCTCTGTTATCTTGTACACAGTCAATTGTTGCTTCAACTTCTTAGAATCCAACAGGCATTAAATAAATTATTCTACAAAACCAAGAATATCCTAACAGCACTGTCAATCTCCTCCCAGTTTTCATGAGAATAACCTCCCTCTACTCTAACTGGTGACAGCAGACCTACCAGACTCAAAAGATTCACAAAAAATAATCACGAGGAGAAGGCTATTTTAAGTAGATGTCTGTAAAGTTTATTTCTTGAAGCAGACATCAGTTTGCTTATACACAGCAAAGCCATGAGAACATCACCAATAAAACCCCCGGACTTGCAGGCAGCACTGCATGACAAACAGCATGGAGACCCCCGGCTGCTCTGCCATGATCTCCCCTTAGAACCGGCTGCCTTTACAGGGAGAGCGGGCACAGACAGCACATCCCCCCATGCTTCCTTCTTTAGTGTGAAGAACAGAGGTAATAAAATCAGCCCTGGACTTCACAATATTTACATAACGTGGGACCAGCACAGTGTGTGATGACCTTCAGAGACTTGCTCTGGTAGGAACACGTCCTTCAGTAAATTATTCCATTATTCAATCACAACTTTACAAGCTTATGCCCAGCTTAATCTCGGGTTTGTCTGCCAGGGAACCAGCGAGTCTTGCAGCCAAAGCCGCTCCCCTTCTTCCGCAGAAATGACTTTCTCTGATTTCATAGAAAACACTCAAGAAAAAAAAAATAGAAAAACTCCTCTTTTCGTAAGGGCCGAAGCGCAAGGCTCCGTCCCAGCTCCCCCGAGCCGACGTACAATGCTTTTCACAACTTAAACCCGCGCGAGGTGAGAAGCGTTTCCTCCCCCGCCTCGCTCAGGACGCGCTACCTGCGAACTCCGTCGAGCCCCGCTCCTCCCGGCCCGGCCCGGCCCGGCCACCCCCGCACGGCCCCGTCAGCTCCGGGACACCCCGCCCGGCGGCGGATCGCTTCCCCACAGACATCGCGCCCCGCGGCCCGCCCGGCACCTGCCCCCGCTGCCGGGCCCCGAGAGGAGCGACTGGCTGAGAGCGGGAGGCCCGGGCCGGCCCCGCTCCTCTCCCCCCGCACCTACCCGCCGGAACAGCGCCCCGTCCCATGCCGGCACCGCCGTTCCCGCCGCCGGGCGCGCACTGCTGCCCTGCCCTGCCCGGCCCGGCCGGCCCCTTCCGCGCAGCGGGGGGCCCCACCCCGGAGGCGCGGCGGCCCCGCAGGTCGAGGCCGGGCGGTAAGGAACAGGAGGCGGCGGAATGGCGCTGCCCGCGCTGAAGGGAGAGGAGAACGCCCCCCCACACACACACTCCGCGCGTGCACACACCGCCCCCTCGCTTCCCGCCCTCCGCCCCTCCTCAGTTGCGCCTCAGCGCTCTGCCCCGCGCCTCTCACGCACGCCGAGCCCCCACCGTCGGCTGTTGTTCCCTCGGCTGCTCTGGGTGGTTGCTCCGGGAGTCGGTTTCGGTCTGCTGTGGCTCGAGGCCGTCGGTGCCCTCGCACAAAACGGCGCGATGGGTGAAGGCACAAGTGAAGAGGGAGGAGAGCAAAAGCGCGGCCGTACCAGACAGCGCTGGGGCAGGAGGTGACCGAAGTCATTGCAACAGCCCTGCGGAGGAGCTTGGAGGCGTTTAGGTGATCTCATTATTTTTTTTCCCTCGGATGAGCTCTGAGCTGTAGGTGTGTTGCAGCAGTCCCATCCTTGTCCCACACACGTACCCACCCTGCTGCTTTGCGGCTCCCAGGCACCTCTCAGTGGAATGCTTTTGGCTGCTTCACACACCTTCCCACCACTTCTCCCTGTACCTCCTTCAGCCACACCATCCCTCCCCAGAAGTCAGTGACAGATGCTCCCTTTGATGTTCTCTTCACTTCAGTGCTTTCTAAATGTGTTTTAGTATCTTTGGAAGTGCTATGGAGGTCTTGACAGGGAGTTCTCCAGGAGTTCCCCCTCAGTGTTCTCAGACGTGAGGGGTGCAGCCCTGTGTCCCCTCAGCCCCTCGTCGTCCTTCCTCATCTCTCAGCAGGGAAGAGCTGTACATCTGTGGCTCTACATTGCTGCTGCCTGATCAGGAAAAAAAGAACTAAACACTCTGCTATCAGTGCAGGCAGGAAACAGCTGAAAAGACACATCAGGATGGGTATTAGGAAAAAAATATTTTCAGAAAGAGCAGTGAGGCACCGCACAGCTGCACAGGGAGGTGGGGCAGTCACCGTTCCTGGAGGAGTTCAGAGCTGTGGAGATGTGGCGCTGAGGGACATGGGAAGTGGGCATGGTGGGGTGGGCTGAGGTTGGACTTGGGGATCTTAGGGTCTTCTTCAACCTGAATGATTCTATGATTCTTTACCTCAAACCCAGCTACCACAGAGCTCAGTCTATTTCTTTGCGCTCTCCTCACAGCCTGTTCCCGTCACCAGCACAGGAGGTGTGTTCATATGGTCACTGAGGAGCAGAGGGCCAGGCACAGAAATGAGGGGCACACAGAGCACACTGAAGCACAGAGCTGATGACCGTAGAGCCTGACCTGTAACCCAACATGTTAATCATGTGGTGGAGGAGAGCTGCACTTCAGTCACACAGCTTTTGAAGTCTTGAAGGATGGAATATTACAGTAAGAAACTGAGCATTAACTCACCACTGCTCACCCTGTACGTAGTAGTGTGGCTGCCCTCTCTTTGTGATCCTGCTGCTGTGGAAACTTCAGAGCATTTTTACTCAACACCCGCAGTTCAGTTTGGCAAGTAAAGATGCATGATGGATGGTGTACAAATACAAAAACACCGCAACACAAAAGCATACAGACTCAGCTCAACACCAATTTACTGTCGATAAGTGGCACATGGGGATGAGAAACGAGCCATAGACAACAAACCCAGGAGCTGCAAAGACAGCATCAACTTGCCTTGCCTGACTGGGGACTGAGCTGGGTGGAGCAAGGCAGGAAAAGGCGAGGCTGTCTCAGGAAAGGAAAGACGAGGACCTGGCTGGCCAGGGAAGTGGAGCAAGGAGGAATCTCCTGGAAGCCTCAGGAGGACCCAGAGGATGGCACATCCCAGGTGAGGTGACACTTTGTGGGGCTCAGGACCTTGCTGTCCACTACCTGCAGCCTTCCAGCATATTTAGGATGCGGCAATGTGAGGGGCTGCTGTCCCCCAGAGGAGCTGCAAAGCCTTCCCAGAGAGCTGAGAGTCTCAGCAGTCACCAGAAGAGCTGAGCACGGCTATGGACAATTTGCTGTTTCTCTGAGGAATCTGGACTTGGACGAGAGCCCCACAGAACACACAGTAACCCAACACTGTGAAACTGTGGAACTCGTTAGAGAACACTCTTGTTTTCTTAGTAACCAAAGTGAGGCCACTGTATAATATTTGCTACTTCAGGGGAACAGGAATGTCTACTTGGTTTCCTGATTACAGGGTAAGCGGCAACGAGTTAATGCTTAACTGCATCGTTGCAATTTTTTTCAATCCCTCAAGACTGTTAAAATAAAAAGTGGAAAAAGTAAGGAGCGGTGTTATTACGTGACGCACAGATACCACCCGATGAGTCAATCCACCACCCCGCAAACGAGGAAACCACTGCTCTGCAAAACGACACCTGGCAGTCTGCACGGAAAACGAGGCAGCCGGCTGCTCGCCTCGCACCGGTGAAGGCACCGAGTTCCCCTGTCCTGCTTGGTGCAGAGTTACGAGAAACCAGCTAAACGCCCTCTGCTCAGCCGCCCGGGACCTCACATGGTTTTGCTGTATCGCGAAGAAAGCCGGCCCTTGCTGGCGGAGCTCCGCCCCCCGCACAGCCGCCCGCCCGTCTCGCGCCCGGGGCAGTGCGCAGGCGCCGCCAGGCGGTGACGCAGAAGGGGCGCGCGGCGCCTGCGCGGTGTCCCGGCGGCGGGATGAAGGTGGCGGTGGCGGGGTGCTGCCATGGCGCACTGGATAAGATGTACGAGACGCTGGAGCTGCTGCAGCGGCGGCACAATGTGCGGCCTGACCTGCTGCTCTGCTGCGGCGACTTCCAGGCCGTGCGCAACGAGGCGGACCTGCGCTGCATGGCTGTGCCCGCTAAGTACCGCCACATGCAGACGTTCTACCGGTGAGTGCCGCCGGCTCGGCCTGTCCGGCCCCGCCGCCCTGCCGCAGCGTGCCGTGTCTCCCCCGCAGGTACTACTCCGGCGAGAAGAAGGCCCCGGTGCTGACGGTGTTCATCGGTGGGAACCACGAGGCCTCTAACCACCTGCAGGAGCTGCCCTACGGCGGATGGGTGGCGCCCAACATCTACTACCTCGGTACGTGCTGCTCCTCCCCCCCCCCCCCCCCCCCCCGACGTCGTCCCCGTTCCCGGCCGTGACGCGCCGCTCCTCTCCGTAGGTTACGCGGGCGTGGTGCGGTTCCGCGGTGTGAGGATCGGCGGCATATCGGGCATCTTCAAGTCGCACGATTACCGGAAAGGTATGGTAGGAGTGGGGGGCAGGCCAAGTGGGGTTCGGTTCCTGTCAGCTTTATATGTTTGCGTCCAAGAGCTTGGGGCCAGAGATCGGCTCACAAATGACACCAGGGGTCAGCAGATGGGCAGCTCAGTCTATCACTACTAAACGTGTGGCAGAATGGATGTTCCCTTCTTGGCATGCTGCTCTAGAGGAGCTTTGGAGGTGGCTTTCAAGCCACCAAGAACAGAGTAGTTTTTTGGATCACTTAATTCTCTTTAATACTCATCGGTTTTAACTAAATTTATTGCTATTGAGCATACAATTTCTTTATCTGGATATTGCTTGTGGGAGATAATACTTGAGGTGATAACGCTAACTACTGAAAAAGTAATTTTGCAGTTTTTTCTCTGATGCCTTTTTCTTGTTTCCGTCTACTGTACATTCTGTGGCTGTGTTGGTGTGCATGCATGTGTAGACCTGATGGAACACAGTGCCCAGGGCACCAGTGGAATCACCATCCCTGCAGGTGGTCGAGAGACATGGAGATGTGGCACTGAGAGACATGGTTCAGTGGAGATGGGTCAATGGTTGGGCTTGATCTTAGAGGTCACTTCCAACCTTCATGATTCTGTGATATTAACTGGCTCAGGTAGACGCGTACATTGCGTGGCTGTGCTCAAATAGCTCTCTGTTACAAGTATGGCCTGTGGTGATGCAGTGTGACTTGTGAGTAAGGGATATGGGAAGTAATGAGGAGTGCTGCTGTACCTTACCTGAGAGGTACAAAATATCTGTTGGACAACTATTCTTTTTTCAATGTTCCAGGCCACTTTGAATGTCCACCATACAACCAGCAAACAATCAGAAGTGCTTACCACGTCAGGAACATCGAGGTCTTCAAACTTAAGCAGGTTGGTGAAAAGTCTATGGTGGTTTTTGTCATCTGTTTGTTTTCTAAAAACAACAACAAACAAACCAATGGTAAATGCTATTTGTTAATTTAAAAGTGAGATGTTACAGCTGTTTTGAACAGCATGCTACTAGATAATAAATCATATACACAAATCTAAACATACAACTTTAACAGGTCATTTCATGCTGCGTGCGACCCCACTGTTATTCCTGCTATCCTCCTTTACCAGGTTGTGTAGCAGTGCAAATTTGACCTCAGTCAGGCAGGAGCAGGAGATACTTTGTTAAATGAGCTGAAGCTCAGAAGGAACAAGTCCAGCTGTACTCCACTGTTCCAGTTTTGTTAGCTTTAGGAAGATGCATGCTACTTTGTCTAATGTCTGAGCTGGTTGATACAAGCTTTACTAATCAACATTAAACCAGCTGGCTGAGCTGATCTCAAATCACAGCTTTTGAAAGTGGTGTGGTTTTTTTTTTTTGGCTCCTACAGCTAGAAATGCAAGGGACGATTAGCTTTATTATTGATCCTACTTCCCCCCCCCCTTTATCACAAGGGCTACTCTGTGGCTAAGAATGCGATGTGAATACATGTATTTATTAAGCATCTTGTGAATGATTATTCAGGTAGCCATTGGGTGCTGAAGTGTTTGGAACATACAGAGATGCTAAAAATGGCACAAAGATTTGCTGTCCTTGTAAAGGGCTTCATGCACTTCTCCAGGTTTCTTATTAGTTGGCAGTAGGTTTAATATAGAAGTGTGTTCTGATACAGCTGATGGAAATACATTGAATGTTGAACCAAGATGTACTTACGACATTTGACTAGATTTATAAGGGGTGTTCCCTTTGAGGAGGAATATTATGCTTAGCCATTATCTCTTCTAAACAAAACTTAAAAAAATTAGTGAGAAAGACAGCTACTTTGATAGCACGTACTTACTCTGTAGATTTGGTTTTCAGTCTTTGCCTGAGTGCCTGGCGCTTACTGTAATGATCTCATCTGTTTTACAAGGTACTATATAAAACACAGTGGCTGGCCCAAGAAGGTGCAGTGTGACCCACTGAGACTAGAGAGCCCTGACAGCCTCAAGGGCACCTGAAAGATGTGCTCACTGTTACACTTAATCCCTTTGAAAAGGGAGCCAGGTGCTCATAGCTAACTGTATCCAATCTGAAGGAGATCATTTGCTATTACACATTGTCTTGTTATGTTTAATTTTAAAATTTTTCTTGTGTGTCTTCTATTTACACTGTATTTTTTGCTTGATAGTTAAAGCATCCAATGGACATATTTATGTCACATGATTGGCCACAGAGCATATATCACTATGGAAACAAGAAACAGCTGCTTAAAATGAAATCCTTCTTCCGTCAAGAAGTGGAGAGCAACACATTAGGAAGCCCTGCTGCTTCTGAGCTTCTGCAGCATCTGAAACCTAATTACTGGTTTTCAGCACATCTCCATGTTAAGTTTGCAGCTTTCATGCAACACGAGGTAAAGAGTAAAACCAAGAGTGTCTGTGTAATCTAGGCATGTCAGTGTTCTAAGGCGGGTAGTCATGTCCAGAAATGCATCTTCTTAACATGTATTTGCTTAGTTATTAATATTCAGCTCAAGTCCCAAAGCATTAAGTGGTCCTGAAATCACTAGCATATGTAAATTAGAGATGCTATAAATCAGAGGTGTTTACCATCTCATCTTCTTCAGGGGCAGCATGAAATAACTCAATCTACTGCACTTTAAACTTCTGAATTTGAATTTCACAGAAAAGTGCCCTTTTCCCCCATTCTCCTGGGGAAGGATAAAACTTCCAAACAGAGATAGAGAAGCAAATGAGAAGGTAGTGGTTAAGCTGAGATGGGAGGGTACCTGTAAGTTGGCTGGCTGCCAAAAAAACCCAAACAAACAGACTCTATAAACTGAAACTTATTATAATTGTGTTGTTACTGAAAGTGATGTGCTATTCTTATTTCCAATTCATTAACTGTAGAAATGGAACTCCAGGTCTTCTGGACTTGAGTCTGCTTGCAGTTGTGTTAAAGGTTTTCTTTTGGCATCAAAGCTAGATGTGCTCAGCTGCCTTGTTTGAGGGAGAGCTGTCATTCTTGCTTTAGCTTGATGTTATCAGTGTTCAAGTTTTTCTTAGACTTCTGCTGATGTCTGTCCTTCTCTTTATCCCTCCATTTCTTATAATCCTATGCTGCTTCTCTATTTCAGAAACTATTTTTGTGTGCAAAATGTGCCTTTAGATTTCTGTATATAACTTGTTTGGAATAGTCAAGTTTCATATAAATGTTAATGACTGATAACACTTTCTGTTTTCTAGACAAAATCCAAAGAAGAGCTACCAAAAGCAACCAAGTTTTTGGCTCTGGATAAATGTCTGCCTCACAGAGACTTTTTGCAGGTGATGACTGTGTGCTGTGGGCTTTCACTCTAAGTAGTTTAAGTATTTGTCTGGACTGCTAAGTGCTGTGCTCAGTTATAAGCAGAAGAATAGTTCTGATAAATGGAGGAACTGACAAGAAAGTAGGAATAGTGCATGGGTGGAATTGTCTTTGTAAATATTGTTCTTCTAAGTAGATCTGGTGTCCTGTCATGTGGGTGAGATGTTTGCTTTCTCCTACCGTTTCCTTCCACTTTAGAACAATTACTTTTCTTAATAGATCAGTAGCTCTACTTTAATCTGTATTGGATCTCCTGCTGTGCATTTCTGATAAAGGTCAGATTTAAAATGCGATCCTGTTTTGAGGCTCTTCTGCTGCTATCTTGAACTTGTTTGTGTCAGATAATGACTTCCTTCATATCTGGATTTATGACTTGATCCTGTTTGAATTCTTGAATTTTCATAAACTTGAAAAGTTGAGTGCTGTAATTTGTTTCCAGTGGATTCCATGTGGCTTCCTAGGAGCATGATTCTACTTCAGTTTGTTTGGTGCTAGGAAGGGCAATGGAAGGCTGTAGGAGTTTTTAATGGAAGTGTCAAACTTGTTTTCCAAATGTAAGATAATGTTCATGTTTGTAGCCTGTGTATGCTGCCTGCAGTGCCATCTGTAGAAATGGATGAATCTGAAGCACTTTTTTGTGAAAGGAGGGAGCTACTGAGAGCTTGTTCTTCAAATGCAGTCAAGTCTTAATTTTACTTCAAAGTAGCTCTTCTTTGTTGACTTAAAGTAAGATGATTCATTATCTGTCTTTAGGATGTAAGGTAGGATGTATTTGCCCTAGCTACTTTTGAAGATGGGGGAGAGTCTGAGGATGGTGAGCTTTTGCTGTGTGAAGGCACACTGGGCTGCTAGTTCTTGCTTAAAATCCCATAGTGAAACTGATCTACAGTAAGACTACTTCCAGCAGTGTGGTCATCCACCTGTGTTTGGCTGTTTTGAATTACATTAAGAAATAGAATTGCTTTATATATTTAAAATCAGAGCTGACTACTGCAGTTTGGCTAATCTGAGTTGTTTGATTTGGGTTGATGTCACTGAAAATGAAGTGATTTGGGCTTCAGTATGCTGTCTATTGGAAGTTTTTAAAAATAATTGATGTTAACCTCATTGCTGTGCTAAGAATATACATAGCAAAATAACCATTGCTATCAATTTTTGTCCGTGTTTCTTCTTAGAAGGCACAATTTAAATTCATGCCTTCTAAATTGTCTAACTGTCCAGTAGCTGGCAGCAGTGATGATTCCATGAGAGAGAGATGATTTTTAATTGCTCTATGGTTTAAAAAAAAATGAGAAATGTTAAGGAAGTGCCTCTTTATAATCATTGATTGTCCCTTCTTACCCCCTTATGGCAATGAGCTCCTAGGTATGGCTGACTTGAGAGGACTTGTTCGATTCACTTAGCATACTTCAAACTTGATTAAAACTCTGTACCATGGAAGTAGCACCTCAAACTTTAATCAGTTTCTGGTATCAAGAGAAATATCTAATCTCTTGGTTGGTTGGTTTGTTTGTTTGTTTCTTTTGAACAGATAATAGACATTGAGCATGATCCTACTGCAGGTGACTCACTGGAGTATGATGCTGAATGGATTGCAGTCCTCAAGGCCACCAACAGTCTGATTAATGTGACTCAGAGCTCATGGAGTGTGCCTGAAAATAATGGCCTCCACGCAAAGTAAGTAGCATGCAAAGTAGAAAGTAAAGCGTGACTTAAGGAGGCTGGAATTATATGTATTTTATTATTGTGTTTCTCTGTTCTTCTGCAGTCTTTAGGATTTTATAAATGCCTTGGAAAACAAAGGAGATGTTGACAAGCTGTGCTCTTAGAGCTTACAACTTCCTTACTACTCTACACAGGCATTTAATTTTGTTTGCAAACTTGGCACCATTTGCAGAGCTAAAAGTACATGGTGGCTGATTACTTTGTCAATTACTGTGCTACTGAAAATCAGGCTGGATTATGGGATGAGGAGGGTGGTGAATGCTCACTGGGTCAGCTGGCATAATACACAGATCCAGCTGAGGCAAGCAGAGTGTCAGTATTGCCCTAACGTAATATGCCTTCCAGGAAAAGTTTGAGAAACTGTCTGTGTAAGGTGAATTTGTTACCCATGTTTAAAAGTTTCTCTTTGCAACAGGAACAGAAAATAGCTTTTGATTAGCTGCAGTCTTTTTAACTTGATGTACTTATTTAGGTGGGATTACAGTGCAACGGAAGAGGCCATCAAGGAAGTGTTAGAAGAGCTGAATCATAACCTCAAAATTCCTTGTAACTTCACCTTGACAACTACTTGTTATGACCCCAGCAAGCCCCAAAAAAACATGGAACCAGTTCACACCATCAATCCGCAGACCACTGAGTTTTGTGCCCAGTTTGGTCTCACTGACATAAATGACAGAATCCAGCAGGTTAAGGAAGAGGGCTCAGTACGTGGAGAATATGAAGAGGAAGAAGAGGAAATGGACAGTAGTGGGTCAGCCGAGGAACCTAGTGAATATAATACTGATAACTCTGGGCTTTCGTCCATTAATCCAGATGAAATAATGCTGGATGATGAAGGTGGTGATGAAGATTTGAGCACATGTTCTGTGGATCCTTCCCCCGATCATCCTCCTGAGTTTTCTGCAAGTTTTTCTGACATCAGGATCATGCCAGATTCCATGGCGGTATCATCTGATGATGCTATGGACTCCACCAATGAGGAACTAGAGAAATCTGGTGTGAATAAGCAGGTGGAGGAGAAGAGCTTGAATGAGAGACCTTTAAAGCGTGTTGGTGGTAGTGAAAATGGGAACAGTGGCATTAAAATTAAGAGAAGGAATCAAGCCATCTATGCTGCAGAGGATGAAGATGAAGCAAAATAACACTATATGATATATAGTATATATGATGTATAAGTTCTTTCCCCACCTTTTTATGCAGTGGTGGTGAAACCTATGGTGAACTTCTCATGCTTTTAACTTTATTTGATCTTAATCATGCTACTTCCTTAAGCTGAAGAGGCACAGTGTACCTCTTGCAGGGAAGAATGTTTCACTAGATTAAACATTTAAGTCACAAGTGAAATTCTGTAACAAAGTACTTTGTCAAAGGGTTTAAGAGTCATGTATAATCAGTTGATTTTTTGCTTCAGTTCTTGGTTATTGGTTTTTACTCAGTATCCTGTGCTGTATTGCTATACAAGATTCACCATGCTTGTTTAACAAGAGCTCTTAAACTGTAAGTGAAATCAAAGTGAGGGGGCGTCTGAGTTCTGAGATTGAACTATTTGCTTTTATTGCTTTTTGTCTTGTTTTATACTGTTTGTTTTTTTTAAATACAAAGTAGTGTATGCAATAACTCCATGGACTAAATTTGAAAGCAGAATTCCCAGGATAACAAAACAGCAATAGAAGAGTGAGGACTTTTGTTTCTGGTGACACTTGTGCCATAGAAAAGCTTCATGGTCAAAAATAGGACTATGTGTATTGTCTAGTATTGGATTCTAACTCTTTTTCAGTAGAGAACCATGTCTCAATTGGTAGCATGAGTTTTATGAGGACCATGGAAGACTACATGTCTTCTTAAAAACTCATGCACTGTTTCTTAAAAGTTGAGAAACATACCTTAAAATTAAAATGCAACTATGTAGCTTCCTAAATGTGAACATCAGCACTGTCTCAATTCTTACTAATTAAGGTGTGTTATCATGTAATCTGATAGTAAGTTACTTGAGACAGCAATACCTACTGTTATCTTTAGTCTACATTTTTGCCTGCCACTCTCTTTGTTAGTATGTAAGTTGCCCAATTCTTAAAGCTTAGCTTGGAATTTTCCAAAATACCTTTATAAACCTGAGGGAGAGCAAGAGCTGCCAGGATATAGATCTTGGAAATTGAAGTTTTATTTCTACTCTCACTCTTCTGTATGCTCTGAATTACTAGCAAACAAATCACATTTTTATGGCCTCAAAGGCTGTAACAATAACAAAACTTAATGGATTCATTAGAATGATGTTTTTAAGTACTATAGACTGTAAAACTAGTGGGTCTAATGACATGTGGAAGTTCTACAGGTGTTCTGAAGCTCTGAGCTTTCAGAGTCAGAGGGATTTCCTCAGGTCTGTGCTGCCCTTGGAACCAGAGGTGCTTTTATTCCTCTAATGCCCAAGCTGTGTAAAAAAAGAAGAAAGCATTTTTACAGGAGAACTGGACAGGGAACCATGGGTGAAATGGGTTGGGAGTGTGGGTTGTAACGGGCAAACACTTCAACTTCTGTCTTTACCATCAGTTTCATGTTCTAAGATACATTTTGTTTCTCAGCAGTTTGTTATGAAAAAAAAACGCATATAAGTATTCATGAGCTAGTAAATGTCAATGCTTCCCACAGTTCTGATTAACAGCTTTATACTGGTGTACTGATACCATTAATGTCCTGCTTTTTTGTTTCTCTTCCCGCCAGAGGATGGTATCTTGTTCGCTGAGTTGTAGGACAGTATTAATGATGTGCCTGTCATAATATCCACTGAAGGGAACTGTGGTAAGATAGGATGAAGGATTGGGAGTGTTTAGAGTAAACCTCTGGTCATCTGAATTCACCATTAAAGTAACTAGGTTACAGAAAATAGTTGAGTATCCTTTGGGCTCCTGGATATGCAATGCAAAAATTTTAATGTCTATGTTTCCTCATGATCTGAAGATTATCATGGTAATAAAGTATTCCCCCTGGAGTATCATATGCTATTTTTAAGTATAAAATATAGTAAGAACTTGAAAAATCGCTCAAGGCAAATGTTACCTTTAATAGCCTGTTTTAGTCTGGCTTTCTGTTTTTTTTTTTTGTTGTTGTTGTTGTTGTTGTCACACGTGCCCTTTCTGCTTAATGAGTTTTGGTATTCTAGAAAGCAGAAGAATGCCAAGACAGAATACTAATTTCTCGATCTTTAGAGATTCAGAATCTCCCTAGAGGTGGAAAGCAGACATTGAACTCTTCAGAGAACTGCTTGGCAAGGTGACATGGGAGAAAGACCTGGAGGGAAGAGGGCCTTAAGAAAGCTTGTTGGTATTCAAGGACCATCTCCTCCAAGTCCAGAAGCAATGTACCCTGGGAAGAAAGAAGGCAGTCAAAAATGCATGGAGGCCTCAGTGGATCAACAAGGATGCTTCTGGACTTGAGCTCAAAAAGAAAGTGTGTAGGGAGTGGAAGCAGGAACGTTTTATCTGGGAGGACTACAAAGAAGTTGTATCAGGTTAGGAAAGTCAAAACCTAAACAGAATTAAATCTAGCCAGGGACATCAAGGGTATCAAGAAATTCTACAGGTGTATCAGTCAGGAAAGGTGTGAGCCTTCTCTGGCAGGAAACTGAAGACCTGGTCATGAGGCGTACAGAGAAGGCTGAGGTGCTCAATGACTTCTTTGCCTCAGTCTTTACGGGCAAGGACTCTAACTACACTGCCCAAGTCGCAGAAAGCAATAGTAAGAACTTGAAGGTAGACCTGCCTGCTCTAAGTGAATATCAGGTTTGAGACCATCTAAAGAACCTGAAGGTGCAGAAGTCCATGGGACTTGATGAGATCTCTCCACAGGTTCTGAGGGAACTGGTGGATGGAGTTGCCAGGCTGCTATCCATCGTATTTGAAAAATCATGGCAGTCCAGTGAAGTTCCCACTGGCTGGAAGAGGGGAAACAACCCCCATTTTCAAGAAGGGAAAAGAAAATGATCCAGGGAGCTACAGGCCAGTCAGTGTCACCTCTGTCTGGCAAGATCATGGAACAGATCCTCCTGAAGATACTACTAGGGCACATGGAAAATAAAGACAGTGTGATTGGTGGTAACCAACATGGCTTTGCCAAGGGCAAGTCATGCATGACAAACTTGGTGGCCTTTCATGATGAAGTTGCATCATCAGTGTATAAACGAAGAGTAACTGATGTAATCTAACTGGATTTGGACAGTGTCAAATGCTTTGCACTGCATGAAATCCTGGTTGCCAAATTGAAGAAAAATTGATTTGATGGATGGACCGCTTGTTGAATAAGGAATTGGCTGGTTGGCTGCACTCAGAGAGTTGCAGTCAATGGCTCAAAGGCCAAGTGGAGACACATGACAAGTGGTGTTCCTCAGAGATGAGTGTTGGTACTGGGGCTATTTAACATCTTTGTAGGCCACATGGACAGTAGGATTGAGCACACCCTCAGCAAGTTTGCAGATGACACCAAGGTGAGCGGTGCAGTTGAAACCATCTATAGGGAAGGGATGCCATCCAGAAGGACCTGGACAGGCTTGAGAGGTGGGCCCATGCCAACGTCGTGAAGTTCAACAAGGCCAAGTACAAGGTCCTGCACTTGGGTCAGGGCAATCCCAAGCACAGATACAGGTTGGGCAGAAAATGGCTTGAGAGCAGCCATTTCACTTGAGAAGTACTAGGTAGTTTTAGTTGATGAAAGATACAACATGAGCCAGCAATGCATGCTTGCAGCTCAGAAGGGCAATTGTATCCCGGGCTGCTTCAAAAGAAGCATGACCAGCAGGTTAAGGGAGGTGATTCTGCCCCTCTACTCTGCTCTTGTGAGACCCCACCTGGAGTACTGCATCCAGTTCTGAAGCCCCCCAATATGAGAGGGATGTGGAGCTGTTGGAGCAGGTCCAGAAATGTGCCATGAAGATGATCATAGGGGAGGTACTTCAGCCCTCTAAGGACAGACAGAGACCTGGGGCTCTTCAGCCTAGAGAAGGCTCCAAGAACACCTTACAGCAGCCTTCCAGGACCCAAAGGGGCCTCCAGGAAAGCTCAGAAGCCCTTTTTATAAGGGCAGGTAGTGACAGGATAAGGAGAAATGGCTTTAAACTGGAAGAGGGTCAATTTAGACTAGATAATTAGGAAGGAATTCTTTCCTGTGGGAATGGTGAGACATGGAACAGGTTGCCCCGTGAGGCTGTGGATGTCCCCTCCCTGGGAGCACTGCAGGCCAGGCTGGATGGGGCTGTGAGGTGTTCCTGCCTATAGCAGGGGGTTGGAATGAGGTGGTCTTAAAGGCCCCTTCCTACCCAAACCATTCTGTTTATATATATGTATATATTAATGAAGTACATAAGCATCCACTGAGCAGATGTGGATGTAATTAATACATATGTATTTTTTCTAGCACGACCCACAGCAGCTCTATGCAGTCACTGTACCCTGCCCCGCAGCTATCTGCATTCTCTGCGCTTCGGAGCGCCCGTCCGCACCGCGCGGCTCCTCCTCCGCCACAGCCTCGTACGTGTGGCTGGCATTTAGCTGTCAGTTTGATGACTGAAGTCCAAGTACTCCACGAAAGTATGTAAAACCCTGAGAAAAACTAACACGGCTCAGTCAGTTCCTAAGACGCAGAGTCCTTTCAAGGAAGTGTTAGGGAAAACACCCTGAGAGCAACCCCCTCGGGAAGGAATCCCCCCTCCTCCTGCTTCAGCCCCAGCAACGGACGGGGGAAAAGAGCACAGCACGCCCGATGTTAGGCGCGCTCCAAGGTTCTCCACACAGGATTAAGGCGCGGGACGCGGACCGTCAGCGCACCCACAGGCCCTCCTGTTCCCACCGCCCTCGCTCGGCCACTGGCCGCGTGCGCATGCGCCTCGGCTATAGCGCATGAGCCGCGACGGCGGGCCGGCGGCAGGCAGCGGAGTTTCGGCATCGGCCGATTCGCCGCCCGCGAGGCTGCGGCGCTCCGCCCACCCGCGCATCCCTCCCCCCCCCCCCCCCCCGCCTCAGCCCGCTCAGCGGCGCAGCGCCTCGCGATGAGGCCGTGCCCAGCGGCGGCGGTAGCAGTGGCGCGCGCGTGAGGGCGCCGCCGGCGGAGCTGTTGGTGCTGCTGCGTCCGCCAAGATGGCGTGCGTGCTGGAGGCGCCGCTCCGCATGAGCGTTCTCTCGGTGAGTGCCGCGCTCCCTCGGGGCAGCCAGCGGCGGCCTTCGGAGCCGGGGCGGGGAGGCGGCCGCCCGCCCCGGGGCCGGGCCTGACCTTGGGCTGCGCGGGCAGCGGAGAGGGCCCGGCACCTGCCCCGGCGCTTTGTGCGGCGTCGGGGGGGGGCGCGGGCCGGGGCCGGGCCGCGGCATGAGGCGGGCGTCGGTTGGGCGGCCGCTCCCCCGCTTGCCCCCGTCCCGACAACTTCTCCCCGCAGGGGCTTCTCGCAGCGCCGCCCTCCTCTGCGTTGGCGGCGCGGTACCTCACGAGGTGCTCCGGCGTATTCTCTCCCTCCCTCCCCCCCCCCTCGCCCCGCTCACGCGCCTCGCGCTGCCGCTGCTCCCCGCCGCGCTGCGGGTCCCGCCGAACTCCTCCGGCGGTACCGCGCGGCGGCTCTCGGCGGTCTCCGGCCAACCCCGCCTGGCCCCTGCCCGCCCCCACGCGGCGGGGCTGCCCGCGCCCGGCGCCGCTCCCCGGGCCCTGCCGGGAGGGGGCGGGCAGGGCGCTGTCGCTGCAGAACGGCGCTGACAGCCGCCGCGCGTTCCCCTCCTTGCGGGGAGCGCTGCGGGTCGGCGCCCTCCCTCCCAGGCGTGCGGGGTACGGTGGGGCGCTGCCGGTGGTGTTTCTCCGGCGTAGGGTTTGTTACTAAGCGAGAACCCTGTGGAACTGACGGTGTTGGGAAATTGTTCTTTTTTTGGGTCCCGCCTAGAGAACTTGGTGGCCTGGGTATGAACTGCTCGTTGCAGCCCCAGGTTATAAGTGATGTCCCCCCAGCTGATAAGCCAGGATGTTTTAGAAAGGGAAGGCAGAGGGATCTCCAAAATCCAGAATGCCTCTATGTTTATGGAGCAGGCAGATGGAAGTCCCCTGTTGTCCTCAAAAATATTGTCTTCGCTACATGGGCGATCGTAGAATATCCCAGATTGGAAAGAACCTGTTAGGGTCATCAAGTCCAACTCCTGGCTCTATACAGCACCGCCCAAAAATCAGACCATAAATAGGAATGACTTACCTGTAGGACTTATGTAGCATAATTTAACAGTAATCTTGCAGGCTGAGGGGTCCTGCTGCCTCCACGCTCTCCTTTCAGACTTCTGTGAGACCCCAGCACACTGCTGGCACTTCTGCTGTCTCCAGGAAAAGAGGCACAGATTTAGCCAAGAGTGGATCCTTGTGAAGCAGTGCGGAGTTTGAAATTCCTTTATAGCTTCTTTCATGGAAAACTGCTAAGGAAAAAATGGGAAGAGTATAATAAAATGTAGAGTTGGCAAAAAAGAAAAAAAAAAAAGTGAGATAATGGAAATACCTTCTGTCACGTGATTGTGAGAACCCAGAGGGAAAATTACCTTCCCCTTTCCCACTCATGTTTTTTGGAATGCTCTCCATCTCCAACTTTGGATCTTCTCAAAGAATATAAGTCATTGGTGCACAAGTGTTTGGCTTGCAAGCATGGTCCTCTTGCTGAGATGAGAGCTCACTTTGTCTTATACGGTAGGGATGGGAATGTCATGGAGAACATCGTGCTGTTGCCCCACTGAGGTTGTGTGGGACAGCAGTGGGTCTGTCAGGTGACTGTCATTTCAGTGTGTAAAAATGATAAGGCAACCTACAGCAAAATGTCCTAATGTGAGCTTCCTTCTTTTCCAGAGCTTGTTTGTCAGCATGGTTCTTGAGCAACAGTAACAGCTCTTATCAAGTGTTTCTTGAAGGAATTCATGTTTTTTTTTTTTTTTTTTATGTGTAGTAATTGAACACAATAAAATGGGAATTGAAGGTAATGCTGATATCTGAGATAGACCCCTTTTGTGTGTCCTGTTTGTAACCATACAAGCACCTCGCAGCTCTCCGTTAACTTGCTTTGACTTGTCATGTGCTGCT
This sequence comes from Gallus gallus, assembly GCF_016699485.2. Taxonomy (NCBI): domain Eukaryota; kingdom Metazoa; phylum Chordata; class Aves; order Galliformes; family Phasianidae; genus Gallus; species Gallus gallus. The sequence goes on along the minus strand of NC_052540.1, from coordinate 190,223 downwards.
ACCCACGTTAAATACATCTTCTTCTTTAAATCACACTTAAACATGGCGTTAATTCTTTGTGCAGATGTTGCCCAGCAGTAACATACTGCACATTTGAATATGATCCTGTGGTTTTGCTGCTATCTTGCCTGGTAGGTTTTGACAAGCAACAGACTTGCTGTTGCTTTAGTTATTCCTGTTTAACAGTCATTATATGAATTGATCAAAACTATTCAAAAAAATCCATCTTTTTTCCTCTGCAGGAGGTAACAGCCAGCAGCCGCCACTATGTCGACAGATTGTTTGACCTGGATCCCCAGAAAGTCCTGCAAGGTGTCATGTAAGTTATCTGGAAGGCTTTGGAGCTGTTGGTTGAGTATAAGTTGGGTTAGCTGCAGTCCTGCTAGGACTGTTGGTCAGGGGGAAGAAGCTTGATCTCTTTTGAGAAATCTTGTTAGAGATTTTAATACAAACATGATGGTACCAGTTTAACACCCTGTTACTTTGTGGTGTGTATAGCCAGCCTCCCAGTTGGCAGCAATGAGGCTAAATGTTCAGCAAACATTCAAAAAAAGGTTTTAATCCATTTCTTCCTTTTGGCTGCCTCCTGATTCTCTTACAAATCTACTTTCCTCTTGCTCTCTTCTTGTCCTCTGCCAAATCATCACACCTGCCTCTTCTGTTTTCCCCTGCTGCTGTGCCTGAGTGTTGATTTTTTTCTGATGCATGGCTTCTGTCCAAATGAAAGGAATTGCAAGTAGAAAATACCTCCATAGAAATAAATTGTGATGCAAATTATATTTCAGTATTTCTATCGCATGCCAATGATAGTGGGAATGATGGAAAGATTAAGTAGAAGTTTTGCCCTGCTGAATAGTAAAAGCTAATGCAAAGGTCTGTTTCCTTGCTGTCTTTGGGCAATGTGCTTTCCATTGTAATCACACAGCGGGTCACTTCCCATGTCTGACTTTGGTGACATCGGGCCTTCTCTGCAGCTTGCTGGCTGTGGCTCACTGGCTGAACACCAGAACCAAGTGGATCAAAAAGCCAAGACTGCTGGTTGTATCGTTTTGGACAATCTGAGGTGTTTCCAGTAGTAGATTAAAAACAAAACAAGAAACAAGAAAAAGTATTCAGGAAGGTGTCCTGTGGATAGGGTGGACAACTTATCAGCATTAGTATTCCTCCGAAATGCATGAGAACCAAAGCAGGTGTTTATATAAATGTCTTGGGAACTTTATTTGTTGAAATGCCCTCTTACCTGTATGAAAACTTCTGGTATGCTAGTGTACATATTCTCAGGTTCTCAGCTATCCCCCGTAGAAGAGTCTGGCATTTCTTCTACCCCTTGTTCTTGTTCCTTTGCTCAGAAAGCTGGGTTGGGTCGTCTCAGAGGTAGGATGTTTCCATATGCCTGTGTGGGCTGGCTGAACCTTCTTGGAGGTGTTTGGAGCATTGAGTGGTGCACCCTGCCTGCTCTGCTCTTTTCTATTAACTGGAAGCCACAAGCATTGGGATCCCTTCCCCTCTCTTTTGAGGTGTTATTTTCATCTTTTGCAGCGATTGCCCAGAACCAAAAAGTCTTGGGCAATCTCTTTGTCTTAGCTAGCATTTTAAATTCTTTGTGTTGTCTATGCATGACAGTGAATTTTATGCTGAGCTGCCTTTTAGTTTTTCTGCAATCTGGAACAAAATTAATTGATCAGGGTAACTATCTTGATGGGCTTCTCCAGTTAGTTTATAGTCTGTCCATTTAAAGACAGTGAAATACCAGTGTATTTCACAATAGCTTGCTTTTATGGATGCCAGTTTGGTGTCTAGTTTCCAGTATAAAGATGTTATGCTGCCTTGTGTCGTGAAGTTCTCTAAGCTTGCATCTGGTCTTTGATCACACAGCTTTTTAAGCTATCCCTTCTTCTTCAGTACCTGGATGTGTTTGTTGTGATATGTTCTTTGCCTTTTGGTACTGTGAAGACCACCAACCAGTGTCCTTGAGGCTGAGCTTTGTACGGGAGCCATTTCTTCTCAAGCAGATGCTCTGAAAAATGGTGAGATTGTAAGCAGTGACTGTAAGGAGAGGTTGAAAGATCTGTCCTTTTAAGAATTGCTCAGTGTTGTAGTGGTTCAAATAACTGCTTAGACACTGCAGAGGAATTTACACCAAAGTTATCTTCCCTTAGACCTTTTAAAGCTACACATCTGACAGGACAAGTGCTTCTGAAGAGTGCAGAGGAAAAAAAGGTGGAAAAAAATCACAGGGCAGATCTGGTTGGTAAGCTAAATTTGTTACTCTGATTAAAAATCTGCTTCTGAGAGTACATCTTTCTTGATGTTAAACAAATCCTTTGTGATGGGTTTATTTTCCAATTAGTGGATGGGTGTGATGCAGTCCAATTGAAGATATAAGGAAGCCTCAGTCCAAGATTCTTTTTGGGCAGAAAAATACAGCTTTGTCCTTCTTCCTTTGCCTTGAGGTATGAAAAATGTATGAAAAATATCTGAAAACGTGTCCAAGTTGGAATTAACAGATATGGGGGGTGAGGTGGGGTGGAAAAGGGTGTTGTGGTGGAAGAGATGTGTTTCAGAAGCTCTACCAAGTATTCTGTGGAATTCACTGAAAATCTTTGTTTCCTAAGACGTGCTGCTTTTTTTTTCTCCTGCATCCTGGCTGAAAGTATGGATGACCTAGATTTTTATTTTGATTGATGGGACTGTATGAATATCAAGGATCAGAAAGGGCTGTCTTAAGAGGCTTTGTTTCTGCAGATTGTTTTTAGTTACAGTAGCTCTGTTTTTCATATGCTATTAAAGAAACTTGAATGAGTAACCTGGGCTTGGGGCTTTCTTCTAATTGCATCCTTTTATATTTTAATGAAAAGGAATTTCTGAATAAGGTTTGATAAAGGTAAAATACAGCTAAATGCTTCCTGGACTTGAAAATCATGCCAATTCAGTTGTGGTCTTGTAAATGGAGAAAGCTTATAATTACATATTCTGAAGATATATAAACTACCAGATCTCATCACTTTTTTTTTTTTTTTTCCATGAGTTGTCAGAGAGGTAATGTTCAGAACTGTCTTTTGCCCACACAGCAAGGTTGTGCCTGGCCAGGGCTTTCCTCTTCATGGGAGAAGTGAGAAACCATGGTCCAATTTTACATGGAACTTTTGTTTGCATCATTTCTATTATTTTCATCTTGATATTAATAGTTTGGAAGGAGAGAATTGTGTGTACCTGTCTGTAAATTGGTGACTTCAGTTCAGGGTTTGGAACTTTGGGATTTGTTACAAGGCTGACTACAGCCTTTTACTGTAGCTGGTGGAGAACTGTTGAAAATGTGCAAGGCCCATTTCTACATATCCACATCTGTGTGGAAGTGTGTGTATTCACCTTTATAAATGAGGAAGCTTAAGGTTGTAGTTTCCTTCTGTAAATGTAAGCTGTACATTGAGTCTATGCTTATTCTTGAGAGGTCTTACAGGTTTGCTTTGTGTCTACTTAAGTGCTCTTCTAAACCTTTAATCTTCTATGTTACTGCCCTGCAGTTCACATTTTCTCAGATGCGCTTTGCCTGCATTTGGCAAGGTCAGCAATAATGTCAGGTAAGCAGCTACTGAACGTATTTAGTGTTGAGAATCCACAGACTACTCCGAGCTGCTGTTTTAAGTGATTAAAGACTGTGTTCTGTCAGAAGTTCTCCTAAATACTCCATCATTGTTGGCAGAGGAGCAGAATGTAGATAGCTCTGTAAATTTCTGTGTTGTTTTAAGAGCTCCATCGCAGAATGCTTGCTGTGACAACAGTTTGCGCTTTGCTGTGTGGCAGCATTTTAGACTACCGTCTGCTTTTCACCCATTCTTAATCTCAGGACCAGTTTGTTCAAATGCGAGACTGATGCCTATTTCTGCCTGCTAATTTCTTTGCTGGTCAGAGATTTGTTTGAGAGATGTTTTGTCATGCTTACAGTTAGTGTGATGTCTTCAAAGAAGCAGTTTATCATTTTAGAGGGTGATGCAAATGCCATCTCAGTGGCTGATTTTTAAAGGAGCATTCTTTCTGAGAAATCTGGCTTACTCAAGGTCCCAACTGTTTCTCATCAGGCTGTTCCCCTTAGCAATCTTAGGGTGTCATCTTGTAAGTCTTGTAAATAGTCATTGTGGTGGGCTGAGGATTCCCATGCTACTGCTGTGTCTATCCTTTTTGGATGTGCTTAACCCAGGCAGCTGGAGTTACTAGACAAGCATTTTCCAAACTTGCACGAACATTTTATTTCTCAGGAAAATGAAGGAGAGCCCTACAGGAGTAGTGCTGGGTGCTAAAGAACCACTGTCAAAGCGTATGCTTACAGTATCTTCCTTTTTCCCTGGTAACCATGTACAGTGCTCTGGTGGGAATAGTGGTACAGATCTATGCAGTATATTTAATTTTTTATATATATGTTTCCCACACAGTATGATTGTGAGTGTCTGAGAAAGTGTTTTTGATATGGAATGTGCAGGGGTTGGCTGTGGATCAGAACTTGTGGGCCACTTTGAATCAGAGAGTTATGTGTTGGGGTCCCTACAGCTTAGGCTGACGGCGTCGTGGTGGTGAATTGATATACTTGGTATTCTGAAGACTGTGAAAATGATATTTTGGTACAACCAAAATGTAGTTGGGCTAACCTAGTGTAAGTCTTGGTATGGAAAATCAGTTATCTGTTAAAAGCTCCTCTGAGGGGCAGTGGACTGGTACTTGTGTTTGGCTGAGGATGATTCTGCCTTCTTCAAACAGAAGCTACCAGAAGGCAGTCAGAGGCTGGGAAAACAGAGCTTCTATTTTAAGTAGTAACACTGCTCTTGCGGGACCTATCTTGCATCTCTTGTGGGCAGTTGCTTTGAAACTGGAAATTGGAACACCTCAAACTGTGTTTATTACAGCCATCTTTTTCATTTGTTTATTCTTGGATTTGAAAAAGTGTTCTAGGCATGATTAAGTGACTATAAAATAATCACACGTGCCTGCAGGGATAGCTGTGTGAAATGTGAACGGCTGTTTGATGGGGTGGAAGAGAGGGAATTCTATCTCCAATGGAACACCAAGAAGCCCATCAGCCTGGTGCCAAAAGCCTACTTCTGCCTCTTGTTCTTACTGCCCTGTCATTCTAAGGGATGAACAGCACATCCAAAGTGTACGCAGTCACATTTGCCATCTCTTACTGGGCAGTTCTGGACTTGAGTTTTCTGCAGGAGTCATGTTTTGTTCTTCGCATACATCTTTGCCTCGGTTTTCACCTGAAGGATTCTGTGAGAGCAGATGAGCTTTTAGAGGGCTGTTCCTGTTACGCTTTGCCTCTGTACGTTTTCAATCCAATCAGTTGACCTACTTGGTGTGGTACTCTGTGATAAACAGATATTCTTTCAAATATAGTGTGAAACTTTCAGGTGTAATCTTCAGGTCAGGACTTTCATCGATGAATTATGTAATCTTTGAAGTGTTTTGTTTAGCATCATTCACGCACCGAGGGAAGAGGCTCCTGACTCCTGGTGCTGCAGTTCTTGAGCTGCAAGATAGGCTCTCTGTGGCCTGGAAATGGGATGCCTGTTCTTTAGGTTGTGGAATCTGGCAGGGAATTTTGAGCAGGTTTAGGTGAGGGTGAAAGGGAGCTGGGAGCAGTGCCCTGTTTCAGTGTTCCCCTTCAGGAGGTAATCTGAGGAATGTAGTAGGCAGGCAAGTTTTTCAGAGTGATGGAGGCTGAAAATGAAAGCTCCTCAAACGTTGTTTGGGAATGAAGTTGTGTTCTGGGAAGAGTGGTTTTCAGTATTGTAGCTTTTGTAGAGTCAGGTGGAAATATAATGTAGATATGTAGGGAAGAAATGAAGCTATAATAAAGACTTTATCTTAGAATTTTTTTGTCCATTTGCACTTGTTTTTTGTTACAACAAAAGGTACAAATGCATAGCACTGAAGTTTTCTAATGAATTTTGTAACTTCTGGTCTAAACCCTAGAGGTGGACTATATTATAGGAAATCAAGTATGCCTGTTGCATTTGGCTAGAAGTAATCAGACTAAGAGGGTTGTTTAATGTTTCAAACCTTGCTGTTGCTACTCACAGCACTGACAATGAATCTGTTTCAGCACTGCTGTCAGGAACTCCTCCAAAACTGCACTCTAGATGCCAACTTGTGAGGTGTAGTACTGTCACACCGATGGTTGCAGGCTGTAAGCAGGATAAGGGGAGAGGCACCTTCCATCAGACTAACTGATGTAGCTGGAGAGCAGGAGGCACTTGAGTATTGTTCACAAAGATCTCAAGGTCTGAGTGGTGACCTTTAGGCTCAGCACAGTAGTTGAATGCTTAGGTTGTTCAGATTTTAACTTGTTACTTATCTGTTGGACAACTGCAGAGGAGAGATGGTTGTAAGGGAGAGAAATATAGTAGGCAGAGTAGGGAGAAATAGTCACACCGTGCCCTTTGGGAGTGTAGGGGAGTTAAGAGTCAGCTATAATTTGGGCTTGAGAGAAGCGTGTGCCATAAAATCAGCAGTGCTACTGAGTTTGTGATGCTTAATATTTGGTATTTGATTTTTGTTCTACAATTGTGTTTCATATTGATCAGAGTCAGCATTAAAAATAGTTCCCTTTCCTTTCAAAACAGGCTCATTTTTAGCTTGCAGCACGAAACTGCATTCCTTCAGGTTATCTCCTTGTTAGAGGTCAACATTTCTAGCAGCATTCAAAGGATAGAACTCCATTTACATGTATTTGCCTACCGGCTGATTAAAATGGTTTTAGTATGTATGCTGTTCTGCTAGTGCTCACCTGATGATTGAAATATATTGGGATTTATTTTTTTCCTCTGTTGGGAAAGGAAAGGTAGCAGGAGGGCTAGCTGGTGAAATTGCAAACATGCTTCCAACACGCGTTGTCTGAAACATCCAGTAATTATCCCCCAGACATAGAATGGGAAAGTTTTAGTATTCGTGAACTGTGAATTTGTTTTGTTTTAGTGATTGCTTACTGTCTCTCCTTTGAAAAAGGAAATGGAGGCATGCCTAATGCATACAGAGGCCAGTACACTCGGTCAGCTGATGGATGTTTGGAGCTAAAAATTGAGGCTATACTTCAATGCAGGAAAGATTTGAGGCTGCTATCTAATAAATAGTAGCCATGTCAAGTGAACAGATTTTGTCGATCTTTTGGTGATTGCTGGCCTAAGTTAATGGGGACAGTGTGGTACACTGTTAATGTGCACGTCTCTGAGAGCAGGTAAGCAGGGGCTTGAAGATCATTTTAAGATATTTTCCTGTGCTGAATGAATCTTAAGTTTTCTCTGTGTGAATGACTTGTGGCAGACAACATTATCTTGATAATGAATGGTGGTTTTAAAATAGGAGGAGGAACAGAGTGACCTATGTGTTTGATGGTTTGGGTCAGGTGTTTGAAGCAACAGCAGTGCTTCTGGTATGTGAGTCTTGTAGCTCAAGAAGGGCCATTCTCCATCACAGAATAGAGGGTCTGTTTCAAGGAGTCCGTGTTCAGGTGCAACCGTTTTTCTCCATGCCTCTTCAGATAATTCTTTACTTTTGCAACCTAGTTTAAATAGAGGAGAAGTGTTCCAAAGCTAAAATGCCGATGATACGGAGCACTGATAATCGCTTCTGTGGCGGTTTTTCTATTTAAAAAGCTAATCTAAAAAAGCTGGCTAAGCTCTCATCTGCTGCTGACCTCAAGCATATGCAATTTGAGATGTGTCATTCTCAAGGTTGAGTAGGCAATTTTTCAGTTGACTAATGTTCTCATCCAACTTGGAGCATGATTGCCAGTGCAAAGGATGAGACAAGAAAACAGACTTGAGAGGTGGGAAAAGCAGCATCTCCTGGTTTGTCGGTGAACCTAGAGATCTGAAAGGAAGATAAGTTGAAACTAGACAAAGGTGCTCAAATGATTCTAGCCTTTTATATCAGACTGGTGAGTTGACTGGGTTAGACTCTTCTATTGGCAGCAAAAATTGATTGAGAAGACTCTTCAGTCACACACACAAAGGCAACAAGTGCTGGAAACTGAGATAGGTTCAGAGCAGGAGTAAGGTATGGATATTTCTAATGATAGATGTGGGTCATTGAAACAGCTCCCTTTTCTGTGTGGTACTTTCATTGGCAAGAAAACATGACAAGGTAAGTTGCTTCTTCAAACGGGATACTTTAGGTAGGAGTTTAAGGGTTTCTGCGGTGTGATGTGGAGAAGGCTGATGAAGTGATTGCTTTTAGCATTATCTATGTCCTGTATTGCTGTAACTGTAGCAATTTGCTAATTTCTACAGCACTAATTTTATACAGTGTCTGACAGTACAGAATGAAGATTGGGAACAACCATGGTTTTGGGGTTTCCTTGTGTTTGTTTAGTTTGTGCTGTGTTAATTGTGTAACGGTTTCTAAGTGTTAAAACACAAAGTTGAGTAACAGTAAGTACATTTATGTGCTATATTGTTCTTTACTGTAAAATTATCTTGTTTTTCAATTGAGGTTAGAAAGATTGAAATCTCACTTCTCAGCTTGATCCTTACCTTCAAAAATAAGCTGATTTCAGTGATATACAGCAGTTGGCAGGAGCTTTTAGTACTTTATTGGACATTTAACAGATGTTCAAGCTTTAGTACTATCCACTGTAGACATTAATCAGCGAAATAATGATGGGCATTTTAACATGTAAAATTTGTAATTAATTCCTGTTGATTATTTTGCATCTGACCATTGAAGTGGGAGAGGAGGAAGAAGGGGAAAGGAAGAGAAGGTGGAAGCTGGAGAAAGCACAGATGTCAGAACCTTAGCCCGACAGTGGGTTTCTGACTCAGGTCCACCTATGTTGGCTTTTGCTTCCATGATACCACAACTTAGAAACTGTCCTGAGCTTGCAGCAGGCAGTTTTTAATGTAGCTGTCTCCTTGTATCTGCTGCAGATATTCCAGCCTTTTTGGTATTTACATTTTGGGTTTTTGAAAACCCTACCAGACAGATATCCTGCTTCATCCAAATGCTCTGCTTTTGGTAGATAAATGTTCTGATCTCACAACACATTGCGTTGGATGCTTCTCCTGTATACTTAATCCTTTAAAAATCTTTTGTAATTATTCCATATTGGAACTAAATGTGCTGGCTTAAAGTTTCTTGGACTGTTTTTCCTTTTGTCATTGTTCACCTCATGTTGAATATTATTCTCTGGGTGGGAACATCTTAAATATGGTTACCTACTCTGTTTTCAGAACACACAAGATAACAAAATACAGAGATTGTTCATTTTGTTCTCTCCTCTGTCATTCCTCATCAAGTCATTCTAGCTTGTTCCAAGCTATGTAGTGTTGCTTTGCAAGAAGGTGGTTTCCAGGACTTCCTATAACATTTTAAAAACTACTTCTGTTTGTGTTCAATTAAAAATGTGGATAAGGAAGTCTCGCTGGGGATTGGTGTACTCATGTTGTTTTCACATGATCTCTTTTGCAGAAGAGATGCTGCTATCAGGGCTTGATGGGAATGCTTTAGAGGTCTGTTCTTTCTCAGCTGGGAAGTGAACTCATGCCTGTTCAGAGAGTCCCAAATGAGAGTAAACTCCATGGCATGTTGAACTAGAATGCTAATTTTCTCACTACTCACATGTCTTATAGTGTTTGTTACTGCTTCTTGTTTGCCCAAAGTGGGTTAGATCTGGCTTTAAGAATCAGAACAAAAGTGCTTTCATATAACGTTGGCAATTTAGTTCACTTTGTAACTTCTATCCAACTGCATTTGGATTGAAATTATCTTTTTATATACTTCTGAAATACTGTAGACAATCATTCTGTGCTCATGTACCCACTAAACTAGCATAGGCTGCACCTTAAAAGTGCTGTTTGTAGCAGATTAATTGAACAGATTATTTCTGTGTTGCTGTGTTTTAAAAGATAGTTAGAGTTGATAAACCTCACCTTGTAACTTTTGTTCCCCTTTCCAACAGTTTGGAAGCAGAAAATAAGTATTTCTGTTTTTTCAATTTCTACGTAGTTTTATAACTTCAAAGTGAATTATCACAGGATTGAATTGATGGAACTGTATTCTGATTGATTTACAAAGCAGAAAGAGATGGAGCAAGCTGATGTAGCACTTAAGGAAGAAGTATTTACAAGAGGTTAGTTCGGACATCTTCACATTTTTTGGCAGTCTACATATCCTTCATGACTATTTTTCACATAAATATTTTCCTTTCATTGCAGTAAATGTAGGCATATATATCATGTATCAGACTGTAAATCCATGCATTAAAATTAATTGTAATTCAAATTATTAAATGAGTTTGAATGTAAAATATAAGATTTTGATACACAGAATATTAAAAAAGACAGAAAAGAGCACATAAAATCCCACCTCAGAAGTATCTTACAACTTCTTTCATATGGAAACTTCATGGTTGGTTTTTTTCTTCCTGTGTAGAATCATAGAATGGATTGGATTGGAGAGCCAATGGAAACACTGATCTTACATGCATATATTCTTTTCTTCTGAAGCTGCTCATGCTCCACTGCTGCCTGACAGCATGTTGGTAAATTACCTGAGAGCTTGGAAGTCTTTTGGGAAGTCTGTATGTCTTTCTCTTCTGGATCATGGTGTTCACGCAGGTGATGCCCAGAGTCACTACAGGCTTAGTTGTTCTTTTGAAATTCTCTTTGTAATTGTTCTTGCTGCTCTTTCCTTCCTCTTTCTTTCAAGGACCTGTTCATATTAAAAAGTGGGAGCAGTGTACATGATACTTGAAAGTAAAGTGGATATCCAGTTTTGGACTGCACATCTCTGATGTTTCTTAGTTACCTCACTTCGAAGGTTAAGAACTTCATTACTCTTTCTTCTTGGATGAGTCTCCTATCTTCTTGGATCAGAAGTCAGTCAAGTTCAGACTTGCTAGAGATGATGTTTTTATTTAAGGGAGTTATTCTCAGGTGCTTCAGGTTGTGTGGTTCTCCAAGTACCTCAAAGATCAAGATAATACATAGCACTTCTTTGCTTTCTATGGTGAGTAGTTCCTGATTGGGAAAATCTCTATGAAACATAAAATGAAGTTGTATAATTATTTTGCATAATGAACCAAATAAAATTCTACTGCTCAACTTTGGATTACAGCATTCTAGGAATATTTTTTGTTTCCATATTTTCCTGGGTTTTTTTTTTTGTTTGTTTGTTTTTTGCCTGTATAATTAGGCTCATTTTTATTAGTAGCAAATTTGAAGAGATGCATAACTTGAGAGTACCAAGACACAGTGCATGCAAACTTGGTGATCTTTTCCAAGTCCTAGGTGTGACAGTTTTAGGTCTGGTTATGAGTTTGAAGATACTTAATTATATGTTGAAACTCCTTGAACTTGTGTTGGGTTTGTCTCAGACAAGTATCTCAGTTTCTTGTCTACCCATTGTGACCTTTCTGAGGAACTTTACGAGCTGTGATGGAGAAACTCATCTGAATCCTATACGTGTTGGGACTGTGACTTCTCTAAACCTCTAAATTATAGAGCTTGGCTGTCTTCATGCCACTTCTTAAAGGGACCTCAAATCAAATTCTGATAGCTAATACTTATTATGTATTAAATGAGTATGGAGTTAGCAAGCTGTTCTATTGTGGAGTTAGTACAGGAGGCACAAAAGGGTCTTGTGATATCTGAAATAATGTGTACAATCACCTGAGCAGGGCATTAAAATGTCACCAGAAACAGATTGCTTGGCACTTCAGTGCATCTAGTCTCAGGATTCTTTGGAGTGCTTTGCAAGTGCTTTCTCTTTTGCTTCTCGTGGGCATGTGACATGATGCAGCTAGCCTTTCTGATGACTTCAAGCTGAGTAGTGATCACAAGTCCTGGTGTGGCCAAAGCAGCTTAGTACTTGGACTTAGCTCATCTGTTCTACCATTGAAATTCCTTTCAAACATCCACCGTGTTGCTTCTGCAGTTGTTTTGTAAGTACTCTTCTTTAAAAATCTTGAGAAATAACAAAGAACTAACTTTGAATTGAATCTTTAGTGTAGGAACCACTGGAGTACAGTTTGAGTTTAGTGGAGCCTTTGATTCTGGGGGGATTTCCTGCTTTGCCAGTCATCTCTTTTTGCTATTTTTTCTCAACATCCTGTTAAGAGATACAAATTCACCAAGTTTATTTGAGATGTAACATAGTAGTCCAATGTTATCTGCTGATGCTTAGCTTTGTAAAACTGTGAGCTGTAAGCAGACTTGTAGTAATAGTGTTTCACTTGACAAGTTGAGTAGCTTTCTGTCTCTACTTGTTTTAGGAGTTAGACTGGACTGCTGTTTGGAGTTCAGTCTGCTTTCAGTACTGCTTCCTTTCTGGAGCTCCAGTATCTCTAGCCAAACTTAAGAATTTACCATGCTTTCACTTGTTTATAATTCCTAGAGTTCTCTTCTGTGGCAATGTAACTGAATGCAACAGGGGAATGAGTCACATGGAGAAATACTTCAGGAAGAACTGTCAATTACCTGTCACTAATTGAGGTTTATAAAGGCTCTGTTTACACCAGTCCAGACGTTGCCTGCTTTAATGAAGTTTTTTGGAACAAGTGAATTGAGTAGAACACTTGGGTCAGCTTCTTTTTGCAGTGGAAGTTTCCAATTTAGTCTGTAAGACCTGTTAGTGGTTTGTTCATGCAAAACAAGGTGGGTCTTCAGGAACAACTGTGCTACCCTAAATCTCTTAAAATTTGCAGACGGCAAGTCAAAGTCATGTAGTGCAACAGTCATAGAATCATAGAGTAGGTTGAGTTGGATTGGAAGGGACCTTAACGATCATCTAGTTTCAACCTCCCTGCTGTAGCAGGGTTGCCACCTGCCAGAGCAGGTTGCCCAAGGCCGCATCAGACCTGGCCTTGAACACCCTCAGGGTTGAGGCATCCACAGTTTCTCTGGGCATCCTGTGCCAGTACCTCACGACTCTTTACATGTAACATCTAATCTGAGTCCTCCCCCCTCTTTGTTTAAAACCATTCCCCCTTGTCCTATTACAATTGGAATATGTAAAAAGTTGGTCTCCTTCCTGTTGTAAGCTCCCTTTCAAGCACTGAAAGGCTGCAGTGAGCTCTCCCTGGAATTTTTGCTTCTCCAAGCTAAACAAACCCGAATTCCTCACCCTTTCTTCCTAGGAGAGGTCCTCCAGCCCCCTGAACATCTTCCTAGCCCTCCTCTGACCCACTCCAACAGGTTCATGTCTTTTTTGTGCTGGGGGTCCCAGACCTGGATGCAATACTGCAGATGGCGACTCATCAGAGCAGAGCATAGAGGGATGATCCCCTCCCTCTCCCTGCTGTCAGCCCCTCTGTTGATGCAGCCCAGGGTACTGTTGGCCTTCCAAGCTGCAAGAGCACACTGCTGGCTCATGTACAGCTTCTTGTCCACTGAGACTCCCAAGTCCTCCTGAGCAGGGTTGCTCTCAATCAGTTCTTGTCTTAATATGTTGACATATCTGTAGGCATATCTGTATGTAATGTAGGCAAATTGCCTCAGCCCAAGTGCAATACTTTTCACCTCACCTTGTTGAATCTTACTAGGTTTGCATGGGCCTGCTTTTCAAGCCTGTCCAGGTCCCTTTGGATGCCATCTCTTCTTTCTGTTTTATCAACTGCACCACTCATCTTAGTGTCATCTCCAAACTTGCTGAGGATGTACTCAATTCCAATGTCTCTGTCTTTGAGAAAGATGTTAAAGAGCACTGGTCCCAAGATGGACCCCTGGGGGACACCACTCATCACCTGTCTGCCCCTGGATGTAGAGCTGCTGACCTATCTTCTGACTGCAACCATCCAACCAGTACTTCATTCACCAAATAGTCCAGCCTTCAAATTCGTATCTTTTCAATTTAGAGAGAAGAATGCGATGTGGGATTCTATCACAGGCCTTGCAGAAATCCAGGTAGATTATGTCAGTTGTTCTAACTTTGTCTAATGAAGCCATCAGTCCATCATTGAAGGCCACCAGATTGGTCAGGCTTGATCTGCCTCAGCTGAAGCTTTGCTTGCAGTGCTGGATTAGCTCCTCATCCTGTGTGTGCCTTAATGGAGTTTTCAGGAGGATCTGCTCCATTGTCTTTGCAGGCATAGACTGAAGCAACCACTGAAGTTCACAAATGATTTGAATGAACTATGTGCATACATTTATTGTTTTAGCAACTTTGTGATTTGTTGGTAAAACATTATCTTAATTTGAGCTTCCTTCTCCCCCTGGTTTTATAAAGTCCATACAGCTGAAAGCTTTCCTAGAAATGTGTCATCTTGATTTCCCAAAACCAGTCATAATGCTTTCTTTCAGATTCTCTGGATGTTCATATATATTCCATGTATTCACATATAGGGGGAAAGATACTTTAAAAAAAGGTGATGTTTAATAGTGTACAATTTTTAGTAACAATTTTCTGAGCAGTAAGGTTGCAAACCACACATTCCTGTAGGACTTGGTAGTGTGCAGAAGCAGTGTTTGCTTTCCAAAATGCTCTCCTTGTTCCTTACCATGGTACAAATACCTGTATTGCAGTTAACCCTACCCTAATGCACAGACAGGAAAGTGGTTGTGTTCCAGCTTTGTTCCCTGGATTTTGAGATACAGATGTGTGGTTTTTGTTTTTATGAAGTCTAATGAATGTATGGGCACAAAGAACCAGTCTGTCTAATTTTGTTTAGTAATGAGAACTTCTTCATGTTTGCTATGCATGTGAGATGGTGTGGGATTTTGCTTGCTTGCATAAGCTGGGATGTAACAGAATTCTGGAGTTCTGGGGTGTTTATCTGTGGGCTGTGGAAACTGTGCCCTTAAGCACCGTCCTGCAGGTGAGGCATGGAGATGTGAAAAAGTATTTGATAAGCCTTCATGGAAATAGTAAATTCTATAGATTTAAGCCCTCAGTACCTCAGCATAATTTACCAGGGTTTGTTTTTCTTTCTGGATTTACAGAGATATGAAAAATGCTGTAATTGGAAACAACAAACAAAAAGCCAACTTGATTGTTTTGGGAGCAGTTCCAAGGTATGTCCTTTGCTACTCTCCTTTTCACTGACTCACAACAGGTCTGGAATAGTGATCCTTAGATCACAGGCACCTTTTTGTTTTAATTTTGATTGTAGCTGACTGCACAGTTTTTCTAATGTAACTGAGAGACTTGAAATGTGTGTTAATCTCATGTATTACAGCACAGGCTGTTGAGTAATGCTTTTAATTTAGAATTTCACAGGGTTCCTTAAGGTAGTTTTGGAGATTTTTTTTTTTTAATGTTTAATCAAACGTTATCAGTTTAGGAATGAAATACATAATTTTTTCAACGTTGATAATATTAATGGTAGATGAAAGTGGTTGTATCTCAGTCCTGTTCTTCAGCCGATTGTCTGGTGAGTTCACGGGTTAAAATGCGTAAGGCTGTTACAAGTATAATTTAAAATGATAAATAAACATCTGAGATAATTTGATTCTCTTCTCCATCTGCTCCAATGGATTTAAAATCTTTGTTCGTGCTTTATTGCTGGGTTACTGCTTCAGCTGTTGTTAACCTTTTCTGGACCCTGATTTCAGTAGTACATGTAACAGATAACTGCAGCTACTGGATTGCTCACTAAGGCTTTCATTTCACACCTCTTCTCCTCCAGCTTGCTTTCAGCTACAACTTGCAGCAGCAGAGGAGGAAAGCTCTGAGCGTTGCATTACTTGTGCTAGCAGTATGGGACCTACCTGTGATCCTTCTGCTTAAATGGCAACTTGGTCCCCAATTGTTCTGCTTGAGGCAGCTTCTTCTCACTTGGCATTTTATTTTGATTTTTTCCCAGGGAATGTCTTCATTTACAGATTAAGTTTTGTGTCAAGGCTAGCCCTTCAGTTCCCTAAGAGTTAGCTGTGGGGAAACCCACTCTCCAAAACCTGCTGGATTATCTTCAGCTCTGACTGAAAACAAGTGGGCGAAGAGAAGACTTTCCATGATGTGTGAAGATCGAAGTGGGCATTTGATGAAGCTTGTGCAGACTTTAAAGAATACTTTATTTTTTTCCTCCAACAGACCGAAGGGATCCTTCCAACTATTATTTATTCTTTTGCTTCCAATTAAAAAAAAAAAACAAAAAAAACCCACCCACAACAAAAAACAAACAGGCTCTCCAACCTGTAAATCTAGAATTTGCCTTTTCTTAAATTTTGTAGGACTTTGTGTTCTTTCCGTTATTGAGCTTCCTCATTTTACTTGTTCTATGCCCAATAATGAAAATACACACTTTTTTTCTGTAAATATCTTCTGGCTTTCCAAGTAAATTACATGGTAACCTACTAATGCAAAGACAGGACTGTGTTTCGGAAATCTTAGAAGGTAAATGGTCATGTCTGCTTTCACTTCAGTACAAGTTATCCTCAAATGACAAGAATTCCAGTGCCAAAGCTTTTCAGACTGGGTGTATGGAGAAGAACATAAATTGAATAGGATTTTGTGAGGAAAAGACAACTCTTACTGGTAAAATGTTGCGACATTATCCACCTGTGGGTGCCTTTCTGAAGGCTGTAGAGTTTCCTCAGGGTGTTGCAGACAGACCCAAATAGATTACAGACCGTTTGTCTTGGAGAACTCCTGTTTTCTCTAGCAAGGTGATGGGAATCTGTCTTTTTTAGATGTGCCTCTTCATTCATGAAATGACCACTGAAACTAAAAGAAACTGAACAGGAAAATTGTAAATCCAGTTTGTAAGGTCAAACTTTGCCCCAATAAGCATAGATATAAAGAAGCTTTAATTCTTTGCTCTAAGTCTCCTCTGCAAAGTTAACTGTGGTTTTGCTTTTTTCGGTTAGATTGCAGTCTCCCAAGGGGAGTTAATTCTTTTCTATAATGACATGGGAATTGATAGAATGCTGCTGCTGCTGCTACTTTTTCCTGTGGTTCAACTTCTTGCTTACACATTTATTTTTTCTTCTCTGCTTCCCCAAGTGTTCCTTCAGCAAGTTTTCATGTGATCAGAAGAAATCATTTAGATCCAAAGAGCCTCTTCATGTTTCTGTCACTTAGTGCAAAAGAAAACGGTGTGTTTACATGTTAATACAGATCAATATGAGGTTTGGAAAAGCCAAGGAAGTATCTTTTGTTTGAAAGTGGGCCACGTACTAATGGCTTGTGTGAATAACACCTACTTGAACATATCAGACTGCTAGTTCATTGGAAAAAAGTGTGAAGTCCTTCAAAGATCTCCACACCTGGAAAAATGCTGGGGAAGAATAGCAGAATTGCTTTAATTGTAGGTCGGTGGCCACATGTGTTCATGAGCTTATTGCTTATTGGTGTTATCTTTTAAAAAAAAAGGGAGACAGGTGTACCAATTAAATGGCATTCTCTTTGTACCTTTCAAAGTCAATATGACCTTTGGTCATTTCCTGATTGTTTGCTCTGAAGAGGATGCTAAGAAAAACAAAAGCAATTGAAGTTTTTGCTTGGGGTTGTCCTTGAGTTTAAGTACTTGTTCTAGGAGTCCTTTTAATTGTTGTCTTTTATAATGCTTCTCTTAATGGAGAGCCACACTTAGCTAGGAATGCAAATATCTGCTTGACAGGATCATCTCCTGTACAGACAGGACATATTAATACTTGACTGAGTATTTCGTTCTAAATCCATCATTAGTTTCTTTAAGGTAGTGCTTCTTTGTGAGTGAGGAGTATGGTTTCTATGAGCGTCTTTAATTCCTTAACTCATAACTTTATGTGCTGGAATTATGCATGAAATTTATATGATAAATAATATTATATTAATGCAAATATATCTTGTGCTTGGTTCATGTAATCATGCAAATTTCTTTAATTACTGGCTGCTTAGGATTAGACACAGCAGAATTGCACCCAAAACTATCTCAAAATGGTTTTAGGTAGAAGTTACCTAAATCACGTTTCAAGGTATGCAGTGATCCATGGATTCAATATTAAATTTTGGTGAAGCAATAACAGTGCACTAACAGATGAGGCAGCAAACACTATTGAACTATTTCACAGAACAAACTTAGCCTTCAGTTTTCATGGCAATCTAAGTCCAGGTTACCAGATAAATACGATTAGTTCAGCAGTAATTTGTTGATTTTTTTTTTTTTTTTCTCCCAGGTTTCTAATTAAAGTAGCAACATGAGCAAGGTTTTTGTTGTTCATGTTAGAAAGGTTCTGATGTCTGTAGAGTGGATCACTGATCCAGTCTTGGAGCAAGGATGGTGACTAAAGGATCTGTTAAGCTCCTTTGCAGTTCTGTTTCCCATCAAATTGACTGCTGACTGTGCAGAAGTTGTGTGGCATTCAGATCAACTGCAGGACCTCTGCTGGTGCAGCTGATGAGACGTGTACCAGCTACCAGCTGGACACATCTGTTGAAATGATTTGAGTTCTCTGGTATGGTACCAGCTTTCTTTCAGGAACTCAGGCACTGTTTGGACATAGTATTACTTGGTCTGTAATGCCCATTAATCACTTCATAGCCACCCTTGCCAGGGCAGAGCACAGTTGTTTGCTGATGGCTCATTCTCTAGTTGGCTGCACTTTGTATGGCATTTTCTGTGTCCTGTACCCCACCGGTTTGGAATCTGTGCCCAAACCTAGCGCTTTGTGGGCTTGAGTGAAGGAGTTTCATCTGTGGTGCTGGTCTTTGTAGAGCCTTCTGTGCCCTAGAGTGTGAAAGGAGTGGAGAAGAGGCACTGATCGGGCTGGTGCTGTTGTGCCTTCTTTTGCCTTCAGAGCAAGTCAGGAGGCAGGGCATAATTATACGTCTCTCTCTATGAAGAGTAACCCTCACTGTGAGGGTCATGTGTGATTGGAATGAGGTGTTCTACTACTATACTGTGGAATATATATGAGTTAAGGCAAACATTCATGATCAGCAGGGTTGTTTTAGAGCTGGTTTTGTTTAAAGCTTGTAAGCCTTCTGTCTTAGAAGTGTTTTTTGTATTAACAAAAAAGGCATTGTAAATATGAGTTGTACTTCTAATGGCATCCTTTAAGATGTGATTTTTGATTTGAATTTTATGTTACAGTTTTTTCCTTTTTTTTTTTTTTAATCATGCAAAATTAGCTTTGTGATATCTCATGGGAACTGTTCCTAGGGAGCTGTGAGCACCATATCTGTAAAAGTGCTCAAAACCTATTCTTGACATTCTTTCTGAATGACGGCTGGGTGATAGCAAATGGAATAGGAATATGGTTTAGCCATTTTATGTACAACAAAGAATTCAAAAATACAGATGGAGAGACAGCAAAGCTTGCTTTCTGTTATGAGAAAGTGAATCATGCCGCACTGCTTTAATGTGAAGTAGCAAGACTTATTCTTACATGAAACTGATCATTAGGGTAAGAACTCAAACCCAGTCCTTAAGGAAAAATGTATTTCATATAAGGATAATTTACTTCAGACTTCATGAAACTCAGTAGGCATTACAGTTTTCCAACACTAGATTTAGTGGGCAATAAAAATCAATTTGGTTGGTTATTAAGTAATTTATATCGGGGAAAAAATCACACAATATTATTGTAAGTGAAGGTTTTTAAACAAGACAAGAAATTACAGGAGCTTTAAGCTGAAGCTTCTTGTTCCTAAAGGAAAAACTTTTTTGCAGCTTACTTCCCCACTGCTTATAGCATTGTAATACGTAGACCTGTGGAAGTAGAAGAATATTTCTCTCTGTAATCCATCTTAGTTAAGTGTTTGTGTTTCAAAAGTAATAATTCTCCAGAAATGGTCTAGAGATGATAAATAGTCACGTGAATTATAAGAACTTAAGATACAAGGAACTATAACTTGAGCAGTTGCCCTGAGCTCCCTATCTACCTTCCTGCTAATGGGGTTTGGTGAAGTGCTGGAAATATTCTGTCAGGTACAAACAGCTGAGTTTCACCATCTCTCTCCCAGATTTAAGAACTTCAGAGGTTTTGGTGACAACCTGTAAGTGGAGTGGAATATCAGAGAGGGTAAATTTGTGACTTTTGTGTGAGGTCTGTGTCAGAGCACATTGATGAGGTCCCAGTCACACAGGTGTCTTTTAGTGCACAGCTCTGGTGCAACACACCCATCTCAGTAAGCTTCAAAAGAAGGGAAAATCTTACTTGTAAAGCTGCTATCGTCCCCATTTGTTAAGCAGCTACATTCTTTGGAAGTTTTCTGCTTCATGTCTAGAGTATTGCGTGGTTATCCTGGATGAATCCCTGTCAGTTGTTCAAAATCGGTTATGCTTCCAGCTGCCCTCATTTGTGGTTTCTAGGCGAATTTGTTCACGGAATTCATTGAAGTATTTCTCTGGATGGGTTTCCTGTCTTATCTCATTTAGTTACAACTGCCTGGATACCTTCACTGAGGGACTGCTGGCTGAAGTTAACAACAGTGTCCCCCCATTTTGCTGTTGTAGAATCTCCCATGCTTTTGGCATCTCCTGGAGCTCTTGGGCTCTACAGATGTGAGTTGTGATGGTTCTGGCAGAGCCTTGTTCCATGTTACATGCTGCTACTGCTGCAGCTCCATGTTCCATGGGACATGCTGCTACTGCTGCAGCTGTTCCTACTGAGCCTCATACTAGCCACTAGTAGCTGGAGATAAGCACCCTAATAATTTTTTTTTAAACTCCATCTCCAAAATCCAAAGTTGTAATGTTCCCTTTTCTTCCCATGTGAACATGCTATTTTTCTACCTCTTTATCTTTTTAATCTCAATATATGTAGCAATATATTGCAGACATCTTTGCTGAACTTGTCCACGTCAGACCCTAGAAACAGCAAACTGCTCCAGAATTATGTTTCTTATGACAGTAATAGGATGTCATTTAAATCTGTAATTTTCAGTGTTACAAGGAGTCCGTTTGTTCTCTTAAAAAAAAAAAAAAAAAGAGAGAGAGAGAAAAATTAAAAGAGGCAGTAAGAAATATTATAACATAGATGTTTAGTTCTGTGGAAAACCAAGGATGAGAGCCAAGCATATTTCAAAGGTATAGAAAAGGATATTATTATTATTTCAAAAACTTTGTGTATGAAAAATCTGAATTTAAATGTTCATCTGTACTAATTATAAAGCTTAGTTAAGAATTTCTATTTTAAACATGCAGACCATATATTATAGTCAGTGTGTTTCATTTTCCCTCCTTTGCATTAACATAACTGTAACATCTGCTCCAAGTGCAGATTGTTAATGGGAAGGAAAACAGCAATTACTTCCTTTGGAAGTGAACAGGCTTCAGAATTGAGGGTGCTTTTGGATTTTGTGAAACTTCCTTCAGAAAAAAAAAAACCAAACCTGAAAGTAAATGTTTCAGAACAGGGCTGATCATTCCTGGATCCAAGGAATAGTTTATTTATCAAAGTCCTTAAAAACCCCAGAATATTATCAATATGATACGCATCTCAGAACATTTCTATAGGACATTGTTACTGAAAATAGAAGGAAATACAGTTGCATTTTTAAATTGAGACCTGGGGTTTATGCAAGCTATTTTACCACCCCCACTACCCCCAGAAAGTTACTGACATTATCTAATTAGCAGCTAGGTGCATATCCACCAGCTGTTACACCGGAGGAGTCTCCTGGCATTCCCCAACATCTGTGTCTTAGAGTCATGGAATCACCAAGGTTGGAAAAGACCTCTGAGACCATCCAGTCCAACCAGTCTTGTTCAGTGGCTTCTCATTGTTAGAACATAATCAACAATAAGATGTTTTTTATATTTTTGTCTATTTTTTTCAATAATAAAACTGCTGCAGATGATTACAAAATGAAACATGGCATATCTCCAAGTTAGCAGTGGTCTCTGAGTGTGCAAGCTCAGGTCCTGCTCCAGAGGAGGGTTGTGCTGCTGCTGACTTGCTGTCATTCCCCCAGCTCTGCTACGCCTCTCCCAATGCAGTCCATAAAAACCAACCTTGTGTCCAGCACACTGCAGAAATGTTTGCCTTGAGGTATGGCTGTGGGTCTGGGGAGGTTGGAGTCTGTGGTTCCCATTTTGGACATTGTTTTGTTTGCTTCACAGCACATTTGTTCTGTATGTGCTGAATTAAACTGAGACAGCATTGTGTTGCTGCATCAGAAATATATCTCAGTGCAGCCTGGGCTGTAAGCAAGCCGGCTATATCTTAGGATTCCAATAGTGAGGAGTTCTGTTTGTGCACTTGAAGAAAGGAGCAGATTGAGAGAGCATCGTGACTACAGGACAAATGAAGTGCCTTAATTCTTGATAAAATTATTATACGCTGAATCATTTTAAGTAATGGTAAAATGTAATTTTTTTAATAAGCTGCTTAAACATGGAGCTGAATCGTTTTGGCAACGGACTTTGCTTTTTCTTCTCTCCTCGCTGTGCTGAGATGTAAGAGTATACATCCTCTGTTGCTGAGTTCTCTTCTTGGCTGTCAGTGTGTTTTCTAAATGCCCAACAATGCGAAGTCACGTCTTTCTGTTTGCTTTGTCAGGGAGTGCTCCCTGTCCCACTAGTTATATCATTTCCAGCAGTGTGGTTACAAATAGAATACTGATTTTGAAAACTGTGCTGCAATGTGTTTGCAATGTGTATGGGTACCACAGTGAGTTCTTTCATCTTCTGGTCTGCTCGAGGCAATTCCTGTACAATTAAGGGTCTTTATTTTGTGATTTGAGAATATCTGAGTTAGAGCAGTCAGTGGGATTGCAGTGTCCGTGTGGTACTGTAATGTTCAAGGAAAGCCTCACATCTCTTCAGGGATGAATTTTATTAAGATAATTCAGTGCATTTGTATTTTACCAAAACAGCCTGCTGTTTGCTGTCAGTTCTTACCTGATCTAGGAGGTGAAGTGCTCGTGGTGCAAGGTTATGCTGTCTCTTTAGGATTGGAAATGAAATGTTGTTATAACCTTGAGTAACATTACTGGTATGTTTTACTTCTTTTGTACTGTTTCAGAAACAGCAATCATC
This sequence comes from Gallus gallus, assembly GCF_016699485.2. Lineage (NCBI taxonomy): Eukaryota > Metazoa > Chordata > Aves > Galliformes > Phasianidae > Gallus > Gallus gallus. The sequence continues at coordinate 167,332 of NC_052540.1, read as the reverse complement.
TTTACCTTGAACATAGTGCAGCTGATACATTGAAGAGGACAGTACCAGAATTTGTAGCTTTAGGAATATTTCATTGGCTTAAGGGTTTTTGGGGGGCTTTTTGGTTCTTTTTCCAGAAGCTAGTCAGATAGGTACAGTTGGTTTGAGTTTGCCCGAGTGATGAGTAAGGTGTGCTTTGTGGAACAACTGATAAGCTGAGCCTTTTTTTTTTTACCTCCTGTGTTCCATCAGTATTAAAGAGATGGGGCAGATCTGAGCCACCTGGGACCAGAGTGCTTCAGGAAAGGTGGCTGCCAGCTGCTGCCTGTAGGACACCCAGAGGGATTTTATAAAGGATAACAAGTGTGCCATACTGAATGGATACAAATTAGGAATAGATTTATACCAGAAATTCTTAAACATCAGGAGTAAGTAACCTTTCCAGTACAACAACAGCAACAACAGACCTGTTTGTCTTCATGCATGTTACATTTGTGGACAGAGATGACAAAAACAGAAATGATTCTGGAAATCTATGCTGTTCTGAATTTGTGCCAATCTGGTTGTTTGGTTCTGAAAAAATTGGAAAGGAGAAAAGGTATTTGTGCTGCTAGACTCATTTCCATCACACGTGTTCATTTTGGTGTGAAGGAAGGAACTTCATCCACCCTTCTTTATGTTTTAGAGCTTTTTTCTACCCTTGGATCAGCTATGTCTGACAAAGCATATGCTTGTGCTTTGGGTGATGCTGGAGTACCATGGCTTTCTGGTTAGTGTCTGACCTGTATTTACAGTAAGGCAGATTCCTTTTCTGATTGCAAATCTGCTTGTTTTTCATTCAACAAGTTGTGAGGGAGAACTGGAGGATTGGTTTGTTGTTCTCCAGGAGCTGGTTACTACGTGATCTGCTTCCTGGCAGAGGTGAAATTGTCCATAATGGATGTCCAGCTTCTAGGTATGGAAGAGACCTTTGATCTCATACCTGTCTTTCTTTAGTAAGCTGTAATTCTGTCTATTGGCCTTTTATTTTAAGTTACAAACCTTAGGAGTAATTTATCGCTTATGTAAATGGCAAGCATGTGCAATGTGTGCAGAAAGCATTCTGTGTTACTGCCCCTAATTGCCCCTTTCCTGTCCTGTGACCCTAAATTGCATTTAACTGCTGTGTTTCTGGCCAATATTTTACTTGCCTTCAATTCAGGAAGGCAGCTTTGGGATTGGGGGTGGGGGGTTCTTCAGGCATCTGTTAATCTGAGTAGCTACTTCTTTCTCCTTCAGCAGTGGGATTGTGCTGACATTTGGCCCCTCTTCTCTCGGAGAAAGCTTCAGTACATTGCAAACTTTTAGAGGAGACCCCTTCATATAACACAGAGTTGTGCATTACTATCTCTTGTACGTACAGAGAGAATGGTATCTCCATATCTAAGCCATCTTACCTATTCTAGTTGTGCTGAGAACTGTACCGAGGGAACCCTTATTTAAATGGTTCCCATCTTAAGTTAATAAACACTGTCAATCTTAGAGATTATCTTTTGTGCCAACATAAGGTAGGAATCTGGTTGCTCTCTGTGTCTTTGCATGACTCAAATTTAAACTGAAAGTGTTTGGTGACCTCTGCCTGTGATTCAGGTACTACCAGTGTCATCTAACATAAATTACAAAGACCTCCTACGTATCTTGATGCTTTAAAGAATCTTTGGTGATTGAGACCCAAAGACATGTATTCTTTATGTTCACGTGTGATAATTTCTTGGTGTTCAAAACTCACATTGCTCCCAGTGCCTATGCTTGTGCTCAGTGGTGGAATTACGTTGCAAATGCAACCCAGAAGAAGCAGCCAATCCTGACAGTGGTAGTCATGTCCCTAAGTGTTAGGGGAGATGTATGAGGTTCCCTTTCCCACTGATGTCAAATAGCAGACTCATTTCCTTTAACTGAAATTTGGGATCCTTGGTAACCTGAAACGCGTTATCCCAGTTATCAGTAAAGTGACATTATATCTTTAGAAAAAGCAGTGAGGTATCTTTGCACCATAGCAGCAACTAAAACCTGTGTAGGAACATACAGTGTAAAAGTACTCTTAACACAAAAATGCTCATCTTACTCTTTAGTTTGGATTCCGTTCTTCTGTTAAGGACCTTATCCTCTGTATATTGTAGGATTCATATTACTTTTTACCTGAGTTGCAAGTTCTGTTCCATGTGAATTTTCTTCTAAAAGTAATTCTGTTTTCAGGTTGCTATACTTGCTTCAGCAAGAAAGCTCCAGCACAGAACTGAGAACAGAATGTGCAGTGGTCTTGGGAAGCCTTGCAATGGGTACAGAGAATAATGTCAAATCCCTACTAGACTGCCATATTATCCCAGCCTTATTGCAAGGTACTCTTTGTTCGTTGTAAATTAGTAATAAATTGTTAGTAGTTGTTTGAGTATTCAAATAAGCAAATGAAACTGAATTAGTTTTTTCTTTATTTATAGGATTACTGTCACCAGATTTGAAGTTTATAGAAGCTTGCCTACGATGTCTCCGTACCGTATTCATCAGTCCTGTAACTCCAGAGGATCTTCTATACACAGTAAGTTGTAAGCAGAGTATTCTGTCCTTTTAATTGTAATGCTGTTCAGTGTGTTCAAGTCTGTAGAGATGAGACTGCCTAGGATTAACAGAACATGATAAGAATCTGTTTTAATGCATCAAGTGTGCTAAACCACGGAGGAATTCTGGGGGTGTCAGGCTATTTTGCTTTAACTTAAGGAAGGAGACACTTAAAAGTTTTGGGGATCTGTTAGGACTGCTGAAGATTTCAGCATGTTTTTCTTGTGAGCAAGGTTGGCTAATTAGATGTTTCTGGTTTTTCATGGAGCTTTGCTATTGTGGCATGTGTCCCAAAGCCAGTACCTGCAGGCTTTCTTTGTTAAGGAGAATCAAGTGGATGCTTGAAGATGGTTATGACCACTAGTGCAGTTAAAACATACTTGAGGATTTAGTATGTGGTATTACCCCTCAACCAAACCAACTGCTCACAGGCCTTTTGGACTCTGCAGTTGAGAAGCAAACAGTGTTTGTATATATGCTATATAGAAAGGCAGATCAGGTGCAACTACTTTAAACCAGGCCCTAATAGTGTTGCTTAGAATAGTTTGTCCTTTGCTTTTCCTATGCACGTAAGCATGCAGCAAGCATGGATGTATGGCTGGTGTATCTGGAAGAATTCCAGTTCCTAGTAAGTAATTTTTTCTATCAGACCCTGAAATGGTAAATGAGTCTGTGCTGTGTTGATCCCTTCCAATTATTAAGAAAAAAACAATTAAAACAAAAGTTGCTCTTGTTCTCAGTATAATTTATTTGCTCTACCTTTTTGTTTTCTGTTGTGATGAACAAGGATGGGCTGTTGGCAGCAAAATTTTCTGAAGTTGATCTGCTAAATTCGTAATTTGTATACATATACATCTTAAAAGGAAAGGTGAATATTGCAAAACTTTGTTTATCCCAAATGTGGCTATTAATAGGAGAGACTTAAGCATATTTATTTTGCTCATATAGAAAAGTGTTGCTGCTAATTTTCCAAATAATTGGAAAATAAAACCTCAGGAAAAGCTCTTATAGCAGTTGGGTTGTTGTTACTTTCATCACTATAGAAGTAGCTAATGAGCATGAAGACCTTGCTCTAATTTTAACCCACTTCTTCCCCACAAGGAGCATTGCAATTCGTCAGTTGCTCTCCTGCAGGTAGAACAGAGTCTGATTTACTTGTGTTTGGTCAACTTATACTGTAAGTTTTTTGAACAAGAAGAATTGTTCGGTTCTTTTATCTCCTTTGTTAGGCACTCTTTGTCTCATGGAGTTAATTTAGTTTTCTGCCTTTCCAAATTAAAATGGTTGGTATTGCTTTTAACGTCATCATCTGACCCGAGAGATACTGGTAAAACTAACAGAGAGCTTTAAAATATTATTATTCTGTAGTTTACCATAGAGCTTAAAAAGTAGATAGATGTGTTTTCATGAGAGAACTTCAAGTTTAATGATTTTCTTTTGCTGTCACGTACTTGGAATTCTCTGGCATTAGTGTAACACTGTCTAAAACCAAGGGAAAATATTAAATCATTACCCTATACTAATCAGTCAGTGAATGCCACAGAATTCCAGATTTGCAGTTGGTGTAGGGTTTTCTCCTCTTTCCCCTTCTATTTATTCATTGTTTGCTCATGAAGTAAAGATTCTGGAGGCAAAAGCAGGAGGTTTTATACCTAACATGCATTCATGAGGATGTCTTAAGTATCTTTTGTACTACTTTAATGGTCTTGTCTTGTGTGCAAGTTTCAGTTGAACTGAAAACTCCAGTGGTTTATTCTGAAATACTTTCTTGGGAATATAGGATGAAGAACTGCGTATTCTTCTAAGTAACAAATTATTAACAAACTATGGTGAAATGGTCTTAATGCCTTTTTTTTTTTTCTGACTTGCTTCCAGGATGCTACAGTTATCTCGCACCTCATGGCGCTGCTCAGTAGGTCTCGATATACACAGGAATACATATGTCAGATCTTCTCACACTGCTGCAAAGTAAGGAAGAGAATACATGTTTTCTGTGAGACTTATTGTGTTTCTGGCATAGAAGAAACTGTGTAAGATACTGCCTCTTTTGGCAGGCACGTTAGAACAATAATGGCTGAACTGCTGTTGTCCTAGATTTGCTATCACACTGGGTGTGATAGATCATTCTCTGCAGTAAAACCAAGTATGGAAATAACTGATTTTTGAGATATCTTTGGCTACTAAACTGAATCAGCAGTCAAGGCAAATAGCAGTCATCACTACTAACAGTAGAAGTATAGGAAGGTTACATTTTTATTTCTCAGAAAATCTCAAAAAACATGTGAACTTCTCTTTGCAAAGGGCTTTCATCTCCTATCACACCAGCTGTTTCAAACTGAGAGAAGGGTTTCCAAGAAGTATTATAGGTTGAGGGTAAGAATGCTCTTCTCAGTTGAGCTGTACCAGTTACAGGTTTATCCTGATACAGGTTCATTCCTGTTGTATAATGCAGTTCCCCTAATATAGGAATACATCTAATTTACCAATAACTCCACCTCAAATACATTCTTGTTCTCATGCTGCTGTCTTCTAGTCTTAAGACACTCCTTGTCTGCATCTCTCCCTATACCCCTGGTTTCCCCCACACAACTTTTTAAAAGAGATTGTTGTTTCTTTTGGTAGTTACTGTACCTGGTGGGTATATAGTAACTGCTTCAGTTTGGTGTAGAAAATCAAAATTGTTGATTGTATCCTTTAATAGCTACAGTTTATAACTAAAGACAATAGACTGTATTTATCTGCTGGACTGACAAATAAAAGTATTCAAATATCTTGAATTGATTAGTATTTACCTCCAAAAATATCTGTCTTATAACTTAACAATGAGTCTTCTGAAACTGTAAATTATTTCATTGCCTCTACCTTGGCATGCACGTTCATCCAATTCAATTTCTTCTGTTACATGAAACTGAAGACTGTAAAGTGATTTAGAAACTGAACTCAGCTGCTAATATGTATAGAATTGTTGAAAGCAAGCATAGATAAAATCCTACACTACACTATATAAGCTCAGATCTGTAGTTAATATTGGAAGACAAATTTGGCATTTTAAGAAAAATGCACTGGTGCCATTCTTTTCTGCTGTGGGAAGATTGTCATGTGAGGTGTTTTGATTGTTTCAGTCTTGACCTGACGAGAACTAGGAACAGGTAAGTTGTACCTGTCTAATGATAAACACAGGCACCTCAAGTTTAAATAGCCCTTGAAAGTGTCCGTAATAGACAGAGTAACTTGAACGGCTGAAAGATCAGGCCATGTTGTCACATGAGGGAAATATCACAGGACTGACTGTATATGGAGATGCAAAAGTCTGTTGATCCAGGTGGAACTTCACTCAGTGGCAGAAGCCTTGCTAGCTGTGTGCAAACTGCTGAGTAACGTCAGGTAATTTAACCCAACTTGAACACAGTTGTCATCTTTTTTCACGTGAGCAGCGTCCTTTTAACTCTGTGAACTCCTGCTGACTTGCATCTCAAATATATAGTTAACAAAACAGTAGCTCAGTCACATAATAAGAGAAGAATAAGGAAGGTCTTATGAACTCACCATGCTTTTGTCAGCACCACTCCAAACAACAAATCTTGCTCCAGCTCAAACAAAACTTGGAGTGAATGTTTTGAAAAATCCCAAGGTTTTGGAAAGAAAAGATGACATTGTAAACAGATAGAGACCTGAATGCACAATAAAAGCAGAGAGTGATGGGTATGAGGGATGGGGCCTATCGTTTCATTTGCAGAATAAATACCTTGCTGCATAGCAAAGAAAAGTATTGATAATTCAGCAAACTGATAATTAGAAATGTTAAATTGATCAAGAGCTCATTTCTTTCTTGTTCTGGCTAATGCCACTCTTGAGTGCACTTTAAAATGCCCCTTTCTTTCTTACTTTGATTAATTCTTGAATTTCCTGTCTGGGAAATAAGATGAAAAATCAGTTGCTGTATTCTGACCTGATAAAATACAGCTAGTGCAGGGGAGCAGAATTTGCAGGGGATTTTCTGATTTATGTGGACAGTACATTCTTATTAAAAGTTATTAAATACTTCTGGAAGTCTTAGTATTCAGAACATTTTAAAATGGAGTCTTCCTCTCCTACTCTAAAAAAGGCATGAATGAGAACCTTATATATTTTTTTCTTCCTGGATAAATAAGTTAGTATAAGGCTCATTATTCAGGTAAGCCTTAGAATAGTAGTGTAAGTATTAATGTTTATAATTTTTTCCTTGTATTAGTAGAGACATGCAAAACGATGACATATTTAAACAATGTAATTAAATGATGACATATCACAGCTCCTATTCTCCTTGTTTCTACATACTCTTCTCTGCTTAGATCTTGTGCTCCATCCTCTCTCTTCCTGGTCAGAGAGCTGTATTTGGTTGAGCTGTTCAGGTTTCTTCTTTCTTACCTGCTCAAATTTCACTGGAAAAACTCAGACCTGTTCTCCTTAGCTAGGAAATCCTTAATTCAGGTTCCTAGCATATTGCTGTTGTTGTCTGCTTCAAGTTCATGCTCTTATTGCTTTTCACTGCATTTTTGGAGTTGAAATTGAGCAGTGGAATATGTTGACTCTGGAGAAGAGCCATCCTAAGCAAAGGACAGTGTTGGTTTACAGGGGGAAATTGTACAGTTTTCAGTATACATAGCTATGACTCTATCAACATATAATCAAAACCAAGTAAACTGAAATTGGATTGTGTTCAAGGCATGCTAAAATGCAAGTCAGAACTTACTTTTAAAGGTCCTTTCTATCACAGTTGATTTGTTTCCAGAGAAAGTAACATGTGTAGGTAAGCTTTACTATTTTAATCATCAAATTAGAAAGATATGGTTTGCATTTGGAAACAAGCAGTTGTATAAATAGTTTGAAAAGATAGTTTGAATGTGGTGCTATCTCTGTATAAGTGGTACATTCACCACTGGTTGAAAATTAAACTCTTGTGTCCAGGAGAGATCCAGGATAAAGCCTGTAATCAAGGCAGTTTCCTCCTAAGCCCATTCTGAGAATATTTTATTATGTGATCCTAGGCCTGGTGCTGGATCCCTGAACAAAGATACATTTGCATTTCCATATCTGCTTCTAAAATTTCGTTATGGAATGAATTGTTAGACTGTTCTATCCCACTGCTTTCTTGAAAATCTGAATTTTGATAGAAAATAATGCAAGATATGTGATTTGTCTCTGAAATATTGCATATCTTAATCACATTTGGGGAAAAAATATCATAGAGTAGAATGGCTTGGGTTGGAAGGGACCTTAAAGATTATCTAATTCCAACTCCGCTGAAAGGGGGTTTCAGATCCCTGAAATAGAACTGGCTCCTGGAACTCTGGTAGGATACCCAGAGAAAAACAAAGCCAAAAGGCCCTGCTATTTAGTTGGTGTCTGAGATGCTTGGAATTAGAAAGGAAAGATACACTGTAATCTGAAGATTTCACCTGTGTATTTGAAGCAGTCTCTATTTCAGTTAGAACTCTGCCTGTATGTGCATTGGACAAGCAGAATTGGTGTGTGCAAACACAATGTGTACGTGAAAGCATCCAATGTGTACATCAACTTCTGCAGCTATAAATACAGAGTTTGATGTCTGCATCTCACAGAAAAGATCACTAATGCCCGTGACTTACTAGAACAATCTAGGTCAATATGATTTTTTTTTTAACTTCTAAGTTCATTCGTATTTTTCACATATTTCAATATCTGTTCTTCAGCTTCAACACTGGCATAGCTGCGGCTTTAAATCATTGCCTCAGCCACTTCTGTGTGCCAATGTAAGTTGTTTTCCTACTTCAACCATGCTATTTTGATTGTATTTTTTTGATAGAAAGCTCTTGGTGGCAGTAGCAGCTGAAGCATCTCTTAAAGCACCAGATATGTTGCATCTAAAAGTAATTCTCATGCTCATTTTCTTAGGGTAAGGGATGTTCCAGAAATGTTATTTTGAATATAAAAAGAATCTGATTTCAGCTGAATCTCAAATGTGGAAATGAAGTGTCACTTATGCTTACTAGGGTATGTAGATATACCCATAAATTCAGCTGGGTTTGAACAAGAAATTGAATGAAGATGCTTTCTTCATTTGCAGAGTAGTCAAGAAAATGTATCAAGGTATGATTAATGATGTGACATTCCAAAAGGTGAATTCAAATTGTGCCTGCGTTTAATGCAGGGGTGGCTGGAGTCATGACTCTACTTGTAAAGAGGTGTTTGCAAGTCTCCGGGTGGCTGTTGGGAGTTGCAGGCCTCTTGGGCATTTCTTGGTTTGTTTGACCTGATTGAGTCTTGTCTTGCTACAGAATTTCCAATCGCTTTCTACTGCAGAATTCACTATTTGTGTTTAATTCCAAATGCTTTTTAAATTTAGAGGAAAATATTGATCTGTTGGCCATTGTTGACTTGGATCTTGAAGTCAAGAAGTGGATGATGGCAGTCAAAATTTATGGCTGAGTATGTTTGAAAGTAAAATAATCTGTAGGAGGAAATTGTGAATCTGTTCCCAAAGCACTGTCACATTCTGTCTGGAAACAGTTTTAGACTTCATTCCATTTCTTCTGAGGTTAGAGTTACTGAAAATGTTTAATATTACCCATTAGAAAGACATTAGGGACTGGAGATCTTCTGTGTGATTTGTGAAGAAAATCAGGAGCTTTCTATTCTTTCCAGTATGAAAAATAGAAACATAAGCAGTCTATCCATCTTTCTTCATTTATGGGAAATGGTTTTATTTCCTGTTGAAGTAAAGAGTGAAAATAATTATCGGAAAAGGACAAATGCTATAAAGTAAGAGTTGGACTTCTTTCTTGAAAAAATAAGTTGGTATGCTGACATGATACATGCTAGTGAATTGTAAGAGACTATTCTTTTATATCATTGACTCAAAGTTTGCTTGAATGTACCTTGGAATACTAAAACAGTAATAATTGGGGTAATAGTAATCTTTCATATGTTCCTTACAAATAAATAAATTGCATTTTATATTTTCCTTTGTAGGGTCCAGACCACCAGACAATCTTGTTTAATCATGGAGCAGTTCAGAATATCGCACATCTCTTAGTCTCCAGCTCCTACAAAGTAAGACGTTAAAATTATTTAGTGCTTTATGTAAGCCTATGAAAGAGATCCCAATGATCATGATAAAAGCTATGTATACATGTATGAACTAGAACTGTTAATATGTGTAATGTCTATTTCTAGAATAACAGTAATTTTACCTGTCATGTGGGTTTCTATCAAAATGACACCTATTATTTTGGAATGCTTGTAAACTTAGGACATCATTACTTAACGCAGATCCGGGATTTGTTGATCTGAAGGAGAGTCACTTGGCAAGCATAAGAAAAAGAAATCAAAATAAGGCTGGTCTAATTTGCTGAACATTAAAGGAGAAAAAGCAATTAAGCAGAAGAAAGGCAAAGATGAGCTGTCCTAAAGAGAAGATGCACTTATAAAAATACGAGCTTGGAATCTGTGAAGGTCACCAGCTACCAGTGTTTTGTGCTCATTGAGTCTAACAGGTCTTGGCTCCATCCTTTTTTATGCTTTCAAGAGTCCATCCTGGGCTATCTGAAAATGCCACTGCTGTTTCATTTTATAAATCCTGTTTGAAGTACAACGTTCTCAGTATTTTGTTACTGGGACTGACAGATGTTTTATGTCTTTCTGTATTAACTTTTCACCACGATCAGGCAACTTTTGGTTTGTTTTTTCATCAATTGAAGTTTTTCAGACTGTGTTGTAAGGTGGATTTTCCAAGTCGTGCACAGTTTGAACCATTCCTATTTTTTTGAAATAAAATTGGAGCAGGGTAAGATTTTTCAGTTGCTTTTTCAGTGTAACTGATGTTTTTCAGGAATTCAAGTCATTTCATTCTCATGCTTATCTCCATAGGTTTTTAGTATTTATCCAAGTAAATAAGAACTTGACAGGAAAAGACAGTATTCAAAAATTTTTTGTGTTTCTCAATACTTGGAGTAGAGGCTTACAAGTGATTTAGCTGATAGGATCATACCAATAGACACAGGAAACCCTCAGGACGGGTTTTCACTTCCTTTGTCTATAGTTTGTATAGGTCTGTCAAGAGAATTGACTGGTAGTTTTTCAATAAACTCTTCTTTGGTACTGAAATTGTCTCTGAGGCAGTTGATGGTGTGAACATCTTCCCCATTTATTGACAGGGAGTGATGAGTGGGTGAGGTGCCTGACACAAAGGGTCTACAGCTTTTACAGTGCAATACAGATGACTTTTTTGAGACCATACTTGCGTATTTTTTCCAAATTCTGGCATTCTGTTCCTTACATAACTGCTGAACTAATTGTTTTTAAGTAGGCAGTGCTAGCAAAAAAAGCAGCCATCACAGTAATTTTAAAGTCTTAGCACAGTAGTATCACATAAAATAATTAACTTCCAGGTAGACTTCACTTGTTCTCATTAGAACACCGCTGTCCCCACCTCCAAGGTCTATTGTTCGTTGTTGAATCCAACACCTCAGCTGGGCTTGACTGCTTCCAGTGCTTTTTGATGTACAATCTCTGCTTCCTGTTGCTTTGAAGCATACATAGTATCCTTTAAATCATCTGTAAAGTAAACAGAAGTGTTGTCAAATAAGGCTTTTGTTTTGAAGCCACATATCCATTTCTGCTATCCGTTACTCCTGACTTAAGGCTTCACTGCTACTGATTGTGTCTTACCTTGTCTGTAATGAGATATAATATGAATGCACAGAAGTTTGGTAGTCTTTGCTGTTGTTGCCTACCTTCAGACTTCCGTGTTTCTAGGACTTTTTGAGGACGATAGGGTGAATCTAACCCCAACTTGCAACTGTCACAAATGCTTTCTTTAGCAACAGGGATTGTTAGGTTGAAAGCTTGCTTCTTTGTTTTATTGTGACACTAAGGAAGTTGTAACAAAAGCATAGAAATACATCGGCAAAATTTACATACATAGAACTGTAGAGAATGAAGTCAAAAGACTGCGTGAACTAAATTAGATTCTTTATCTGGGATGATGACGATGATTTTTCTTGCCTCAAAAAAGAGGTTATAAGGAAGTCATAGGCTAGCTTGACTTGTCAACTGTGAAGGTTTGATGAACCAAAATATAGTTTCAGATTTTAGGTTACTCAAGGAGGTTGTAGAGTCTCCTTCCTTGGAAACGTTCAGAAGCCATCTGGACATTGTACTGGATAGCCAGCTGCCCTAGTTGATAGATGAAGTTGAACCAGATGATATCCAGAGTTCTCATCCAACCTAAGCAATTCTGTGATCCAGCATATAGACGTGTGAATCATTAGTGCACAGGTGATAACTGAAGTTATGTAATAGCAGTAAAACTTACAGTATATTTTTGTTTTAAGATTAGTTTAATATCAATTTGACTGGATGATCTCTTCAGAAATTTTATTAAACTCACCTTTAAAAAATACTGATATAGTGGCATGTGTTTCTAATTCCCTTGGGTACTTATGAGTCCTCAAAAGAGTAAGTACTGGATTTATGATATGTCTGGTTTTTTTTGCTGTTGTTAGCATATTTGTGAGAAACCACAAATCAAACTAGTGTTTCTGAATGTCTGCTTCCTACATGGCAGTGTGTGCAGTCTGGAATGGTAATTCCAGCAGGGAGATCACAGGAGCTAAACTGTGAATTAGATATTTTATCTGCTTTTTATCCATCTGAATTTCTTACTGATTATACAGACTTATTTCTGCTTCCTTGTACATCATTACAGTCCAATTTTACTTTTAGCATTTACATTTATACTTCATTTATTGTTTTTTTTTTTTACACAGGTTCGAATGCAAGCCTTGAAATGCTTCTCTGTTCTAGCCTTTGAAAACCCACAGGTATCAATGACTCTAGTAAATGGTAAGTATAATGCAGCTGTTGCTTGTTTGACACTTACTTTATTGACTGATTGAACTAATATTACTTTGAGTTCTCTTTCATTGCTTACAGTGTCAGTTGATGGAGAATTGTTACCACAGATCTTTGTGAAGATGTTACAAAGGGACAAGCCTATTGAAATGCAGCTCACATCAGCCAAATGGTAATTTTCATCAGGAGTTGGAATGCAGTAGTGTGCAATCTCATACTTCTTAACTTTTGTTTCTTTTCCTTGCTGCAAGTAAGGGAACTAAAACTTTAGGTAGGAATAATCATGGATGTTATTTGCATTACCTAGATACTTGAAATACTGTTATCACCTAGTAATCTTTACAGTGTAACTTTTGTTTTTTCTTGAGCCTAAACAGGAAAAAAAAAACACCTCTATTTTCTTCAGATGAACTGCAGTTTTCACAAATAGCTTGAATTTGATGATAAGTTTTATGTTAAAAAGGTTATGGTCAACAGTGTGTCCTTACAAAGTATAATACTGAAATGTAAACATGTACTACAAGATAATGTCCTTGCTACACCACTGTCCAGAGAGTTCACTTTGCAGTCTATGGCTGTGGTATATTGAGAACAGTATGCCCTCTCCTAAAATAAGAAGAGAACTAAACTTGTCACTCTCTCAAGTGATTTAATTAAATATAGATTATTTTTTAAACTTCATATGTTCATACAGCAGAATTAGTTATTAATTTATTTTATAGTTCATCTCAAACTTTCCCTTTTCACATGGGTAGATTCCTGTATGTTCATGTACATAATGACTTTGTACCTTGTGACAAAATGTGACCAAGTTCTGTAGTGTTAACACTAGGGTTTTTCACTCCATACGCTGGGAGCTAACTTTGCTTAAGACCCTTTTCTTTCTATTGTGTTGATGAGATGGAATAAATGACTTCAGGTGGTTAAAGAGATTTGTCACTTATGAACTACTAAAATCAAACATAATTTGAGAGTTTGGTCATTGATGATGTGATTTGATCTCCTTTAATTTAATTCTTTCCATTTACAGCTATTCTAAATTTTGGTGGCTTATCTTTGGCCTACAATAGTGAGTTCTCTGATTCTATTCACCAAAATAATTTCACTGACACTTGTCAGTGCGAAGGCTTGAGTTTCTGGCTGAGGAATAAGAAGGGGGAGTAGGTAGGATGGTCTCTTTTGTCACGTTGCCAGGTTGTGGCAACTTAACCCATTCATGAAAGCAATTATAAATAAGTGTACGTTTGGGGAGGATTGTTTTAGGGAGGTAATCCCACCCTGTGCTGGGAGGTTGGACTGGGGGTCTCCCACATTCCCTTCTAACATATCTGGTTTTCTTCAAGTACTGAAGGAAGGCAAGGTAAATTAACTGTTTTGTAGAAGTCTGTTGTGATTGATTTGTGTTTCTTTGGCAATTCAGAGAAAACAGAGAATTAGGGTTGAAAAATTAAGTATGAGAACTGATTTTTTTTTTTTTTTTTTTTAGCTGCTCTCAAGATATGAGAGTGTTGATTAGTTATGAAGGCAAGTTGCAGTTAAAAATCTATTCTGGCTTTGGACTGTCTCCTTGTTCTAGGATGAACACTCAGATGTGTTGATATTCTTTACTAATCTGCTCTGGTTTGGAAGGGTTTAGCTGGAGGGTCTCTCATTTTTGGCTCAAATGGACTTTTGAATGCATAGAAGAAAAAAATGCAATGAAAAGCAAAAAAGAACTACGAGAAAGAGGGAAACAAACCAGTGTCTTGTGCTTCAAGAGTAGGCTTCTAATTAGTCTGTGGGCAGCCTTCTTTCCTAGGGCATTCAAGGCCTCAGTTTCATGACAGTGTAAGGACTTAAAAAAAATCTATTGGTTTTTCTTCTCTAAATCCATTCCCTGCTTGTATCCCTTAAAGTAAGTCTGTATCTCCCTTCATTTCTTCTAGGGTGGAGTAATAGGTGAAATTGTAACAGGTCCTCTGTTTTTCTGGTTCTAAATTAAGACTTCACTTTCCATGTGCCAGCTTTTGTTAATTAATGTGGGATTCCTCTCTGGTTTATTGGTAGAGTCCTTAGAATGCAGAAGTAGAGTTATTTTTGTGAATTTCTGAAGTCTTTTGCGAAATTAGTTTTAATCTAGACTGGTATACAAGGATATCTTAGGAAGTTTCCTTTGCTTTTCAACTGTTGAAGTAGACCTGGAAGATCTGAGTTAATATCTCTTGATTGAAATGGAATAAGGATCCTTCATTTGAACAGCGATTTCGGCAAAGAGGGAGCAACAAGTAAGCCTCTTGGAGGAGTGATTTGCACCTCTAAGCAGAGCAGTAACCTTTTCTATTGAAATTAGTGTAATTGCTGCCATCTAAGCCAAGCCTTATTTTATCTGAAGTAATTTAACTTACTTAACTTTTGAAGTTGAGCTAGTTTGTCCTGCAAACAGTATCTTAACTGGAATTAATGGCAGCTGCAAGACTAGTGTTCTTCTGATTGTTCAGACATAAAAATTAGTATTTCCAGCTGTAAGATAGAAAGATTGAACAGAAAAGTTTATAAAATAATCTGTGCTGTTGAGTCATATCTTTTTAACTTCTGAGACGTAATAACTAAAATCTCATAATCAATGCATTTTTATTCATGTCTGTCATTGGAACAGGTTCAGTGATGTTATTAGAGATGTGGGAACTCTGGGTACTTGTAAAAATCATAGGAATGCAGTGAAACATGGTGTTATCGATGTTGGCATATTATTACTGAGCAGTTATGACTGGCCCTATATATGGTTTCAACCATCCCAACTGAGAATCGAAATGGTAGTTTTTACGTCACCTTCACTAAATTGCAGTTGTTTTTTTTTTAACCTCCCAGCTGCGACATGCTAAAAGCCAGTTACAGTGGCTTAGTTTGAAAGCTAAAACAAAATACTTGACTACTCCTGCACTGGGGTACTGAGTCTCCTAAACTAACACCAAGCTCGAATGTTTCTGCAGAGGACAGACACCAAGTTGGCTGGAAGTGTTGATCTGCCTGGGGGTGGGAAGGCCCTAGAGATCTGGATCTGGACAAGCTGGATTGCTGGGCTGAGGCCAATGGGATGAAGTTCTACAGAACCAACTGCTGGGTCCTGCACTTTGGCCACAACAACCCCAGGCAGTGCTACAGGCTTGGGGCAGAGTGACTGGAAGACTGTGTAAAGGAAGTGGACCTGGGGGTATTGGTTGACACTTGGCTGAACATGAGCAGCAGTGTGCCCAAGTGGCCAAGGTGGCTAATGGCATCCTGGTTTGTATCAGAAATAGTGCAGCCAGCAGGAGCAGGGAAATGATCATTCCTCTGTACTCAGCACTGGTGAGGCCACATCTCGAGTACTGTGTCCAGTTTTGGGCCCCTCACTACAGTAAGACATTGAGGCCCTGGAGTGTGTTTACAGAAGTGCAACGAAGCTGGGGTCTGGAGAACAAGGCTTATGAGAAGCATCTGAGGGAACAGGGATGACTCAGTCTGATGGAGGCTTAGGGGTAACCTTATCGCTCTCCACAGCTATCTGGAAGGGAGGTTGTAGTGAGGTGGGGATTGGCCTCTTTTCTCATGTAACTAGTGATAGGAGTAGAGGGGATGGCCTCAAGTTGCACCAGGGAAGATTCAGGTTGGACATCAGGAGATACTGCTTCTCTGAGAGAGTGATCAGGCGCTGGAATGGGCTGCCCAGAGTGGAGTCACTGACTCTGGAGGCATTCAAGAAATGTTTGAATGTTGTACTGAGGGACATGGTTTAGTGGAACATATTGGTGATAGGTGGACGGTTGGACTTGATGATCTTGGAGGTCTTTTCCAACCGCGGTGATTCTATGACTTAAGCTGTCAGCCCTCTGTTGACCCTTTCCTTGTTGTTTCAAGTTCTTGCCCGTGCTATGGGCAGTATAGGACAGATCTATGCGTATTGCTGTTTTATCTTAATGAAGGTAGTTAACTTTGTTTTGTTAGTGTAAGAGATTTGTGCATCAGTCAAGCTTCCTGGTTAGTCCTTTTTTTTTTTGGTCTGTGTAGTGTATGTACTGGTCAGAACTCCAGCAAGATGTTCTGTGCTACAAATCTCCTTTTAAGTGTGTATGTCGTAATCTGTTCATGTGCTCAACCCCAGTAAGCTCAAATGTAGGGAAATCAATCAGAGGGGGAGTGCATTTCATTAGTGCAGCTGGTTGTTCTGCAGCATTTTAAGTGCTAGAAACCAATGATAAGTGAATTTGTGTTTTATTATGTTGTTACAGCCTTACTTCCATGTGCAGAGCTGGAGCAATACGGACAGATGACTCTTGCATCGTTCTTAAGGTGAGCTAGTTAGACAATTCTGTTTAAAACAGCATCTTTATGAGGATCTATTCCTGTTTTTATTTATCTAGTATAAAAAGTAGCACAAAATCTGTTAAATAGATGATCTCAAAACACCAAGTTCTAATGATATTAATTAAAAAAAGAACAAAAAATAGTTCCCTAATTGCCTTTAAACGTTTATAGCTATATGGCTCTTTTAAGAATTTTAGATAAAGAATCATACCAAAATGCCCATATCCAGCAACAAATATTCCAGAGTTTGACACAAAGCAGCTTGAGGTTTGTAATGATGTGAGTAACTGTTTGTAAGTAACATGGAAACAACATTTCTACCTTGATCTCTGCATGTGAACAAGGCACTGTTATGTATTTCAGTAGCAAGTTTCAGAAGACTGTAGTCAAAATGCTTGCACAGTATATAAAAGGGGCCCATCAAAATCAGACCATTTTTCAAATTTTGCAGTAATTTTGTAAATTTATCTGAACATCAGTGCTTCATAATTTGGTTAGGGTAGGGAGAGCTGTCAGCGGAGTGTCAGGAACTGTCCCTAAGTCCAGTGTTCTCATAATTCTGGGGAAAGGGCAGTTTCTCTATAAGATGCTGCACTAAGAAAACATATTTCAATGTTCACTGCAGTAGAGCATGGCACATTTACACTTTTTGTTAGTGGGAATTTAGTATCTACCATTCAAGGTAATTACAGATGAAAGTCCACATGTTGGCAAAGTCAAATTTCCATCACTCCCATCTTTTTAAGCAGATAACCAAAATGCGGTTCATTCCAGTGTCAGTAGTGACATCTGATCTAAACATAAGACTCTTTTTCACTGCGTGAGAACTTGGTTGAAAGTAGCCTAATGTAAACTCAGTAATGCCTGAACAATTTCTCAGTAGTCTTTACAATTCTTTTTGTCTGAAGGCACCTGTCTAAATAACATCAGTAATCTCTAATTAGACATTGTATTAGATTGTATTAGGCAGATAACATTACAAAATCTCTAGTACAATTAGAGAATTGCTCTAGAATATCTGTTTGCTTTTCTTTATGAACGTAGTAGCTGTTCCAAACAGTGTACTTTATTTTTATTCTTTTTAAACTCATCAGACTCTGCCATGTTTGGTTCGAATGTGTAGCAAGGAGAGACTGCTGGAGGAGCGAGTAGAAGGAGCAGAAACTCTGGCCTATTTGATTGAAACAGATGTGGAGCTCCAGAGAATTGCCAGCATTACTGACCACCTCATTGTCATGCTTGCTGATTACTTCAAGTATCCCAGCTCAGTGAGTGCAATCACTGATATCAAAAGGGTACGTTCCCCTTCTGAATCTTTGAAAAACAGTAGCAAATGGGCTCAAGATGTTTCTTTATTCTATTTAACTCAACCTTATGTCCAAGTTCTTCAATGGAAAGATTGCCAGAGGTCCGACCATGACCCTAATGCTTATAGTCCTCAAGTCTTTGCTCATTAGCTGCTTTTTCTAGAGCCTGTAATATCCAAACAAAGAACTTTGTGTATATTTGGGCTCTGCATCTTGTAAGAAGGATGCTTCTGTTCTTTGTGGGACACAGGAAGATGGTTTCTGGATAGTTTAACACAGCTTCTTTGTAGGAGTTTCATGACATTTTCCAAATATAGCAATGAAGTACCAGACTAGGGCTTCTGTCGTGTTGCTCATGTGCTGAGTTTACAAGGCTTACCTTCAGGAACCACTGCATTTTATTGTCATAAGAG
This sequence comes from Gallus gallus, assembly GCF_016699485.2. Lineage (NCBI taxonomy): Eukaryota > Metazoa > Chordata > Aves > Galliformes > Phasianidae > Gallus > Gallus gallus. The sequence continues at coordinate 148,842 of NC_052540.1, read as the reverse complement.
GTAATAGTCCATGTGATGTAGATAGTTTGAATTCGTAGGTCAAGTTGTGGAAAATGTTGAGTTCAGGGATGGTTCTTTTCTGTTAAGCAGAAAAACCTGGATGTCCTGTGTATCATTTCACATTATCTCCAGTTGTTATCTGAACTTGCAAGAGGTTGGATAAACAGTGATCCAATATACCTTGGAGGCTTATTTTCATAGGCGTTTGAGGAGCTGTTCTGTTCCCAGATTCTGTTCCTTACCAAAGCACTAGTAGATCAATCTCGGAAGCAGAATTGTTCTTGATGTTCCTTGTAGGGAAGTATCATTTGTTGATTCCCTTTTTCTCTCATTCAGTCTTTAGAAATTAACCAAAAGAACTGGATTACAGAGCGTTTGTTTTTCTCTGAAACTGTCCCAAGAGGTAGACACACCTCTCAGGCTTTCATGAGATTGAATTGATTCTACACATACAGCTGCTTTGAAGTAGATGTAAAAATGCAAATTAAACATTAAAAAAACTGCTGGTTGCACCTTAGATTTAAATAAGCAGAAGGAAGATTAGCATTTGACTGGGGAGCAATGAGCATAGGCAGTAGCATCAAAAACATGGCGAAGGTTCTGAACGTGAGTGGAGCGATTACAAATATTATGACATTGCTTTAAGTGTTCAAAAAGTCTCAAAAAATAAGTTGTCTGGAAGGGCAAGGTGCTTATTTGGAGAAGGAAAAAACACTTTGAATTACACCCCAAAAGGTAAAAAGTAGATGAGTGTGGACTTCACAGAATGGATTATTTATCATTGTTAAAATATTTAAAATAGACATAATACATTCTGCTCTAATGATGTATCTGTACCAGGGGAAATTATTCATACAGCTTAGTTTTTGACAGTTCTTTTATACAAGTAACTTATTGCTTAATACTGGCATTTTTCTGGCATTTTGAGTAGACTTAAATTTTACTTTGTTATGTGGAACCCTTTGGTATGGTGGTTGGAAGGGTGTCAATCGTAGAGCAGCTCTGGTTGGAAAGGACATGAAGGATTTGTGTAGTTGGCTACTGAAAACTGCTAACAATGGTGATTAAACAACTTCTCAGTGCAATCAGTTCCAGCGTTACCCAGGTGAATATTTTTTCTCACATCCAGTTAGAACCTCACCTGTTTCAATCTGATTATTGTCTCTCCTCTTTCTGTGCACCTCCATAAAGAGTCCAGCTTCATGTACTTTGTAATCTTCTTGAGGTGAAGGCTGCTCTTATGTCTCTGCTCAGCCTTCTCTTGTCCTGGCTGAGAACCAGGGTGTTCTGCATCTGCTCATCCAGGTCTACTCTCTCAAAGTCAAGGCTTTGTGTATACTCTGCTTCTTGCCTTGTTCACACCTTGCAGGAGCTTGAATGCCACTATTATCCCTACAGCTTGTGTTCCCACTTGATTATCATACCCCAGCACAGTTTTTCCTGATTTGTGAGCCACATGTCCCATGGTGCATCACCCTAATTCACCTGTCTAGCGTCTGTGTTGTTACCTTCCCAAAACATCTGGACAGTTAGCACTTTGTTGTGTCGCCTTTATGACAGGAACTGGAAGTTAATGCTCTCCTTAAGCTCTAGATCCTGCGGTTTTAGAGTGGGCTTCAGTTCTGTTGATTAAAAACTTATGATTCTGTCCCAATTTTTTCCACTGCTCCCGGTTTGTCCCTATAAATTTCTGTTGGGTAAATGAGGCTACTTTTTGCCTTAAAATGGTCTGGATGGAGCATTAACATCTGAGAAGTGTTTTGGCATCAAATTGTTGTAAGCAGGTATTATTTAAGTTGACTTATCTGTAACTCAACAATGACATTAACCATACCCTTAAATTATTGTGTTCAGATGATGAGTGTGGACATCAGCTGTTGAAACAGCAGGTCATTTGTATTTCTGGCTGCTCTGTGCGTGGTAGACAAAACCTCGGCAAGCAGCTATTAGTTTACAGCAAATAAGGAAATACCACCTGTAATTTTTAATGTCTATATTTGATATCTGTACTTTATTTAAATAGCTTGACCATGATTTGAAGCATGCCCATGAACTGCGCCAGGCCGCTTTCAAGCTGTATGCTTCCCTTGGAGCAAATGATGAAGATATTCGAAAAAAGGTGAGCAAAAATGTTAGCAATGAGGCAGAGCTATAGCTGAAGGGCAGTGCAAGAGTTTGGATATATGTTTTGCTACTTCTACCTCTTTTTCTTTGTTTTGGTGTAAGTTGAGGTGTGAAGGCTTGCTTTGTGTGACGTTAACACAGTCTTCTACAGTGCAGTTTCTTTGAGTGGGATTTGAAGAAAATTTGTCTTTCAATAACAAAATACAAGAGTAAAGTTAGTTTTTGTCAATTTTTCATGGTGAGGAACTAGATTTTCAGAATAAAGTCTTTCAATATGCTGTGGTCCTTGCTACTCAGAATAGAATGGAATAGCTTAGTAGGGAGTGATCTATAAAGATTATCAATCCAACTGTTTAGGCTGTGCAGGGATGCTGTTGTGGTATGTGGGTCTTTAAATGTTTCTGAAACCTGTGTTTTGAGGGACAAAATTTGCCTCCATTATAAAATAAGCGTTTACCCAGAAACAAACCCTAGAAAATCTAATAATATTGTGAAACCAAGTCACAATTGATTCCGTTATTCCGAAGTGACTAAGGGGTTTGTGCTATTAGAACGTTTGGTGTGAAAGAGAACAAATTCTACTCAAACAACAAAGAAAAGATTGGAAGATAGGAGTAGTCATGTAGTTAAAAGTTTGAAATTTAGTGTGGATTTGCTGTGTCAAATTAAAATATCCGGCACAAGAGGCAGGAGAATTTTGAGTGTATTTACTTGCTAAAGGGGATAAATGGAAGAAAGGTATGTTCAGGTGGGAAAACAGTCAGTTGAAAAAGATAATAAGTGGGAGGATTTTTTCAGTGGGGAACCATTCAGAATCTCCAGATTTCACAGTATCATAGAATCTTTTGAGTTGGAAGGGACCTTAAGGGCCATCTAGCCCAACTTCACTGCAGCAGATGGGCACCTACAGCTCTATCAGGTGCTCAGTGCCCCATCCAGCCCAACCTTGGGTGTCTCCAAGGATTGTAAAAAACTTCTTCCTTATATACAATCTAAATCTCCATTCTTTTAGTTTGAAGCCATTTCCCCTTGTCCTATCACAGCAAACCCTACTGGAGATTCAATTCAAACCCATAAATTTCTCTTTTTTTGCAGGATTAATTTCTTTAGTTAATAGCAAGGATCCCTTCTCTTACATTTCAAGGAATTGTTTTTAATAAGTGATGGGTGTGAACAGAACAAAGTTGATTTATTATATAAAGGCCATCTTTCACCATGGTATTAACTCCCTTTTATCCTAGTTTTAAATGCTTGTGCTGGCCATGTCTAAATATGGAAGATGAGCAACTGTATCTTCTCCAGATGGCTTTACAACATGTCTCTAATCTATAGTTTGTATATATTTTGTGCACTCACACATGCTGTCTTTCGTTTTAGTATAACATTGAATAATACATTATACATATTATGTGCATTTTTTCTTGATGATTATTCAAGACATTTTAAAAGCAGTAGTGGAACAGAGGGTATAAATGTCTTCCAGCTCATGTGCAGATGCACACTTTGTTCCACTTAATCTGAGACTCTAAAGTGGCTTGCTATTTTTAGCTGTAGCTTTTGTACAATATTTAAAATATTGCAGACAGGAAGCTAAAAAAACAAAACAAAAGACAACAACCCCATAAATGTTCATATTATTTTATTCATATAATATTGATTACTTTTTGCTCTAGATCATTGAAACTGAAAATATGATGGACCGTATTGTTAATGGCTTATCTGAATCTAGTATCAAGGTGCGATTAGCTGCAGTCAGGTAGGATGCTTTTTTGTTTCATACAAACAACGTTTTTTGGTCAAAGTCTGATGTTGCACTTGCTAGATCTTCAGTTTTTCAAGAGCTGAAGTTAAGCTGAAATCTTCAACTGTTGAAAAACTTTTTAGGGGGAGAAAATTATTCTGAACTGGCACAGTATTTTCTTTTGCTATTTGCAAGCTATTAGTCACTACATTCTAGGCTGTGTTATTATGTGCAAAAGCAATGTGTGTGTGTGTGTATGTATGTGTAGAAGCATCAGTGTATCTCTGTGTACTTTTTTCACAATGAGTGTTTCTTTTCTGTTTTAGATGTTTGCACAGCTTGTCCCGTTCTGTTCAGCAGCTCAGGACAAGTTTTCAGGATCATGCTGTATGGAAACCCTTAATGAAGGTAAGTGAAGTCAAGTTGCAATCACTCAAGTCTTCTGCTTGGTTATAATAACATGGAGGATATGGTGTATGTTTAATTTGCATGTGTTTCTGTAGAATCGTAACATATATGACTTAGAAATCAAATTCCATGCAAAGAGTGTTGTGGTCCATACTTCGCTATTTTTTCATCTTTTTTTTTTTTTCTGTGATCAATTAATAAAGCTACATTGTCCCTAATATTTAGTGTTGTAGGACACGAGGACTGTATATCCTTCAGTTTAGAGTAGATGGAACAGCTCAGGCTTGGTCTGTAAGCACTATAAGAGAATTCAGGTCTGTTTTCTCCTGTAGTTCTCTGGTTCTCATTGCAAATACTAAAAATGAAGCTGAAGAACTCAGCAAGACTTTTTAAAATACTTTTTTTTTTTTTTAATAAAATGTGATTATCCACAAGATTAAAATGCATCAAAATGCATCAATTGTTTCTTGCCCTGTAATGTGATTGTCACTAAGTGCAGATAAACAGACCAGTTTCTTAGTGTCAGCATTTTTTAGCTCTTGAAAATGGGGAATGAGCCAATTCTGCAAGGAGCCTGAATGCTTAGGCAATGTAGACGCCCATGAGAATCACGAAGAAAAATGCCTGAAACGAGCCCAACTCTCTAATGCCAGAGAAAGCCTCATCAGCAAAGTTGAACTGATGAACCTGATAGTGAGGCACAGTTACATGAGCTGACTGCCTTCAAGCTTCAGTCAAAGTACTGTAAGGAAGTAAAAGATCAATAGATCTTTTGGCTCTTTCTGGTGGTTTGGATGATTCTATACAAGAAGGATGCCTGTTGGACACGCTGCTCAGGCCTATATAAAGTCTCATTGACTTCCTCTGATCTGCTTATGTTCTAATTCTCAAAAATAATGGACTACGCAAAATTGATTTGCTGGTCACCTTATCGGCCTTTTATGATGCTTGTGTGAATTAGAAGCCCTAAAGTGTGGGTCTACTTTGTACTGTAGTTTCATGATGGATATGGTGGAACAATTATTTTTCTGACAAGATATACAATACTGTACCTATTACATATGAAACACTGATTCTTGAGTAGTATTTGTGAATTGTGATGGTAATCCATAAGTTAATTAATCAGTCTTAACTGGCAAGTCAAGAGAGATTTGACCATGCAAGTTCTGCGCAATCACTATGGCATAATTCTCTGATGATCAGTACTTGTGATTGTCATCTGAAAGGGCTTGCAGGGAATGGTTTGAATATCTAAAAGTTTGCAAAAATCCCAACTTGGAAACATCAAAACACCTAGAAATGTAAAGCTAAAATGACAAGCTTGCTTGAAGAAGCCCAACCAGTTTAGAAGGAGAGCTATGTGAAAAAACTCTGCAAACACAGCTGCTGGCTGTTGCTCATTGTGATTTTTATCAAATAAGCTGGAGTCAGGAACTCCTGTATGTTCATTCCAAAATGGCAGGAATTATTCTTAAGTGAAAAATAAAATAAATTTTAAATAAAGATAAATTAATTTTCAATCTAGCTTAATAATAACTACGTAAGTTTCTTCTGTCTTCTCTAGCATATATAGCTGTATTGAAGAGGAAGGCTTACATCTACAGGGCATGTGTAAATGCACTTCTGTGCAAAACTCTGTAAATTGAGTAACTGTTAATGTTTGCTTGCTGCTCTGAAACAGATGTTGGTACAGACCACTCTCACCCATTCCCCTTTCCTTGTTGGAAGCGCAGTTGCATCCTCCTTACCTGACGAATCTCTTCCAGACCACACTGGGGTGATGTTCTGTTTAAGAATGGCATGTGTGGGTCCCACCTGACATCCTGGCATACCTAAGAGAGTTTAACTTGTTTGAGATTTCTCACTTTCCCAAAAGGACAAGTATGACAAAATTTGCTGTATTGTATTATGCTTTCCTCAAGGAGCAGAAGTCTTGAGGAGACTCCTAGAGCTTTTTTTTTTTTTTTTTTTTTTGGTAAAGCATGGTACAGAGGTGTTCTACAGGTCACAGCCTGTTTTCTGTTGAAAGAATGACCACTGAACAGAATTAGATTCATGCTTTGCAGAAGATGGCTGTGTTCCCATTGATTTATTCTAAGACCCACATGAAAGCTCTCAAGTCTGACTTCTGTGAAACAACTTTGTGTTGCTCCAGCTTGTCATTTAGTGAGAAGTATCACATTGAGTTGAATGAGCACAGTCTGAATCTGCACTACAAACATCAAAGCATCTCCAGATGTGTAGCATAACGAAGTGCAGCATAATTACAGGTATTCCATTTCACAGCAATCCCTGCCTTACCCTACTCGTTGACAGAGATTCTCCTTTCTCCCCTTCATGACAACAGGTTTTACAGAATGCTCCGAATGAAATTCTGATAGTAGCATCTTCTACACTATGCAATCTTCTTCTAGAATTCTCACCAAGCAAAGAGGTTAGTGTTAGTCTGTTACCTCTTATTGTTACTGGATAAAAGCTACCCTATAGACTGGTTCAATAAGCATAAGAGTATCCTGATGGGTAGGAACTATGTGTTAGTTGTCATAGAGTTGTAATGTTAGACAGACTGAAATCACTGATTGCTTGCTAATAAAAAGTAAACCTGCTTACAGTGCTGTGACAGTTGAATACTGTTGAATATTTAAATGTAGTCTCTGAAGGGAAAAAAAAGAAAGTAGAAATGAATTTTTTGACTTGTAGAATAATGATTATCTAAAAAAAACTCGTGAGCTCCAAGAAAACAAACTTTAATTGGGGATATGATTGTCTTACAGAATTACTGCTGTGATCTTGAGAATGCTGGCATAGCTCGACTGAGAGGTTTTTATTTTTCTTGACTGAAAGATAGGGGGTATCTGCTGTGAGCTCTGTTTCACATCTGTGTTTCATACAAATCCATACTCTATAAAATGGAACCATTTCCTGCGTCGGAAACACTTCTAAGTTACAGAATACATCTGTGAGATTTTGGTGTATGTGGGCTCCTGTGGAGCAGTTAGATTTTCTTGTTTGAATCAACTGAGCTTGATGTTTCCAGTCAAATTTGAGAGACGGAAAACTATAAAATAACACTACGACTGTTTACGAGGGTGGATAGTGATAGGTCAAGGGGGAATCGTCTTAAACTGAGAGAGGGGAGGTTTAGGTTGGATATTAGGATGAAATTTTTCACCCAGAGGGTGGTGACACACTGAACAGATTGCCCAAGGACGCTGTGGATGCCCCATCCCTGGAGGCGTTCAAGGCCAGGCTGGATGTGGCTCTGGGCAGCCTGGTCTGCTGGTTGGCGACCCTGCACATAGCAGGAGGGTTGGAACTGGATGAACATTGTGGTCCTTTTAAATCCAGGCCATTCTGTGATTCTGAGAACACCACCACCAGTATTTCACTGATTCATGGGCTTTCTTGTTCAAACTGCTAGTCACAGGCAGCTTAATGTTTCTATTTGTAATTGAACTGAAATACTGAACTGCTAATTGGACTGAAATATCAGGACACATAGTTTGTGTAAAAGTATAATTGCTGAAACAAAATACTGCTTGAGCAAAATGAAAGAGTTTTTAGAAATGATAGATTTGAAAACATCGGTAAACCAACTGCTTTTTTTAAAGTATATTGCATTTTTCCTATGTAGTATTTTCAAACTTATATGCAAATTATCAGTTGCTTAAAGCTGAAACAGGTCTGTATTCTTCTCTGCAAAATTGCTGAGTAAAAATGTAAAAAATTTTGAAAGATCTATCTGTCATGCCTATGGAGAATTCTCTGTGAGCCAGTCACCAAGGCCAAGGAGAAATTGTGGTTCCCTGACAGCTTATTGCAGTGTACAGTATTGCACGTGGGACCAGGTGAACTTTGGCACAAACTGCTGTCTGTTTCTGTTACATACTTGGGTTGGAAGGGATCTTATAGCCTATCCAGTTCCAAACTCCCTGCTGTGGGCTGGCTGCCCCTCCACCAGCACAGGCTGCCCAGGGTCTCATCCAGACTGGCCCTGAGCACCTCCAGGGATGGGGCACCCATGCTTCTCTGGGCAGCAGTGTCAGGCCCTCTCCACTCTTTTGAGTGAAGAATTCTCTCCCTTCAGAGGGCTCATAGTGCTCATGAATATGGGGCATGGCTTGATCAGTTCATCAAAGTCAAGAGTGTGTTGGAATCTCAAGAGTGAGATATAAGTAAGACTGTTTTTTAAAAAAATTACATTTACTTTTATTTGTATGTCTAATTATTCAGTGTATTGCTTTAAAAGTTTGGTTTTTTCGTCCCAACTTGTTCATTTCAGCCTATTTTGGAATCAGGAGCCATAGAACTTCTATGTAGTTTAACACAAAGTGAAAATCTTGCCTTGCGAGTGAACGGCATTTGGGCTTTAATGGTGAGTAAAATACTGATGGCATACTGCTTGCAATTGCACTTCTGAAGTAGTTTGTTAATGTGGCTTAGGGAACTTGAGAGTTGTTACTAGAAATAGTGTAAGTGAAATCTGTTTCTTCATTCTGTCCATTTAAAGAAGGAAAGCACTATCAGCCTGGAACACTTCAACAGTTAGAGATGAATAAAAACTCTTCCATTCAGATACCGATTTGGTTGTCCGGATCATTCAGGCAAATATTTGAGCAGTGCATGATGGGGACCAATAAAAGTGTCAGTAAAATCAGCCATAAAACTGTGTGGATACTGATTTATTGCATAACTATAAGTACACTCTTATGGAGAATTTACAGTTCTTGGTAAGTTATAACAATTTCGGGATTAATTTAGCAAGGATACATACATGCTATTTTATATATGCTATTTTACTAGAAGTAAAAACTAAAGCTTAAGGTTTAAGAAACATTGTCTTTTTCAGAATATGGCATTTCAAGCTGAACAGAAGATCAAATCTGACATCTTACGAGGTCTGAGCACAGAGCAGCTATTCCAGTTACTTTCTGATTCCGACGTAAATGTTCTGATGAAAACTTTAGGATTGCTCAGGAATCTTCTGTCTACTCGTCCAGTAAGTAGAGCTGCAAACAGACTTTCTTCTGATCAAACATACAGAAAATGCAAATGAATGATTACTTTTTTTTGACAAAACAAAGATTTTGGCTGAGAATACAAAATGGTTTTCTGTTTGTTGCTGTTTGATACATGGCCAAAATTGAGGGCTCTGCTTAGCATTTATCTCAGTATCTGTAAGCAAAAGTTCAAACCAGCATCAGAAAAATTGGAAAGAATTCTGTACATCCACTGAAACTTGGTAACTGTTACCAAATACAGAACTAGACAGTTGTATTTAATCATCAATTCCATTACATTTAGCTTCCCACAAAACTTTCCTGAATATCTTTCTGTGAAACTTGTCCAGAATAGCAATGAGAGAGTTGCACTTGTGAGTCAGTATGTGGAGAGGTGCTTTGTATTGAGGAGACCTAATGTTTCTTCTTTCTTGACACCTGAAATATTTCTGTTCTTACCCAACTATATAGTGAGTACAGACTACTTGAATGTGACTGTGGGACAGTGCACTTGGAAAAAAAAATAAAAATGCACACACTCATTTTACACACTGAAATAAAATGCTTTGAAAATGTAGGCCCGTGAATTGTTTTTGACAGGGAGAAAGAGATATTGGTGGAGGAAAAGAAAGGGGTAATCCCCTGTGAAGAACAGAGGGAAAACATGCAGCAAACATTTGGCAAGCCAGCATTTTTGTGGGGGAAAAATACCATGAAGCCTCTACTGTGCATTTATCATGTACTGTGTTTCTACTATAAAAAGGTCACTGCAAAATATCTTCTGATATCTGTACTCATTGAATCTCAATAAGCTTCATAGAGACTTTACACTGTCCTAATGTGAAAATTTTCATGAGAAAAGAACAACCTGTCACTCCATTAAATTCACCCTGAGCTCAGTCAGCAGTCTCATTATTTTAAGGTGTTATTTATCTGATACTGTCCCAGCTTCACCTACTCTCTGTAACACGTTAGAGCCAGAATCAACCATTCTTATTCTGTACCCAAAACTTACTCCAGAGTAACTCATCCAGAAGCTTTTGATCCAGGTTTCAGTGCTAGCAATTTTAAGAAATCCTACAAGAATCTCTACAATAAGAAGTTCCAGCTCAAAAAATTGCAGTGTGTGTTGTGCAGTGGTTATGTCTGGTGGCTGTGAACTGTCACTTCTGAGTTTTCCTATCAGTTCCTCCGGTAGATGTAGTTTCCCATTTTTTTTCTGTTACTCCTTATGACCACTTATACTCTTGTACAGGTGTTTGTAGTCCTTAATAATATGACTTTTTTACCTGTAAGTCTCTAACCTTGAGACTCTTTTCCTAGACTATAAGTAATTTATGCATCTTATCTTTCTGAATCCTTCAAGGCTTTTTTTTAAATGAGGGAATGAGGGTGTAAAACCGTGTTGCAGTGTTCCAGGCGGCGCTCTTCGTTTCTCAATAAACCGCGGAAGTGCGCTCTACCGCCAAAAAAAAAAAAAAAAAAAGAGAAAAACCCACAAATACACCAAAAAAAAAAAGCATCAATCCCTGAATTTCCCAAACTTCACTGACACCACCAACAATCACAGCCCAAATACACACAGCCCAAAACCCACAAATACACCAAAAAATAAAAGCATCAATCCCTGAATTTCCCAAACTTCACTGACACCACCAACAATCACAGCCCTGCAGCCCCTGTGTGCACGGGGAGGGCAGTGTGGGCAGCCAGGTGAAAAAAATAACCACACCTTTTTAGCCCTCTTTGATGTCCTCCTGTTATCAGAGGAGAAAAGGTGGTTCTTTCTAACTGCAGAATCATACTGAGAGCTTGCATCCTGCAGGATTTAGTCTTCAGACTGTGGCCAAATAGGAAACCAGTGGTTTTTTTTTTTTTTCTACAGGTTTCAGTGAAATCAGAACCAAGGCCCATGTCATGCTCTCTCAAACATGACCAGGGTTCAAATGAAGAAGAATGTTACCAAGTGTTTCTGCTGCTTCGGGTTTTGGGAGACCTTGCTATGAGCTAGGAACTTTGTGCTATGTTGCTACTCTTTATTTAAAGTAATTCATGTAGGAATGCCACCTCTGTGTCTGGAAAATTACTCCTAATTATATTTCATTTCTTTGACAGCACATAGACCATATAATGAGCACTCATGGGAAGCAAATCATGCAAGCAGTGACCCTCATTCTGGAAGGGGAGCACAATATAGAAGTCAAAGAGCAGGTATCCCTTCTTTTGTTTCAAGTTCTCGTGGCAGAATACAATTTGAGAAACACCTAAAAATGCTTTCTGTTCTCATCATTTTTTTTCTTGAGGATTATGATATGCTGTGGCTATTCTACTGAGGTCTGTCCATTTAATAACTTCAGTACCTACAAGAACATTCCTCTTCAGTGCCTCATTACAAACATGTTTGAATTGAATTCAGAATACCTTTTAGATTTCACAAGTAGGAGAACACCGTACATGAGAGCAGAAGAATTAAATCTAAGGCAGTGGCATGGCAGAAAGGGGACAGCAGGGACACAGGAAGAGAGCGAAGCCAGTATTTCATGCTGGGAAAATCTTCATGGTTATTTGCTCCTACAGCAGCTGTTGGAACAGTTAATAATAAAGAATAGTGTTACTGCCTGCTTTGCTGGCAGTAGAACATGTTCTGCTGGGAGTTGTGGCATCTCAGCTGTTCCTGGGAGCTGTGGGAGCCAGCAGTGGACACAGCAGAGGAGACAGTAGCAGGGAGAAGAGCATGGATAAGATAAGAGCAGGATAAGATAAGAGCAGGAGGGGCATGCTCTGAAAAATTACAGCTGGAAGAATAAACACGAGTAAAGGGGAATGGAGAGAGATGTCCAACAGGGAAAAGCATCTCTGGTTTTAGAACAGCATAAGGGTGCCAGCTTACAGGGATACTTGCTGTGAGGCTACCACAGCAAAGGAGAATGGACAGCAGAATTTGGCTAATTATGAGAGATGAGGGCTCTCTTTAACTGTCTTCCTCACACAGGACATGTGGTAGTGAGTAATGGGGGCATTGAGAAACTGGGAGATTACAGAGGATTCCTTTGGCTTAGAATGGATATTGGTAGTGAACAGCATGGCAAATGTCTTTAATTGCTAAATCCAGAGTGATCTAAATCTTTGCTCAGTGAAGAGTGAGCTGAAGTAAAGAGGTCTTTTGTGGCTGTTTAAATTGCAAAATTAGCAAAAAATACCAACCCACACAAAAAAAAGACTAAATATGTAGCATGTTTAGTGAAACCATGGTTGTGAAACAGCTGAAGATTAAACAGAAGATTAAACAGTTTCTAAATTGTTTTTTATAAAGCTCTAGTAAGTGAAATGGCCTTTATTGCAGTAGGAGATGATTTTGCCTGCCAAGCCTCTGAGAATTATTTTGGAGGAGAAAGTGCACCTCCTGGAAGAAGGCTGTTGTACTAAAGCTGAATGTAGGCTTTCAGTTTTGGAGCCTTTGTATACAGAGTGCTTCGCTTACCCCTGCAATGAGATGAGTGTGCTTTTGCTTCAGAACTAACTCTTGCACACAACACTGCACACAAGTAGGATGGTGTTTATCACTGACTGACTTGTTAGTGTGTCGTCAGCAGCTTTGGGAAATAATAGATGTCTGCAACTGCTAACGTGAATGAAGCTTAGACAAAGGCATCACACATGCACTGGTCATTCTCCAGAGCCCTCCTGCAGCCATATGCACAGAAAACATGGCTGAGTTCTTACACAGCTCTTAAGGGAAGAATTCACAAAGCATCTCCCTGTGCCTCCTGAGCACCAGGAAAGCCGCCTTTGCAAGTCTTAATGCCTTGTGCATGTAGTGCAAACATGGGCTTTGTTGCTTCAAGGTCATATTCTAAGATGGCTTTTCTAATTCACAAGAAATAAGCAGGTGTGTTAGCAGTTTACTTGAGTTACCTCTGCAGGTAAGATGTGTGATTAGAACTTGTGGGAAAAAAAATATTTCTCTGAGGGATCAGCAGATAGACCTCTGTTTTTCCTTTTCCTGACCCAAAGAACTACATGGATGTGTTGTTTTTTTTCTAGCTGCTGATACAGAATAGACTCCTCTACTTTCCAGTATATTGTATCTTTTCTATGTTATGCGTATTTCCATAAGAGGCTTAAATTTTACTCATTGAAATGAATTAATGAATGTTGCTTAATTTTTTAGAACAGCAAAAACTGTTTTTTTGGAAGGGCTGTTCAGCCACAGTTATTACAGCTTTGGCACTGGCAAAATGTAAGCAAGCTGGAAACTCCAGATTAAAGATAAAAAAACTAATTAAAAGAATTGTTTGTTACAAGTTCAAAGCTGTCAGGAAAACTGTATAAATCATGGGATGTGATCTGCAGCCAATATTCTTAACAGTTTTTCTCTCTTTCAGACGTTATGTATACTTGCCAATATAGCAGATGGGACAACAGCAAAAGAACTGATTATGACCAATGATGACATTCTTCAGAAAATCAAGTACTATATGGTATGGGGGAATTTCTCTTCAGTGTTTTATTTTGATCTTTTGTCAGAATTAAAGATGACACTTTAGCATTTATTCGTATAAATTGTTAGTCATTATCATGCACTTAGCTCTTGTCTACCCAGTTGTGTTTAAGAAATCATGCTGTGCAGCTCTATATGGCAGATGAGAAGGAAGATCCAGTGTTATTTCCCATAATAATGTTATGCTGACTTAAGCAATACCTTTAACAATTCTATTTGGAAAATTTGTAGTGATATTGAGAAAGAAGCATCCTGTAGATCTCTTACTATGTATGTAAGAGGAATTGACTGGAAGCTACTAAACTGTCATGTCATGATGTTAGAGAATTTATAGATACAGAATTTGTCCCAACTTTTTCTACCTCATTTGTTACAGGATGAATGCCAAAATGTAAGTGTGAGAAATTCTGAATCTCTTCCTCTAAATTTGAATACTATTTTTTCTATATTTAGAGTCATTCAAATGCTAAACTTCAGCTTGCTGCCATGTTCTGTATATCTAATCTCATATGGAATGAAGAGGAAGGTAAGAAAGCCTCATTATTAATGCATAGACAAGTTGCTACCATGATCAAAAGGCTGGTGTTACATACTAGTCATTATTGCAGTGCAATTGAATCCAAAGCATAAAGGGAGATTATCATTATAGGTCTAATATGGAAGAAGTGAGTGTACTTGGGTCATAGAAGAAAATGTAGAGAGCTATTCTGGGGCAGGAAGGGAGGAGGATGATGTCAGTAAAGAAGAGCTGATGAGTGTCACACAGATTCCACCTGCAGCATTTCTGCAGAATCTGAAAACAGTTGGAATGAAAGAATCCTAGTAAGGGGATTATGGAAATTCATAATTGGAGCAGGCTCACTGGGGAGAGATAGATGGCAATGGATTAGAAAAGGGCCTTGTTGGGAAGGTATTTTTCCCAGACCTGAATGGATTGGGCAGTGAGGGTCTGAAACCAGTAAAATGATTTGTGGCTGGAACTGGGAGGAATGGGAAAAAAGAGTTGTAACCCTGTACCTGTAGTGGAAGGTAACTGGGAGGGAAATGAAGAATGCTGCACCACAAAAAAAGAGTGGTTTTGTTGTGAGGGATGGAGAGGACAAATGGAGGAAGCAGTGCATCACAGGAAGGAATGGTTGGAGAAGAATGGATGGGAGGTGGTGTTCTTTGAGGAGTATTGGGGCTGGGAGGAGGGCTTTGTTAGGTGGATGATTTACAGATCTTCAGATTGACGATGCTGCACTTCAATAAAGAAATTAGTGCTGTTAGGACATTTTTTTTTTCCTGTGTAACCTATTTCACCTCTCTCAGGTCACAGAATTTTATTCAATGGTGGCAGCTATGCTCCAGATGGTTTTCTGCTCACAGTGCTACAGCTTAGACTTAAAAATACACCCTCAGTTAAATGTTCTTTGTATTCAAATCAGAAAAATGAGATTAAAGAAGCTTGACTTCAATTGCTTGAATTAGGATAAAATTTGTTTGGGATTTTGCCTTTGAATTTTTTTTCTTTAAACACATGCATACTAAAACACCAAAAAGAAACTAGGCCTCTGTTTTGAAATTGCTACAGCTGAAGGAGGTTTTCCATTGCTGTGTTTTAGCTGAACTGTGCTCCATACCCCTCTCCTTAAGCTGCTTTCTGCTTTCTTCTCCTTTCACTCCTTTCTTCTGTTCTGCATACATTTTCTTTCAGTGGTATTTCCAAGAATGTAATCTGTTGTTGCAGGCTCACAAGAACGCCAAGATAAACTACGAGACATGGGAATAGTAGATATCCTACATAAATTGAGTCAGTCATCGGATCCAAATCTGTGTGACAAGTGAGTATAAATAAAAAATAAAATCCAGAAACAAGATTAGAGGAGAATCTTGCTTTTATTATGTGATCTGGGATGCTGTGTTGGCTGGGGTCTTGGAAAGGACTGTCAGGGTCATGATAGCATAGTTGTGAGATGTAAGCTGAAGGGGAAGCAAAACTTTTCAATTCAAGTTCTAATAATGAACATTGAATTAGCTGAAATATTGATGAAATGTAACCATAGGCTTTTGGGAGGTATTTGTAACAAAAATGTAGTGCAAAGTTGGATCATATAAATTGTCCTGTTCTGACTGCTGCTTTTCACCCTCTCACCTCAGTGTATGGTGTTAGTAGGGGCAGTCTCACTGACAGGAATAATGTGCTTCTTGTGTGTGCTAAGTTCCTGATACGTGGCTGGTTCATTTCTCAGCCATAGTCACTGCTTTTCGTGGTACATCTGTAATACAGAAAAATGATTGCTTTTCACCAACTGAAGGGGGATTTCTTTGCTTAAAAATTCAAGGTTCGGGATGCATCTTAATTCACACCATACCTGACAGTTGCTTAGATTATGCTGAACATCTAGTGTACGTGATTAGATTGTCTTATTCTCAGGTCCAGGGTGGGTCCTTGAACCGTTACAGCCCACGCAGCATTTCTGCACCAAAACCAAGGTTCTCCCAAACTGAAGGAAGCAGCTATTCGCTTTCCTGTCACCTCACTAGTTACCTTCCCTATCTTGCCAACATAACATGCAGTTTTGTTCATACAGTTGTTGATGATAAAGCCAGAACCCAACAGTTAACAGCTTGTTTTTCTCTTGCAGGGCAAAGACAGCACTCCAGCAGTATCTTGCATGATCAAAGGCTAATGGAATCTATGGACACCCCTCATGTCTACTTAAGGAACAGCAGGAAATATACCTGACTCCTTATATTTGCACAAGTCACCTTGGGCTGCATTTTTCTTAGGTGCAGGGAGCTGCTTTGCAGAAACAGTTTAAATGATCAGGTCTCCAGTGCACTTGAGAACTTTTTTTGAGGTAGTTTCTTTACTCAGAGGACTCCTGGGGGGTTGTTTTGGTTTGTTTGTTTTTTTCCTGAGCTACCTGGACTTTGGAATAGAACAATCAGTCATCATTTTCCTTTTGGGCCTACAGTTTTCTGCTTTTGCTGCAGCCTGTGTGCATGGATGTGTGTGGGTGTGTTTGAGTGTGTGCGTGTGCTTGGATGAATGTGTGTTGGGTGTGATACCTCAATTATGTTTTTCCTTTTTTTGTGTGAAAATCTTTTTCTACAGGTTTTCAAGGATTAACCATTGTTTGCTGTACGAATACTTCAATGAATTATATACAGTTTGAATGAAATGTTATTTAAACAAAAACTGTTGTATCCCATAAAGTTTATTTTGAATTTTGAACAGATGAATGTTTTTAAGTAAAATATATGCATTTCTGAACTTCAGCTTAACTTACATTATACTTCCTTTTTAAAGAGGAAAATAGGGGGAGACAGTATATCCCAAATTATAAGCAGCAAATTCTGTACTGACAAGATCCAAGAGTTAGCATTGTACTGCCATACAGGGTCACTCAGTACTGGAGAAATACTCAAATCAGTGGAATGGGTCAGCTGGATTGTTCTACATCCATCCCTGTGCAGTTTTAGAAGAAAGTCTCATGCTTTGGAGTTAGCGTGACTGTTGACTTTTCTGGGAAGTGACAGTTGGCTGCAATATAAGCAGGCATGACCTCTTGCTGTAGAAGCCAAGAAATTTCTCAGATAATTGCTGAAGGATTAGTTGATTTCACTGATGAGATATGTATTTGCTGATCCCTGGTATCAGTAGAGAGAACAACATGTTGCAAAAGCTACACTTGCAAGAGGCCATTCTGGCCTGGCAAGCAGCAATTAAGGGATTGCTTTTGTTTTGCATCCTTTACCTTCAGTAAGGTAAATAGTTATGCAACATAGAGATTATTTCCATTAATGGGTGCATTAAGTTGGGGAACGGATTGAATTTTTTCTTTTTGCTCAGTCATGTTGCTATAAATTTTGTGTATATGTATAGATATACACACAGCATGGATTTGGATACCTGGGTGATAAGTGATGGGATTTTACTGTATTCAAAAGCCTAAATTGTCTGTAAGTACCTTGAAACGGTGCCTGTAAGCGTGGAGAAAATTTGTGGGTACAAATGAAGACTGTGTGTAAGGTTAGGCTGAAATGCAAGACCCCCCAGTGGCTTCAGTAGTCAAATATGCATAGGAGCAAGTGGGAGCAGCAAGGAGCTCTCCTTCATGCAGTTCAGGGTTCTTGCTTTCTTCCCATGTCTACTCTCTAATTCCAGGTTAGAATCTCCAAACACTCTATTTACATAGCACTAACAGGCATGCTAAGGGTTGCAGCCTATGTCTTAAACCAAATCTTTCATGTTACATTGAGCTTCAGGAAGGCTGCTGCCGGAAGAGAGGTCCATCACCTTGCTAAGCAGTTTTGATAAGTATCTTAATCTTCAATTTCTGATCAGAAGGTCAAGTTGTGATAGCCTTACTTTTTTCAGAGGTCACTACTTGTGTCAGAAAACATGACCACGGTTTGGCCTGGAATTTGAATGTGCTGCGTGTCAGATAACTGTTATCACTTGGTTGCAGAGGAGAATATATACATTTCATGTAATTTCTTCTGCTCTGGAAAGATAAATAAAAGTGAGCACCTGACACTTTTCCCCCCAGGCACTGCAGTAAGCGACTGGAAGTTTTTGTGTCCTTCTGCAAAATTTTTTTGTGATGGACTTCAGAGGCCAAACAAGAATGGATGTGAAAATAAGTGAGAACTTGATAAGTAGCAGTACTTCAGAAATGAAGTCCTATCTATAAAACTCCATCAGATATATTTTGGCTTGAACTGAGGAAAAGTTCTGAGGCAGGTATTGTGAATGTAAGGGTTTACAGTGTGTATCTGGCTTCTAAGTTCTCACTCCTGCTACATACATTTAGGAGCTCAAGTTCTTCCATATCTCTTTTCTCCCCCTCTTCCCGCAATTTGCATTTCTAAAAACAAACCTGAGTTTGGTTCTATAAAGCTTTTGTGCCTAGAAGTGTTCAGAAGAAAGGTGAGTAAGTATCTGTGTACATCTTTTGAGGTGGTTGATTCCTAAATTCTACCAGAAATGATAAAAACAATGCGCAGACAATCTTGTTGCTACATGAGAACAACTGCCGTTTCCCACAGGTGTTGGCAGGGCAAACTGTTGGATGAGAACATTTTTACCTTCAGTTCAGCTTTGTGAATATTTTTTCATGTTACTATAGGTATGTACAAAGAGAAGAAAATGAATAGTGTAAATAAAAAGAACTTTACCAGAACATGTAGGTTTTTCTGAACTTCATGGAACAGTTGGCACTTTGTGCCGTCTCCACAGCCCCACAGTCACGTTCTGAGGCTGCAATGGGAACAAACGTGTTGGCTGGGCCTTTGACAGCTTTCTTTGGATGGTGGCATCTGTTGAGCTAGAGTTTGCAGAACCAAAGCAAGCAGAGTTTGGACATGATACAAATGATCACATTTCTGTCATCTTTGTGCCATTTCTCTTCCTGAAAACCAATCAAACCTAATCAGTGTTTTAAGTATATATGCTCTTTATGTCTGTTTGCAGGGTATGGTGATGATAAGCATTCTCTCAAAGGTTACCTGTGTCCAAGTGATTGGTTTTGCCTGGGGGAGAGAATGTCATATCTTTTAGAAAAAAGTGACATTTCCCATGAGAAAATGACATATTTTGGGGAGAAAAGTGATGTTTTTGGTGAGAATATGTCACAATATAAGGAGAAAAGTGGTATTTTGGGCAGAAAATGTCTTATTTTGGTGGAAAAATGGTATTTTAGGGGAGGGAATGTCATATTTTCAGGAGAAAAATGGTATTTGGGGGGAGAGAATGTCTTATTTTTGGGAGAAATGAGGTTTTGTGGGAGAAAATGTCATATTTTAAGGAGAAAAGTGGTATTTTGGAGGAGAAAAAGTCAGAGCACCACCCCTTCCTCTTCTAACTTGGTGATTTTCCTCTGTCATCAAGAGAAGGAGGGAACGGCCACGTTCTGTAATGCGGGTCCGCATCCATCCAGTCGGAGAAGTTAATTCCGCCGTCTCTGGTGCCTCCCCCCCCTCCCCCCCCCCCGCTGTGGCTAAATGCGGAACTGCGGCGAAGTTGTTTCCGCTTTCTCTGGTGCCGCCGCGTGGCCAATCGGTGGAACTGCCGTTGTGTATGTCTGGTGCCGCAGACAGCAGGATTCATGCACGCAGGCACATGAAAGTGGCATGCGTGCGTTCTTGTAGCTCTGTGCAGCAAATCCGACGATCTTTGTTATGCTTAGACCTCCAGGCAATGGTGCACGTGCACAAGGAAGCTTATAAATAGCACCTGTTTCTACGAAGTACTGAGATGTGGGTGAGCAGTCAATTCTTGGACAGCCAGCTCAGCGGTACTTTCTTCTCTTCCAATCCAGGATGCCCCTTGTTTATTTCCTTGGGCAGTTTTGCAACCGGGCCTGCCCCGGGAACATACCGTTTTTGCTCCCTTCCACCCCTGTGCCCATCACGGCAGTGTTGCACTTGACCATCAACTGTCTGCCCTGGAGCCGTGCACGTGCAGTAGTGCAGCACTGCTCTCTGCTGCCCCCCATGGAAGAGAATTTAGTACTGCAGTCGCTGCTCAGGCCTGACAGGCAGCACAACGCGTGCATGCCTGGATGCAGAGGTGGCGTATCTGAGTTTTGACTGCTTTGTGCAGTGAATCTGCCAATCTTTCTTGTGAGAAGCCCTCCAGCTGGCAACGTGCATGTGCTTGAAGATGAAGAGAAACACAGAGGATTCAGATTTCAGTATTCATGAAGAAAATACTACCATTCTACAAGGGACTTGTCCAGTTGGGTTGCATTGTCCAGATCCCAAATCTGAATAAATCAAAGGATGCCCGAGTTCGTAGGTTTTTGCTGGGGTTCACTTTATTGTCTGTGTGGATTCGTGGTATTTTTGTACAGGTTTGTGGGTCTTCACTGGGCTTTGCGGAAATCCGTCCTGGTTCACTGAAGACTTTGCAGAATCACTGGTCTTCACCGAGGTTCCATGAAGCTCACATGGTTTTGCAAAATTTTGCATGGCTTTGCTTCTGTTCGCACTAGTTCACATATCTTTGCTTTGGTTCAGTCAAGTCCACACCGTTTTACTGGTCTTTGCTGTCGTAAGAATTTTACTTCTTTACTTGGTCCCTGACAGTTTGCAGGTGGAATCTCAATTTCTGAGTCATCTAGTGCTGCTGCCACTTCCTCCACGTTTCCAGGGGATGTCCCTGCAGTTAAAATATCATGTACACATGGATACAATTTCACATCCAAAGGCAGTGAAACTCTGTCAAAGTTCAGTGAGGCGACTTGAGCAATAGTGGGAAAATGTTTACACCCCTGCGGGAGTCTGCTAAAGGTATATCGTATCCCCTCCCACGTGAAAGCAGACTTTTCTTTATCCTCTTCCTGCAAGGAAACTGGAAAGAACGTATCTTTTATGTTGAAAACTGCCATCCATGGATGTGTGGCTGCTCACAAAACAAGCTGTTACGTTGGCAATGTCTGGGACACTGGCTCCTAGCAAGACTGTGTTAGTGTTCAGGCACCAGTAGTCAATTGTTAACTGCCGCCTTCCATCTGGTTTCTGAACTGTCCAGACAGGTGAGTTTTATGAGGAGTGCATTCCAGAGATGATTTGTCTTCTCTTCAAATCTGCTATGACTTCAGAAATCCCTCCCATGTTGTGCCACAGCTGAAATGGGGTACTGTGGTATATTAATGATCTTTGATTGGAGGAGTGCAGGGGCCCTGTGAAGTACACATGCTGCAGCCTCCCTTTTTCTCTTCCTGCCCCCTTCCTGATACAAGGTGGACAATGTTAATGAGGAGGGTAAAGAGTGAGCATCCCCACACACAACTGTCCCCACACTCCCAAACACCCCTAACTTCCTCCCCCAACCCTCCACACCTCCCAACTCCCCCCAATTGCCCTCAAACCCCACAGAAATTCTTGATTTCCCCCAACAGCCCCCAGACCACCCTCCCCACACCTCCCACCTTCCCCCAATTCCTTCCTCACTCCCCCTAATTCCCACAAATACCCGCATCCCACACCCCCAACTATCCCCAAACCCTTCCCCACATCTCCCCCCCCCCCCTTCCTGCAGGAGGCACACACTGAGCAGGTGTTACGTGATTCAACTGCCACAGTGGAAGGCAGACCCTGAGACCAATGCTGAGTTGCTGTTCCAGCACAAGCAGCTGGTGCTGGTGTTGTACCCTCAGACGACCTGCTTCTTTTGTGCCCTTATCCGTGTGCCTCCACAGCAGGTACAGCCCCAAATCCAGCCCTTTCCATACCAGAAATGGGCACTGTCCCCTCCCCAATGCCACCTGCTCCTTGCCTTTGCCCCTAAACTGTCTTTCCCCCCAAGTGCTGTGCTGGGAGTCATTCCCCAAACACTGGCACCCAGACTACGCACAGTGTGCCCAGAAATGGCACTGCAAAGCCCCTTTGTCACTTCAAATTGCACTAGCACCAAAATGCCCAGTTTTCACAATAAATGTTTGCCCTGATGCCCGTGTCTGGCCTCAAAAGCCAGCTCCAAAGCCTCACTATTTCATCCCGTATTCCAGCCCCAAACCATCAGTTTTCACCCCAAACTTCAGGTTCATATCCTTGCTATTTCACCCCAAATTCAGCTCCCAAAACCTCCTTATTTCATCCCAAATACCAGCCCCAAATCCTTACTATTTTCCCCCAAACTCTAGTCCCAAACCCTCCCTATTTCACACCAAAAATCAGCCCCAACACTTCCTGATATCACCCCCCCAGCAATGCTCCAGCATCACTTCCCTCAACGTTACTCCTTAATCTCACCTCCCTGTCATCTCAACACCACCCCCCAGCGTCAACCCAATGCCAGAGTCACTCCCCGATGTCAACCTTCCATGTCACCCCAACACTGTCAACCCAGCATCACTCCTTCATGTTAAATCCTAGTGGTACTCCAAAATCACCCCCAGCGATGTCACCCCAGTGCCACTCCCTGATGTCAACCCTATTGATATCCCAACATCACACCCCAACATCACTTGAACATAACCACATGCTTTCTGGTGTCACCCCTGCAGCATCACCCCCCCCCAGCATCAGTGCCATGTCACCCCAATGTCACTCTGGTGTGCCCACCCCAGCATCACCCCAATCTCACCCTGCATCTCTCCCTCATGTCACTGCCCAAGTGATACCCCAACATCATTTCTCAGTGTCATCCCAGTGTCACTCCCCAGCATCACCCCAACAATGTCACCCCTGTGTTACTCCATGATGTCACCACAAAGTGATACCCCAACATCACCTCCCAGAATCACTCCTCATATTACCCCACTGTCACCCCCCTCACAATGTTACCCCAGCATTATTTCTTGATGCCAACCCCAAGTGATACCCCAACATCACTCCTCAACATCATCCCAGTGTCAAACCAGCAACGTCACCCCCCAGCAATGTCACTCCTTGATGTCATCCCACAGTGATGCCCTGAAGTCGCCCCAATCATCAACGGTGTCACCCCTCAACAATGTCACTTCTTGATGTCATTTCCCAGAGATACCCCAACATCATCCCTTAATGTCAGCAATGCCACCCCCCACTGTCACCCCAGCATCACCCTGCAGCATCACTTGCCAACATCAACCCAATGTCACTCCAGCGTACCTCCTCCACCATCACTACAACAAAGTCACCCCAGCATCACTCTGGAATGTCACCTCCCAGTGATACCTCAATATTGCTCCCTAATGTCACTTCCTAATATCACTTTGGTACCACCCCACCATCACCCCAGTGTCACCCCCCCCAGCATCACTTCCTGATGTCACACCTCCTGGGGAAGCCCCAACATCACCCCCATGTCACCCCCTGGCATCACTCCGTAAAATTACCCCAATATCACCCCACCATCACCCCAGTATCAGGCCCCTGTGCCACCCCAACAAGGCCGCTCCAGCATCACTCCATGATGTCACCCCCTAGTGATACCCTAACAGCATCAGCCCCCAACAGCATCACCCTTTGATGCTAAGCCTCAGGGATACCCCAACATCACCCCACAACTCCACTGATGTTTCAGGGTATGTTTGGATCTGAGAGACAGGATGTCCCAGGAACACAGGTAAGCAAGCTATGCACTCAGAGCAGCGACGAGTTCCATTCAACATACACATACTCACAGACACACACAGTCACGCATTTTAGATAATCCCAGTAAGCAGGAAGCAGAATCTCCCTAAGCAAGTGCACAATTACTATCTGGTCCTTGAGAGATGGCAAACCGCCAAAGAGGAGAGAGAAGGAACATGCCAGTGGTGGATTTGATAGGTAGCACCAGCTGAGCATCCTGTTTCAAAGCACACTTTAGCTGTTTCTCCTACTGCAGGCTCTCTCCTGCTTTTGTTCTCCCCACGGTCTGAAGGGTTTGTGCTACTTGCATGCTGTACCCTTGTGGCCAGCTCATGTTGTAGAGCCCAAGTGGAACATCTGCTTGCAAAACAAGACCAACTACCAAGGACAGCTCTCTATACAAAACAAGATATTTGCAGCCACACAAATATCAGCTCCCTGAAAACTGCCAAAATACCTTATTCAATTTCAGGATCAGTCAGGGACCTTTAGGACCCCAACACAACACTTCAACAATGTCACCCCGACAATGTCACTGCCCAGCATTCACTCCATGATGTCAACCTCCAGCAAGACCCCAACATCACCAGTATTACTACACTGACATCCCAGAATCACTCTCCAGCGTCATCCCAATGTCACACCCCAGTGATACCCTGGTGTCATCCCCTAGTCATACCCCTAGTCATACCACAACGTCACCCCCCCCCCAACTTCACTCTGCAGCATCACCACAGTATCACTCCAATGTCATTGCAGTATCAACCCTCAGCATCACTCCTTGATGCTGAACCCCAGAGATACTGCAACATCACCCTCCAACGTCACTTCCCAACATCACCCCAGTGTCACCCGAATGTCGCTCCAGTGTCATCCCCCGTATCATCGCTATGTCATCACAATGTCACCCCAGCAATGCTCCCTGATCTCAACCTCAGGTGATACCCCAACATCATTCCAGTGTCAACCCAACAATGTCACCCCCATCATCACTCCTGAGCGTCGCTACAGCAATGTTAACCCAGCGTCACTCCCTGATACCACCCCCAGTGATTGCCCAACATCACATACCAACATCACCCCCTCAGCGTCACCTCCACATCATAGCAGTATCACCTCCCAGCATCTCCCCAACAATGTCACTCCTTCCTGTCATCCCCCACAGATACCCCAACATCACCCTGCAGCATCACTGTGCAACATCAACCGAGTGTCAGTCCAATGTTACTCTGATGTGCACCCACTAGTGTCACCCCAACAATGTCACCTCAGGGTTACTCCCTGATGTCACCCCCAGTGAAACCCCAACATCACTCCACAGTGTCACTCCCCAACATCACCCCAGTGTCACTCCAAAATCACTCCCCCAGCATCACACCAACAATGTCACCTCCTGTAATGTAATGTGATGGAAAATGCAGCAATGATAGTGGAGAAACAAAGTCCTAGACTTCTGTAAGTGAGCACTTGCTCAAATGCAGCAGCCATGAACACAAAAACAAAGAACAAAATCTGCTTAACATTGGAAGACCTCATGCAAGCAGGGATCTCCAGCAAAAGCCCCTTATTTCCACTGCCAACCCTCAAATGAGGACTGGGAGGGGGTAGAGCCAGGATCCACCCCTTCTGTCATTCAGGTGCATGAAATGCACCTGAGCTCCCCTGATTTGTCCCTGCTCAATCAATGTTTCAAACCATGACTTACGGTTTCCACTACACCCCCCTCCTCCTGTAGTGGAATTCCAAGGTCACAGCCTGAACCAATGGGTGGGCTCTGTGAGTGTGTGAGTGCGGCGGCGCGGCGGTACGAACGGGGGAGGGACACATTCCTCAGCTCGGCTCTGCCTGCGCGCTGCTACTGGGAGGGGTGAGTCGATTCTTTTTGATATCTCTCCCTCGTGTGCCTATTTCTTAAATAAAGGCTTTGTCATTACCTTCATTTGCTCTACATTTTGGCGAGCCAGGCAGCCAAATATCTTTAAAGATACCCAATTATAAGCCTCTTAAAATAATTACCATGACATTTTTGAACAATTTCATGGGATGGTTTGGACGGGGAAAGGCTAGCCCCATAAGTGAAGTTTTGCCAGGGCACATCCCGGGATTCCTAGGATCCCCATATCACGGGATTGCTTGTATTATTGAAAAATGGGGTCCCCTACGGGATGCAGGAAATGTTCAGGAATCCCCAGCCCGCCTGGCTGAGTATTTCAGTAGTCTAAACAAAAACGTACTCACTACACGAGAACGACAGTTAGCTGCCTCCACGGTGGCGTGGCCGCTGCTGATGGCCTTGAACCGGCTAAATATAACTGAAGGGGCTCTCACTGATGAAAATCAACTATTACGTGACCGTGTTGAAGAACTGGAAAGACAGGTTGCAATTTTGAGAGGGAAAAAACCTAACCCTATAATTCTGGTACAAAAAATCCGAAACATCTCTCTAGAAATAACTGGGGATCCTATACAAGAGAGTCCACATGAACTGGACTCAGAAAATGAAAGCACTAAGAAGTCAGATCTTGAGGCTCCACTAGAGCTTGATCCCTTTGAGATCCGACCAGTTGTAACTCAAAAAACAAAAAAAACGCAGGACAGGCCAGCGGGGCTGCCCCCTGACCAGTGGCCCCCTGCCCAGAGCACACTACATGTAACAGCTCGCCCATACACGGCAGCTGAATTAATGGATTTAGTACAATGCTTTAGACAAAAACCGAGAGAGTGTGCCAGCATGGTTACTCAGACTATATGACATGGGGGCAGAAAGCGTTGTGGTGAATGGGCCAGAAATCTCAAAACTGGCATCAATTACTACTCACCCGGCCCTCAGGCAAAGACTATATGCGGCTGTGCAACACAATGAAGAAAATCATTCACTGATTGCATGGTTAATGGCCGCATGCCGTATGACATGGGCGAATAAAACGGACATACCATTAAATACCGGCCTGTGGTCCTCTATGGAGGACTTACAAAATTATATCCGAGAATTAGGTATGAAGGAGGCAATTTATGAGGACAATTTTGAGAGCCCAAATATGATAAAATTTTCCGCAGGAATGAGGGACCTCATCCTGCAGCAGGCTCCACCACATCAGTATGGAATTTTGGTATCCATACTGAATCCCCTAGTGGCCTCAGAGGCCATTATACAACAGGCCGCCCAATTGGTGGCAGATCTGGGGGAGACAGAGTGCCTGCGCGCCAGGCGCAATGTCCGAATGGTGGTGGAAAAATCGGACATCCATCCGCCACCACGACCTAGGAGACCTGCCCCTAATGTAATTCAATCTGGACCCATCAGGGTCTCAAGAAAACAAATGTTTACCGACCTGATTAGGGCAGGGGTTCAATTTCAAAAGATCGATGGACAGCCTAACCAGGTCTTATTACAACTATGGAAACAGTTACCAAACAGTCAGAGATTCCAACGCTCTCCTAAAAGGGAAGGAGTTAGACTCATAGAACGGATTCCACAAAACACGTGGAATCTAGAAGACTTCATAGTCCCATCAAAAAAACGTAAACCTCCTCAGGTGACCCGGGCAGCCACAGTTGAGCCATCAGAGGAAAAAGACTTAGGGATTGCACAGCTGATGGCATGACAGGGGAGCCAAAATTCCCCAAGACTAGGGTCTCCAGAGGAGACCGGAGACCCTACGTTGAACTAACGATTCATTGGTCCCGAAAGAATGTACAGCGGGTTATGGCATTAGTAGATACTGGGGCAGAAACATCAATTATATATGGTGACCCAAACCAATTTTCAGGCTCTAAGGCAATGATAGGTGGGTTCGGGGGGCAGATGATCCCCGTAACACAAACATGGTTGAAATTGGGGGTTGGGCGTCTACCACCCCGGGAGTACAAGGTGTCTATCGCCCCAATTCCAGAGTACATATTGGGGATTGATATCCTGTCGGGTTTGACTCTCCAAACCACTGTGGGAGAGTTCAGATTAAGGGAAAGATGTATTAGTATCCGGGCAGTGCAGGCAATCATAAGGGGTCATGCAGAAATTGAACCTATTTGTTTGCCACAACCACGCCGGATCACAAATACAAAGCAGTATAGACTCCCGGGTGGGCAACAAGAAATTACCAAGACTGTGCAGGAGCTGGAGAGAGTAGGGATTATTAGACCTGCACACAGCCCATACAACTCCCCCATATGGCCAGTCAGGAAACCAGATGGTACGTGGCGAATGACAGTAGACTACAGAGAACTAAATAAAGTCACGCCACCGATCCATGCAGCTGTATCCAACATTGCTTCCCTCATGGATACATTAAGTAGAGAAATAGAAACATACCACTGCGTTCTGGATCTAGCAAATGCATTTTTCAGCATTCCAATTGCTAAGGAGTCCCAAGACCAGTTTGCATTCACGTGGGAGGGCAGGCAGTGGACTTTTCAAGTTCTACCTCAGGGGTATGTGCATTCACCTACTTTTTGTCATAATTTGGTGGCACGTGACTTGGCAAATTGGAATAAACCATCTACTGTCAAAATGTTCCACTACATCGATGATTTGATGTTAACGTCTGACTCAATCGAGGCATTAGAAAAGACAGTACCATCATTAATTACTTATTTACAGGAAAAAGGATGGGCTATAAACCCACAAAAAGTACAAGGACCAGGGCTATCAGTTAAATTCCTGGGTGTTGTCTGGTCAGGTAAGACTAAGGTGTTACCCAGTGCGATCATTGATAAGATCCAAGCGTTCCCGGTTCCTACGAAACCGAAGCAGTTGCAGGAGTTTTTGGGTATATTAGGATATTGGCGATCCTTTATTCCCCACTTAGCACAACTGCTAAAACCCTTATATCGATTAACAAAAAAAGGCCAAGTATGGGATTGGGGTAGAACAGAACAAGAAGCCTTCCAGCAAGCAAAAATAGCTGTTAAACAGGCCCAGGCACTAGGTATATTTGATCCGACCCTTCCAGCCGAACTAGATGTGCATGTAACCCAAGAAGGGTTTGGCTGGGGGCTGTGGCAGCGCCAGAGTTCTGTTCGAATCCCAATTGGGTTCTGGTCACAGATTTGGCATGGAGCAGAAGAGAGATACAGCATGGTTGAAAAGCAGTTATTGGCTACCTATTCTGCATTGCAGGCAGTAGAACCAATAACTCAGACCGCAGAGGTTATTGTCAAAACAACTTTACCAATTCAGGGGTGGGTAAAAGACCTAACTCACATTCCTAAGACCGGGGTGGCCCAATCACAAACAGTAGCACGCTGGGTTGCCTATCTTAGCCAAAGAAGCCGCCTGTCATCATCTCCACTGAAGGAAGAACTTCAAAAGATACTTGGGCCAGTAACATATCACAGCGAGACACCTGAGGAAATAGTGGTTACTTGTCCAGAAAAGAGTCCTGTACAGGAGGGAAAATACCCTATCCCAGAAGATGCCTGGTATACAGATGGATCCAGCAGAGGGAACCCAAGTAGGTGGCGAGCTGTCGCATACCATCCCTCAACTGAAACGATATGGTTTGAAGAAGGGGATGGACAAAGTAGCCAGTGGGCTGAGCTACGAGCTGTGTGGATGGTGATAACTCAAGAGCCTGGCAACAGTGCACTAAACATCTGCACAGATAGTTGGGCAGTCTACCGAGGGCTCACGCTCTGGATAGCACAGTGGGCCACTCAGGATTGGACAATCCATGCCCGACCTATCTGGGGCAAAGATATGTGGGTTGATATATGGAACGTGGTTAGGCACAGGACCGTACGAGCATACCACGTCTTTGGACATCAACCCTTGCAGTCACCAGGCAGTGATGAAGCTGACACACTGGCTCGAGTCCGATGGTTGGGAAGTACACCATCAGAAGACATAGCTCACTGGCTGCATCGGAAATTACGGCATGCAGGACAGAAAACCATGTGGGCAGCAGCTAAAGCATGGGGGTTGCCCATACAGTTACCAGATATTGTCCAGGCATGTCAGGACTGTGACGTTTGCTCGCGAATGAGACCAAGACCTCTGCCGGAAACTACGGCCCATCTCGCTAGAGGACACAACCCATTACAGCGATGGCAGATCGATTATATAGGTCCCCTTCCTCGATCTGAGGGGGCCAGATATGCCCTAACTTGTGTCGATACAGCGAGTGGACTGATGCAAGCCTATCCTGTAGCAAAGGCAAACCAAGCCTATACCATCAAAGCTCTAACTAGATTGATGGCATCATACGGGACTCCTGAGGTTATTGAGAGTGATCAAGGTACACATTTCACAGGTGCAACTGTGCAGAAGTGGGCTGAAGACAATAACATTGAATGGCGGTTTCACCTGCCCTACAATCCAACAGGAGCAGGCCTAATAGAAAGATACAATGGGATCCTGAAGGCTGCTCTGAAGGCAGATTCACAGTCCTTGCAGGGGTGGACCAAAAGGCTTTATGAAACCCTGCGAGACTTGAATGAGAGACCAAGAGATGGCAGACCCAGTGCTTTAAAAATGCTGCAGACAACTTGGGCCTCCCCACTTAGGATACAAATTACAAGCAAGGACACCTCACTCAAGCCACAAGTTGGCACAATGAATAATCTTCTGCTCCCTGCCCCTGATGACCTAGAGCCCGGGAGACACAAGGTAAAATGGCCTTGGAAGGTGCAAGCAGGACCAAAATGGTGTGGTCTCCTTGCACCTTGGGGGAGATTGTTAGAGGTTGGGGGATCAGTAAACCCTTCAGTAATCGGTGTATGGCCAACAGAGGTAATAGTTGACACCCCCGTTTTCATTGCAAGGGGGACATTAATCAAGTCCATGTGGCAAATTAGAACCCCCCCTTTGGTACCCGATATAGTGATTCAGTCACAGATTTCGGGCCAAAGAGTGTGGTATCGAAGGCCAGGACGTGCCCCGATACAGGCAGAGGTGTTGACTCAAGACCGAAATACAGCCTGCATCTTACCATGGAGGGCGGACTTACCCCTCCTCGTACCTATTAAACATCTGTTTTACTCCCCTTGAGGTTTTAAGTTCACAGGATGGCCAGCAGGAGCAACATCACTCAAACACGCTTATGAGGAAACATCATGACACCCTGTGACGCACTGCTGAACTTTTGGGGACTGGAGAGCATGAATCAGAAGCGCTACTGGTCCTTGAAAAAGATACGCCTCAAGAAAGAACATCAAGTACTGGCCCAACAGAACTGTGAAGGGGACTGCCACTGATTGCCTTTATTGTTTTGACATCCTATATTGCGGCGGGTGTTGTGTATGCGTCGCGATGTGCATTGTGTCTTGGGCCACCAGGTTGCAGGGGCTCACCCCCTACCTGCTCAGTCATTGGTTCATGCTGTGAAGGGGTGGAGTGTAGTGGAATTCCAGGGTCACAGCCTGAACCAATGAGTGGGCTCTGTGAGTGTGTGAGTGCAGGCGGCGCGGCGGTACGAACGGGGGAGGGACACATTCCTCAGCTTGGCTCTGCCTGCGCGCTGCTACCGGGAGGGGTGAGTCGATTCTTTTTGATATCTTTCCCTCGTGTGCCTATTTCTTAAATAAAGGCTTTGTCATTACCTTCATTTGCTCTACACCTCCCCCCCCAATGTCACCCCAGCATCACTCCCTGATTTCCCCCCTGTGACACCCAAACATCACCCCCCGGGATCACCCCCCCCACATCATCCCAGTGTCAGCCCAATGTCATCCCAGTATCACCCTGTGGGAATATAAGAAAAACTATTCAGAGCAGCAGCTGATTAGCAAGATAAGCAGCATGAGAACCAAGGACATCTCTAGAAGAAGAAAGAACAGCTCACGGCTCTGATTGGATAAGCGCCTGCATGAACAGTTTAAGAGTGTTTGTAGAACGCTTTGTTGACATGTAAAGGTGGATGGGAAAGTTGTAGGAGTGGATGGGAAAGCTAGAAAAAGAAAACCTGTGAGATATTTAAGTGATGTGAGAACATGTAATAAATGATTTGGATCGTTCACATCTGAGTCCATGCATCAGATGCTGCATCACCCCCCACTGTCACCCCAACTATGTCACTGCAATGTTACTCCCTGATATCACCCTCCAGTGATAACCCACCACCACCCCCCAACATCACTCCCCAACATCACCTGAGTGTCACCCCTATGTTACCCCAGTGTCACTCCCAGAATTGTGCCAACAATGTCACCCACCCCCCCAGCATTACATTAAGTCACCCCAATGTCTCCATCTAGTGTCTCTCCCTGATGTCACCCCCCAGCAATACCCCAACATCACTGCCCAGCATCACTCCCGAGGGTCACTCCACAACTTCACCCAGTGGTCACCCAGCATCACTCCCTGGTGTCAGCCCAACTTCAGCCCTCACTATTATCCCCCTAGTGTTACCCCAGTGTCCCCCCCAGCATCACCCCAACATCACTCCTGCTGTCACTCCCCACTGTCCCCGCTGCGCCACACTGTCCCCCTGTTCCCCCCCTCCCCCCATCTCCTGTTGTACACCCTCCCATCCCCCCATGTCCACCCATGCCCACCTGCCGGTGCTGGCCCCCAGCAGCAGTGTGGTGCCCCGCAAGCAGTTCTGTGTCACCTCCGGTGTCATCTCCACCAGCACCTGTGGAGACAGTCCAGCTCTGTGTCCTCCCTGTCTCCCATGTCACCACGTGCCCTCCATGTCCCCCGTGTCACCATGTTCCCCATGTCCCCTCTGTGTCCCCCCATGTCCACTCCATGTCTCTGTGCCATGCGTCAGAAATCCAACATCACGCTGCAGCAAAAATGGGGTACTGTGTTACGATACCAATCTCTGATTCAGGGAGCACAGGGGCTGTGTGAAGTACACACACAGCAGCCTCCCTATTTCTTTGGGGTTTGGGATTGAAACTTGAGCCAAAAGGCCACATCCTGCCATACAGGCAGGTGCCAGGTTCACCTATGGAAGATGCCAAATCCTAAAATGTTTTCCCAATAATCCTTTATTGCAAAGCAAGTAGGTAACACATGTTTCTCACTGGGGAGCCATGAGCTGGCCCTGGCAGTTTGGCAAACAGCACCTGCTCCACTCACACCAGGAATCCCAACCATTTGCTGTCCAGGCTGCACACACAGCTTCTCAGCATCTTGCTGTGTTAGTATTGAAAATTGTGCTCCCCTATCTATCAGAAATTTCACCAATTGCCTTTGAGGACAGACTGGAACCAGAATATGTGGGCCATCATAGCTTGTCCACTGATAAACCTCCCGTTGCCGGACAGGCAGACCCCATTGGCTGCCAGTCATTACTTTTTTTTTTTTTTTTTTTTTTTTTTTTTTTTTTTTCCCCTTCATGCCTGTATGGGAACTTTGAGATCACAGCCTGAAGCAGTGATGGAGCACCTGGTGAGGGTTGTGGTGAGGGTTGTAGCCCTGTGCACACAGGTGAAAGCAATGCACCTGTGGGTGCAGACCAGATGGGGCTGAGCCTGTCTCCACCCCTCCCTAACCTCATTTAAGGGCTGACAGCCTCGAAGTCATTGCTTTTTTTCTGGAGACTGCCTCTTGAAGATTGCTGGGTGAGCCCTGATTCTTGGAAAGAGGTAGGTGATTCTTTCTTTATTGTAGGGTTTTGCTCTCTGCCTTTCTGAGGGGATCCTACGCTGGTTTAAAGTCACTATATCTGCTGTGCCTGTCCTTATGATGCCCTTCAATTGTTCTCTGAGGGAAGTTAAGGGGTTATATCCCTTTCTCTGAACTGGTAACAGAGGGAATGACATACATTCCTTTCTTTTGCTGTTATCTCATTCCTGACTTGCTTTAATCAGCTTCTAGGTAATGCTGGTTGGCTTACTGAGCATTGCAACTCTGGAAATGCCTGGAGCTGGTGATCTTTTTCATTAAGGGATTCTGTGTTATACAGGTCTTCTTTGCAACTCTTTTTAAGCTCAATATCGTCTTATTAAGTCTCTGTTCTCTCTTCCATGATTCTGAACTCACAGTCCCCAACCTGGGGCTCCAAACTTGGTTTGTCTGCCACCACGTTGTCCTAGCCCATTTCATGGCATACTCTCTGTGTCCTTGTGCCCCACCCATGTCTTTGTGTCCTCTCCCCATGTCTGCGCTGTGTCTTCTGTGTCGTGTATTAATTCCACCCATCAGAGTATTGTTCAAGGGCATGCATTTAAACTGTTCTGTGTCTCTTGATCTCATTCTGTTCTGTAGCTTTATAGGGTTTAAGGATATCAGGGGCTCCTCTAGCTAGTAGTTTAAGTGCTGTGAAATCTGTGGAGCAGGTAATGAACGCCACGAGCCCCTTGTTCATGCCTATCTTGCATGCAGGCAGGTTTTGTGATAGCTGTGGGAAGATCACTTAAACATGGAATGAGGGTTACAAGGGGATCACCTTGCTCTGTGAGGTCTACTCTTCCAGCCCAATAAGCTGTGTGGCTAGTGATAGAGTGAGGATGTGCTTAAGAAAATCTCCGGGTCCCAGTAGCCATTTTTTTTCACCCTCACTTAGTGTAATATGGTCTCTGCTACTTGTGGATACTAAACACAAGTATTCCGTTCCTGTTTTGTCTGGTTTTCTCCTATATCTCCCTTACAAAATTTGTCAGTGGTAACAGATGCCAGGGCATTCTCAGAGCATGCTGTGGCCAATCACCCTGGGATCCTATGGTTCTTTATGGTTTTACGGCAGATCAGGCTTTGTATTTATAGGAAACAAGGGATTATCCTCTACTGGACCGCTTTGTCAGGATCACCCTGGATATCTCCATCCCACTTGTCTGGGGATGCAGTCGATTTCCAAATCTGTATGATACCCAAAGTCCCCACCACTTTTCCTTCCATCCCCTGACCCTAATTAAATAGCTAGCTCTGCAGTTATGGGACCCAACAGTGTGATGAAGCAAGCCTTCTGGTGTGCTGAATGCTGGCACTGGCACAGAGAGCCACTGTGGCTGATGTAGATCTTCCTGATCAGAGTATCTGGTGAATTTCCCCAGAGCTGCTAAGCATGCATGCTTCCCTGTCTGCCTTGACTACGCACCAGTCTGTCAACATCCTTTGTGTCATTGTGTCTCATGGCTTCAGGTATCATACCATAGACTCCTTAGAGTTGGAAGGGATCATTTATGATGATCTAGTCCAACTTCCCCACAATGAACATGCACATCTGCAGCTAGATCAGGTTGCCCAGAACCTGATCCAGCCTCAACTTGAAAGGGACAGGGCATCCACCACAACTCTGGGCAACCTGTTCCTGTGCCTCACCACCCTCAATGTAAAAGATATTTTCCTTATATCTAATCTAAATAACCTTGTTCTTTCCTTTAGGTCCCTTTCAGGGATTGAAAGGGTATTACCAGGTCACATCAGAGCTCTCACTTCTGCAGGCTGAACAGCCCCAGCTCTCTCTACCAGTCCTTGTAGGAGAGGTGTTTGAACCCTTGGTTCACTTTTTTGTGGCTATCCTCTGGATGTGCTCGAACAGGTCCATGTCTATTCTGCACTGAGGATGCTACATCTGGACGGAGTACTCCAGGTGAGGCCTCTTCAGTACAGAGCAGAGGGGCAGGATCACCTCCCTTCATGTGCTGACCACGCTGCTTTTGATGCAGACCAAGATATGGTTGGTTTTCTGAACTGGGAGGGCACATTACTGTCTCATGTCCAGCTTGCCATCCACCAGTACCTCCAGGTCTTTTGGGATGGGCCTATGCTCAGTCTTCTCATTCCCCAGCATGTACTGGTAGCGGGGAAGGGGGGGGGGGGGGGGGGGGGGCTCTCTTGTCCCAGGTGTAGGACACTGCACCTGGATTTGTTGAACCTGATGAGGTTTGCCAGTGCCTGTTGCTCGAGCCTGTCCAGGTCCCTCTGGTTGGTGTCCTGTCCCTCTGGTGTGTCACTGCACCCCACAGCTTGGTGCTGTCAGCAAATTTTCTGAGGGTGCATTCAACCCCACTGATGTCACTGATGCTGATGTTGAAGAATATCAGCCTCAACATGGACCCCTGTGGGACAACACTCATCACCAATTGCCATCCAGATGTGGAGTCATTGACTGCTGCTCTCCGGACTCAATCCTGCAGCTGGTTCTTTGTTCATTCAACAGTTCACCCATTGAATCTGTATCTTTCCCATTTGGAGGGAAGGACAGTGTGGGATATTGTGTCAAAGGCCTTACTGAAGTCCAGGTAGATGGTATCAGTGGCTCTTTGCTTCTCTATTGATGCAGCGGCACCATCCTAGACAGCCACTAGGTTGGTAAAGCAGGATTTGCCCTCGGTGAAGCCATGCTGGTTCTCCTGTACCACCTTCCCTGTCATACATGTGCCTTAGTGCAACTTCCAGGAGAATCTACTCTGTGCTCTTTCCCAGCACAGAGGTGAGACAGTTATGTTGGTAGTTCCCAGGGTCATCCTTTCTTGCCTTACTAAAAATGCTGCCTTTTTTTCAGTTGCTCAGGGAGGCACTATTTTTGATCTAATGCAATGGCCTCCTAAAATTCAGTCCAATATAAATTCTCTGCTGCGTGGTTACAAGGACTTGCAACAGATTGTGAGCTCAGGCTTTACAGGCCAGCAGTGGAACCAACGAGACCTCTGGATTTTGAAAGAGGACAGAGAAGGCTGAGAATCAGGTGCTTTGTTTGGCATTTTTACTGGCTGTCTTACTTAAGGATTCTTTCTGTCCATAGGCATGTTTGGCTGGTTTGGTTGAAGCTTAGGAGCTTGACTTCAGCTGTATTTCAGTTCTTTATGACACAGAGCTTCACCACTTGCTGCCTAGACTAAATATTCATATTGTTGGAGATCACTCTGTGCATTGTATTTTTTTTTAAAGTGTGGGGATGGTATCTGCCTTCAAATAGGTAATGTGTAAAAGAAATTTATTCATTTATTTCTCTTGGAGCAGTAGGTCAGGGAAATGTGAATTCTCTGCCGCTGTGTATCCCATATCAGTATTCTAGGAATGGCTTCTGTCACTGATTGCTTACTTGCTTACTTTCCATACTGTATGGCAAACAGGTATACAGGTAATGGACCAGAGAGATTATCACGTTACAAAGGAGTAATTAAATAAGGATTTATCTGTGTCCTGGGCTTGCAGAAGGGCTCCAAGAGCAGTGATCTCCAGATAGTGATCCTTCCTCCTTGGGAGTCAGCCCTTAAGTGAGGTCTAGGAGGGATGGAACCAGGCTCCACCCCTTCCAGTCACTCAGGTGAAATTGCATTCACCTGTGCCCCTGCAGCTGACTTAGTGCTCACCTCAGGTGGTCAATCAGAGGTTCAGGCCATGCTTCAACAGTTCCCATACACAGTACTGAAATAAACCTACTTGTTTTTTTTTTTTCTGCCTATGTAGTACTCCTTTTTTTTTCCCCCCTTGTAGTTCTGAGTTGTGCTCTGTAACAGAATGTACAGCTGGATCTAGAACAGTTGCCAAAGAGGTTTCTGTGGGCAAACTGTGCTGGATTTCCCAGACGAAGGTCATAAAGTTCCTTGCAGAGTGTTCTTGTATTATTCTTATATAGCATTGTATGTTACTGCTGTACCAACGTTTTTATTACAAATGTATTATCTGTTTCCCGAAGGTGATGCTGAGCAGCATGCCTCATGATGACTGACTTATGCCTTGTGCTTCGTATTAATTCTTCCTTTGGGTCAAAAGTAGACCAAAATCCTTGAAACTGTGCCTGGGAATCGCACTACTACTAAAATGGTTCAGCTGTGGTGCCCATGGTCAGAATGCCCTGCAGCAGATCCTGGCACCAGTTGTGAGGGAAAGAACTTAAGTCAAATTGCTTGATATCAAAACCGATCCAGTGGATATTTACAAGCCTTGGGTGGGCCAGACAGGATCTCTGAGTGGCGAGGCCAGGTACGGAAGCTGTTACTGCATCGTTTCTTCTAAGAGTTGCATGTCTGTTTTGCATTGTTCTGTTAATCATTCCAAGCCACCCTTGGCTTTGCTGCGCTAATCTGTCTGATTAATACGATGTTTTTCATCACCACAGATGCTGGCTAAAAAAAAGAGAGTGATATTTAAAAAAAAAAAGTGTGACAACACAAATTTGCTGGTTATTTATTTATTTACAGGTATTCATAAGCACTTCGCACGGGTTTGGTGGGTTTGTCGAAATTTTTCCTTGGTTTTCTTCGTTGTCTCCCCTTCGACCTCCTCTCCTATGTTTTTCTTCCTCTGCGATCAAAAGAAAGAGAAGCGGATCCGCGCCACACTCCCCGGCGCGCCGCCCAATGCATTCGGGGAAGTTGCTTCCGCTGTCTCTGGTGCCCCCGTGTGGCCGATCGGAGGAATTGCGGCCGTGTTTGTCCGGCGCCGGAGGCAGCCGGACGCACGAGAGCAGGAACGCGAAAGCGGTTTATGTAGTTTCCGGTCGCTCTGCGCAGCAAATCCGCCGATTTTTATTATAATTAGTCCTTCAGGCAATGGTGCGCATGCGCTATAAAACTTCAATAGCATCCATTTCTTCGAAGCTCTTAGCTGTGGGTGGACAGTCAATTCTTGGACCTCCGTCCCAGCGGTACTTTTCTGTCTTCCAATCCTGAGTGCTCCTTGTCTATTTGCTACGGCGGTTTGACACCCGAGCCTGCCCCGGTAACGGACTACTACGGCACCCAGAGTACCCTGCGCCCGTCGCATGCGTAATGAGGAGTCCAAAAGGTGCCCGTGCCGCGGCTAGTAGGAGCCATTGCTGTTTTTAAGTTCACGGCCGCATGCTCGCTATTACCTATAGGACTAATCACAATAGAGAGCAGCGGATTAGCTGCCCAGAGGATTTACAACGCCACTTAGGTATTTCTACTCTCATGTGTTATGCTGATTGCTGAACTGAGAGACAGCTGCAGTTCCGCACGTTGGCCACTAGGAGGCAGCAGAGACAGCGGAAGGAACTACTCTGACGGGTTTGCCATGGAGCCGAGCCGCAGTCCGTGCCGGTCCGTTCTCTTGTGATGACGGGGGAGAAATCCGAAGTATGAAGTGGGGGCGGTGAGGAGGAAGACGAAGGAAACAGATGGAAACTGCTCCAAACCCAGGACAACTGTGCTAAGTGCTTATGAATATCTGTAAAAAAGAAAGTTTTTTTGTTTTTGCCACCATCTGTTGCATATAAATATTCACACACCAAAATGTAACTGCACAGCAAATTTAATGATAACAGAGTTAAAGCACACTGGCAGAAAGCACAAGGCCATAGTAATTCTCGCTCAGCCTCTGTCTTGTTCATACTTTAACGTATTTGTTTCCAAGTGCCTTTTTTTCAACTCCAAGTTTTGTTTTTGTCTTATTATTCTTTTAATGCCATAAAATGGGTAGTTTTAGGCTCTAGTAAGTCTAAACAGGCAGACACTGAACAAAGCTGCAGTTTTGAGATTCATGTGGACCATTATGTTGTTTCCGCAAAGATTAATGAAAGTTCTTCACTTAAGTTTACAGATGGAAAAAACTAATTCACCTGCATAGAAAGAATCAGTGTGTCACAGCTGCCTTTGGCAAGATGACCTGAGAGTTGTGCAGGACAATCAGGCTCAGCTGCAGCTTTTCATCTGCTCTTCTCTGGTTCTCCTGTGGCTGGAGAGAAAGCCAACAAGGGCATGTGGTATGCAGATCCTCCTCAGCCAGCTGCAGCCATTGCTCCTGCCAATGCTTCCTTTCCCCCAGATCTTTCCCATTTTGCAGACTGGAGCCCTGTGTGGCAGAGAAGGAGAGAGCTGCAGGCAGAAGGAAAACAGAGTGCTGGAATCCTGGGATTCCAGATGTCTTCTTTGGCAGTTTGGGGGTGGGTAGGGGGTTGAGGGGGCATCCATGGGGCTCTGGGCAGTAGGGAAGGAAGACAAGATGTAGCTGCAGGCAGCGGGCTCTGGGCTGGAGCAGTGCAGCCAGGCATGTCTGGTCACGTGGAGGAAGTTTATCCAGCTGAGGGCTGCAGGGCTGTGTTTACCAAGCACTCTCGCCCCCTCTCCTACAGGTCTGCATGGACTGCATCAGTTCTTGAGCTTTTCCCACTGCAGGAGCTTAGAAGTGACAACCCAACCCAAACAGATAATGACAATGTACACACACAAATAAACACCCAGTACAGAATCTGGCACTCTATGATCCTCCCAGAGCTTGTTACTGCTTTTTAGGCTGCTCGACAGGTATTCTGTCCTTTCCCCTTCATTCCCCTATGTCTTGTCCCCTTCCTTCACCCCGTGCCTTCCCCATTCCTTTTCCAGGCTTTCCTTTTTCTTGCCCTGCTTCCTTCCTCTGCCTTCCCCATGTTCTGCTGCTGTTCTCAGCTGGCAATCCTTAAACCACGCATTTCAAACGCATTGGATCAGAATGCATACTGGCACTGATTTAAAAAAAAAAAAAAAGCACAACAAATACAGTATTATGTATGGATAACAAACTCCTACCTGCTTGAAGACCAATAGCATCTCCTCATCCTGGAGTAACTCCTGAACACAGCCAGGTCTCCTGTGTGTGGATATGTCATCAGCAGGGGCTTCGCAACATTGGATTTGAGTCTTTGACTTCCACCTCAAGTTCTAGGAGTGTCCTGTAATTCAGGACACCAAAAAGTGTGACTGCTCCTTTCAAAACAAGACACATTAGAAGAAAATACACAAAGACAGTAAACGACACACAACAATTTTAGATAATAGTATGATACAACTTGGAGGGGAGCTTTTGGGGTGCTCTTTGCTCAGAGCAAGGGGGCTGCGCCCTGTACGCATGTCTGCTTGCCAGCAGCACTGCAGTGAGACACCCAGGGCCATAAGGCACAGTGACACAATGGAGGATGGTTACCAGGGTGTAATGAGGGCAGGCATGGAAAGCTGTGCACTCAGCAGCTCTGGAGAAACTCACCAAGCGCTCCTGTCTGGAGGATCCCTGGGCTGCGCTGCACCACTCCCAGAATTCATCTTTGATACTCCCAGCACGCAGCAGTCAGAGGGCCCACCTTCTTTGAGCCATCAATTCCCTGACTGGCAGAGATAGCTTCTAAACGGGGCCCAGGAGATGGTAAAGTGAGGGTTGGGATTCAATATACGTAGAATCATAGAAGGGTTTGGATTGGGCAGGGTCAGCAAAACTGTTCAGAATTCAGTGAACCAAAGAGAAGACCTGCAAAGCAGTGTGAACTTAAGTGAACCCATGTGAAATTTTGCAAACCCATATGGACTTCATGGAACCCCAGCAAAGACCCACAAACCTGGTCAGCTTTTGACTTATTTGAGTTCAGGCTATGGCACTACAGCTCAGCCCCCACCAAGGAAATCGCCTCGCCCCTAAATCTGACCCCCCATCTGCACTTGTGCTCCAGAGAGAGATCAAAGGCATGAAAAGGTGCAGTGCAACAGAACTGTATAACACGCTTGAAGAATGGCAGTGTTTTCTTCATAAATATTAAATCCTGAAGTGCAGCACTGGCGAATGTTAATTAAGATAAGAGAAACAGATGGGTAAAGCAATGAAAATGGTCAGGAAAAGCAAGGGCAGTGTGATGGAGAAACCGAAAACCATTTACTGACTGATCCTTGAGAGACTGCAAACTGCCAGAAAGGAGAAAGAAGGAACGTGCCAGTAGTGGATGCAATAGGCAGAGCCAGCAGGGCATCCCCTGCTTCAAAGAGCTCTTTGCCTTTCATCCCCACTGCAGCCACTCTCCTGCTTTGACTCTCCCCAGGATCTGCAGGGTTTGTTCCATTGCATGCTGTACCCACATGGCCAGCACGTGCTACAGAGCCCAAGTGGAACACCAGTTGTAAAACAAGTCTTCACAAGAACAAGACGTACAACCAAGATGATTTCCCTCTACGAAACAAAATACTTGTGGCTACAGCCACAGCTATAAGCTTTCTCAAAACTGTCAGGATACTTTGTTCCATCCCAGTATCATTCTTCAGTTGCAAGGCATTTAGGTCACCATCGCAGTCAAGATTAAAATTTAGGCTACATCCCAGCCAGTCAGGCCTCCCACTGCCGTTTGCTTCTATGCTCTAGGGCCCCAGAAAAAGGCCATGGGCACAAGTGAAGCAATGTAACCTGAGAGGATAGCTGTCTTGTCGTGTGGCAGTGCTTTAGGATTTGATATTCACTAAGGAACTGCAACATCTGAGCAACACAGAGGAATACAGCAGGAATAAAAGGGCAAAGCAAGGCAAAACCTAAGGGAAAGCAAGGGAAACGTGAGAGGAAAATGACATGCAGCCAGGAAGGTGCCCTGAAGAGCCATAACAAAGTCTGGGAGCATTACATTGTGCCATGCTGTGCAATGAGAAAGATTTGTATATGTACGTTGTCCTTTCCTGTTCAGACAAACAGTTACCTAAGTTGGGTTCTGGGGAATTATGGGACATGCAGCTTTCCATACCTGAGTAGCATACAGTCAAGCAAGGAGAAGGAAATAAAGGATGGCAGAGCACCATCAACACAGTCAGTGCATGTCCATAGAGACTCACAAACCCAGGGCTTCCCAGGTTGTTTCTGCTTTTGTAGCATTTGTGTGCTGCAGATGGGGAAAAAGTTCTGCTGTTTGATTCTTCTTCTGAAAGAGAGGACTACAGGTAAATGGCTGCTATACTGCAGACAAAGCAGTACTGCCTGGCGTAATGCCAGGACCTACCAATCAGCCTGCAGAAAGTAATCCTGGGGAAGACAGACACACTGCAAGTCCCATTACAACTCCCACCTGAATGGAGTTCTTAAACCTCTCCTATGAGCATTAGCCTCAGCTTACCTTTCAGCCATCAACTCCCACCTCACGTTTCTCCACTGCTATCAACCTGTCCCTTGCTAGAGATGATCTCCCATTCATCTTTAGATGCCCAACTGAAGAAACTCAGGAATGGACTGTTCCTTACCATCATGGCCAGAGTGGAGAAGATGCTCTCCCAGGTCACAGCCAAATACCCCCTCCTTCTCCTTCTCCTGCTGCTTCAGTTTCTTTGGGCGAGCATTCATGAAAGAACAAAGGAAGCTGATGAGCTCACCATGCTTCTTTGGCACTGCACAACAGAATGAAGAAACCAGTTCATTTCAGACTGGGCTCAGCTGGACCAGGCTGAGCATAACATGTTCTACGGAGCACGTAAAAGCGGGAAGAACATTGACAACAAGTACATACAACAATGAATTTTCACCATCCCTGGAGGAGTCCAAAGCCAGGTGGACCTGGGCAGCCTGGTCTAAGCCTGCCATTAAATGTGGAGGTTGGCAGCCCAGCCTGAGGCAGGGGGGTTGGAGTTTGATGATCCTTCAGGTCCCTTCCATCCCAAGACATTCTACGAGGATTCTATCATTTTCCCAAGCCCTTATTCTCAGTGCCTACAAAACAACAGCCATATGCCCCATAGGATGCATGAAGGATCATCAACACAGAGGATAACATGGGATGGATAAAGGAGGTATTCAACACGGAACACGACAAAAAGAAGACTCCATTTTACTTCCCAGCAACATCAAATGTATCATCCGTACCTGGCTTTGGTGCTGAATTTATGAGGGCCTCAGGAATTTTTCCATTAATGAGCTCCACGCACTCACCAGGGAAAAATCCAACCTGTAACAAGAACAAAAAGAGAGATGGAATACTGAATGCAGCATTTCTCAGGCCTCTACTGTTAAACCAACAAAGGATGGCCTGCATAAAAGTAATCCTCATTCAACATTTGCAGAAAAAAGACATACAAAACCAATACTTGGTTCTCTAGAAGATGGCTCTGTCCTCCCTGCTTGTACAACGGACAGAGAAGGTCAACTTCTGATTGCGTACTTAGAAGGAGAGGCTCTTGCTTCTAAGTCAAATGAGAAGAAGGTTTCCTACCCAAGCCCAGAGCCAAAGGGAAAGTCCTCTGACACCAACACAGGGAAACAGTTTACATCTAGAAGCCACCCTGTGCAGGCAGAGCAGCTCTGAGCTGACATTCCTGACTTGACTGCAGTTGCGCCCACAAGTCTGAAGATTGTGCCTA
This sequence comes from Gallus gallus, assembly GCF_016699485.2. NCBI lineage: Eukaryota > Metazoa > Chordata > Aves > Galliformes > Phasianidae > Gallus > Gallus gallus. The sequence goes on along the minus strand of NC_052540.1, from coordinate 105,095 downwards.
CCTGAAAGCCACGCTTGCCTCTCCACCAGGGGCTCAGCTCCTTTGGTGACATAGCAATAACGCACACCAGGTCTCCCACCTGCAAGAGATTGCAACATCAATCCTAGCTTCAGCACAGCTGGGAGGAAAGCACAGCTGAAATGACGCCCTTCTTCTGCACTGCCAAATAGCGCACAGCTTGAGAGCAGTTGCAGCGGGGCAGCTCTTCAGGCATTTCCCATTGCAAAGCTGAACTTGGAGGTAAAAGAGTCACTGCCTTAAACACCATACAGAATACAGCTGTGCAGTGGGAAGTGGTGCTCAAAAGCAGCAGTCTCTCTTCCAAAGGCTACGGAAGAGCTCTAGTTAAACCACATACATAAGTCAGCAGGGCTTCTTGAGCACATCTACACCCTTCATACACTGCTCTGCTGTTGCTTCGAGACCAGGCTACGACACTGGGCCGAATCTGTTTGATCAGAAGGTTCTCATGCCAAATGAAGCCATCTTTTAGACATGGCTGAACTCCTCCCTACATCCAACCCAGTGCAAGTTGCATCTGGACCTGCATCTTCTGGGCTTCACCTCACAAGGCATACTGAAGGTGTCTGAGAATATTCCTGATGCGTTCACACCTTAGACTCTTCTGTCCATGACAACAAGGAATGCCTTTAGGTGCTTACCTCCAAGGAGAGCTCATCTGGTGCCTGGACAGCGTATCTCTTAAGAACGTTGTGACAGCTGAAACAAAAATGCTCTGGGACATTCCTGTTAGCACTGAACATGAACAAATCTACCACTGAGCAACAGCATGTGGGACAAACAGCAGAAAACAACCAACCTGCAGAACTAACTTGTTTCGGCTTGATCCAGATGTTTGTATGCTCCCTTCCATGGCCCACGCCAAGCTTGCTGAGCTGCTCCTCTGTGCAGGGGGAAGACAGTGCAGATGGGATGTGGTGCCTATGCACAGCATGCCTTTTTCTTTCTGTTCCTCTCTCCTTCTACCATTACCAAACAGAATATCAAATCTCTCCTTGCTAAAAAATCACTTAGGTAAAAAAAAGACTTGCAGCCTTGCTTTTAAAATTACCTTATGTATGCAACTTGATGCTCTAAAGCACAAGCACACCTAGTGAGGACATACCTTAGAGAAGCTCAACCTGCAGGGAAAAGTTATTCCTCTGAGTCTGCAGACCTGGCACGCATTTTCAGCTGCAATAGTCTGACCAGTTCTCAACACAGCTTTACCAACCACAGAAATCCAGTTCATGCCTGCCATTTTTTTCTCTGTTCTGAAACACTGCACTGCTGCAAGAAGTGAGCAGGAGGAGAGAGCTGTCGGGGAGCAGCCTAGGCATCCAAGAGCATCCAAAAGCCCTCTAAAGCATCACAGAGCCACAGCCAGGAAGCTTGGGATTGTCCTGAGCAGCATCCAGGATGCTAGATATTATTTGCTACCTTACAAAATGGGAGCAGAACTCTCCCTGTAGACATCCCCCAGCTAGAAAAATGGGAACAAACCCAGAGCTCTGCTGCACACACTGTACAGGCATAGCTTTGCAAGCTGAGGTGCCTTGCTGTTTGTTTCTTTCATCTCAGTCCCTTTGAATGAAGACTCAGAATGCAGTCAAGGCATTGATCCAGCACGTGCGTGGTTTTATTCATTAAAAGACAGGAGGGCATGAGAGGTCCAGTGTACAGATGGGACTCATCCTCTCCTGTTAAATAGAGAGGGGCTCAGAGCTCATGCTGCTGCCCGGTGCCTGGGACTGGAGCACTGATTCTAAGTCCCCATCCATGAGGCTTGGCTCCTTCTTGCTGACGCTGACCTGCTCCTGAATGGAGGTGCTTTTGTAGGGGCACTTGGGCTGTGCTTGGGCTGGGCTGCACTGCAGTGACGCTGGGTCACAGTCCAGGTCAGTGACTGCTGTGTCTGACAGGCTCAGGTCAGCATCTTCAGCAGAGCCGGGAGAAATGAGGGTGTCAACATGTATGAGCTCCTTCTCTCCATCACTGTTGTCGCACAGAAGGCTGTCATCCGAACTGCAGCGATTTGTGCTTCGTAGCAGCTCACCACTGATGGAAGCACACAGTGCGTGATCGGTACACACTCTAGCTCTTCTGGGTAGACGAGGGCTTGATTTACCTAGGAGGATGTATATACACAAGCGTAAGTGGCAAACTTTCACAAGCTGAATTATCAGAGTGTTTCTTGATATTTGGTTGTGTAGTGGCAGCAGGATAAAGCAAATAGGACAGTAGCTATAGTAGTACCACTGTCTTGAAAGTAACTGTTGTGCTTCTGTTGTATTTTTCTCTTTTATTTGGACTCCAAAACACTCGCAGAAAACCTTCACCCTGTTGCAGTGTTACAAAGATTAAATGTGTGCCTGCTGATACAAAGGCAACTTGGAGACACTGAGTTACTCTTCCTTCCATAATGTATGTCAGAAGGAAACATTCTGAGACTTATTGCAGTGGTGCCCATCTTCTGTCTTTCAAAAACTACTCGGGGAAAGGCATGAGAGGGGGGTGCTCTGGCAGGTCCAGATCTTGACAGCACCAGAGACTCATTTGGGAAAAAAAGACAGGGCTAAACTGAAGATTTTAGGCATGGGTTAGAATGCAAGAAGGAAGTACAAGCCCACTGAAAGCATGGATTCTATGGTGCTGACAAGCAGTGTTTTGAAAGCTGGATGTCCACCCTTAACTGCCAGGACCATGACCTTTGCTTCTGAGAGCTCCCTGGCATTGCGCTGCATTTCGCGTTTGGCCACAGAGGATGGTATTCCCAGGCTGAAGCAGGAACACCAACTGCCAGCTGGTGGTTCCTTAATCCTGCTGGGTGGACTTGGTCTGGAGAGAGAAAATACTGACTGAAGTGAGTCGTGCATGGTCCATGGTGAAGGAAGAGCTGCCCTGAGCTCTTGCCACAGTTGCTTGTTCCTAGCACCGCCAGGTTTCTGCTGAAACAGAACTTAGAAGCTTGCTCTATTTCACACAGTTGAGGATGGTTCCATTCCTAGAGCTCAGCCCTGGAGTCTTGCTGGCTAAATTCCCCTCAACCATGTCAACCCAAGTTGCAGAGCATGCGAGCAAAGGTTGCATAACTTAGGTTGCGTAACTGCTTTCTAAGCAAACGTGCAGCCATTGAGGAAGATCAAAAGCATCTCTGACTCTGACATTAACAGCTCATTGGCCTCACCTCACTGCCACATTTAGTCTCTAGTGCCAGTAAGTCTTACCAACAGCTCTGCTTAGAGGAGAACCAGAATTGGTTTCAGGCACGTGGCCCTGAACAATGGAAAACTCCAATGTTTCCAGGAACAGCCAGCACAGGCCAGGACAGATGTCTGTGTGGCTTGATGCATCTCGTGACTGCCTGCCCAACGTGGAAGGAATGGTCCCCTTCTGTGGCTAAAGTGAGCCCGTCAGGGCAACATTGTTTTAGATGAACCTCAGACTCCAAAGGGAGTGCAGATTCACTACAACACTGAGTAAAATACCCAGGTCTGTGCACAGGCCCAGGTAGTACAGACTGGATCAATGGGCCAGGGTTAACTGTATGAGTTTCAATAGGGCCAAGAGTTGGGTCCTGCATTTTGGTCTCAACAACCCCAGACAACCCTACAGGTTTGGGGAGGAGTGGCTGGAAAGCTGCCTGATGGAAAGGGACCTTGGTGTACTGATGGAGAGCGAGCTGAATATGAGCCAGCGGTGTGCCCAGGTGGCCAAGATGGCCAATGGCATCCTGGCTTGTATCAGGAAAGGTGTGGTGAGCAGGACGAGGGAAGTGATCCTGGCCCTGTACTCGGCACTGGTGAGGCTTCACCACAAGTACTCTGTTCTTTTTGGGCACTCCAGTTCAGAAAGGACACTGAGGTGCTGAAGCAGGTCCAAAGAAGGGCAACAAGGCTTGTGAAAGGCTTGGAGAATATGCCCTACGAGGAGCAACTGAAGGAACTGGGGCTGTTTAGTCTGGGGAAAAGGAAGCTGAGGGGAGACCTTATTGCTCTCTTCCAATACCTGCAAGGTGCTTACAGCGAGAGCGGGGCTGGTCTCTTCTCACTGGTGACAGGTGACAGGACAAGGGAAATGGCCTTAAGTTGCACCAGGGGTAAGTTTAGGTTGGACATCAGGAAAAACTTCTTTACAGAGAGGCTTGTTAAGCTCTGGAATGGGCTCCCCAGGGAGGTGGTTGAGTCACCATCCCTGAATGTGTTTAACAACTGTCTGGATGTGGTGCTCAGGGACATGATTTAGTGGAGGGTTGTTAGAGTTAGGCTAGTATGATTGGGTTGTGGTTGGACTTGATGATCTTTAAGGTCTTTTCCAGCCTGAGCAATTCTATGATTCCATGAAATTTAACACCACAGTTCTTGTGGGAGCTGTGATGGGACTAGAGCACAGCCTGAACCAGGACACGAACAAGCTCAACTAACCAATGGCACTTGTTCTGTAGTCCCCCATGTCCTCCAGAGATGTGCTGAATTCACTGAGCAGCATGGTGAACTTACTGAGGGTGCGCTCAATCCCCTCATCAAGATCATTGATAAAGATGTTAAATAGGAGTGGCCCCAGTACTGAGCCCTGGGGGACACCGCTAGTGACTGATCTCCATTTGGATTTAACTCCATTGAGCACAACTCTGTGGGCCTGGCCATCCAGCCAGTGTTTGACCCAGCAGAACATACGCCCATCCAAACCATGGGCAACCAGCTTCTCCATGAGGATGCTGGAGGAGACAGTGTCAAAGGCTTTGCTGAGTCCAGGTAGACCACACTGACAGTCTTATGTTCATCCATTAAGTGGGTCACCTTGTCATAGAACAAAATCAGGTTTGTCTAGCAGGATCTACCGTTCATGAGCCCACACTGGCTGGGTCTGATCCTGCGGGAATACAAGAAAGACTATTCAGAGCAGCACCTGTGGAGCAAGATAAACAGCATGAGAAAGCAATGCTGAGAACCAAGGACATCTCCAGAAAGAAGAGAAAAGCCAGTCAAGTAAGCTGTGTAATGGCCATGTGATAGTTACCCTGACTGAAGGAAGAGTGTATGGCCAGGAATGACTGATGACTCTGACTGGATAAGCACCTGCATGCAGTTAAGGAGTGTTTGTGGGAAAGGTGGGAAAGTTAAAAGAGAAAACTTGTGAATGTATATAAGGCATGTTAGAAACTGTAATAAATGATTTGGGTCATTCACATCTGAGTCCGTGCCTCATTGCTGCATGATCCCCTGGCAGACCTTTAATTGATCTGTTATGGCTCTTGAGATTATCCATTCCATAACCTTCCCCAACACTGAGGTAAGACTGATAGGTCTGTAGCTAACAGGATCATCTTTCCGGCCCTTTTGGAAGATGGACGTCACGTCTGCCAGCCTCCAGTCTGCCGGGACATCCCCGGTTAGCCAGGACTGCCGTAGAATGATGGAGAGAGGCTTGGCAGCCACATCCGCCAACTCCCTCAGCACTCCAGGGTGCGATCCATCTGGCCCCATGGACTTGTGAGCGTCCAGCTTTCAGAGCAGGTCCAAAATCATTTTCTTCATGGATTACTCAGGGCCTGTTCTGTTCCCCATCCCTATCTATCAGCACAAGGGGCTGTGTGCCTAGGAAACAACTAGCCTTACTATTAAAGACTGAGGCAAAGAAGGCACTGAGTACCTCAGCCTTATCCTGATCCTTGATCACTGTCTTCCCCTTGGCATCCAACAGGGGATGGGGATTCTCCTTTCTTGCTTTTCTTCTGTTTTTCTTTTCCTGTCGTTCTTATCTTTTTTACTTTCTTTTCTTTCCTTCTTCCTTTCTTTCTTTCTGCCTAGATCTCACTGTGTTGTCCAGATGCCTGTGTTGCTTTTCCCATATCTCTGTGTTCTGCCCAGATCACACTGTTTCACTGCATCTCACTGCAGATCTCCCACCCCACAGCCCCACTCACCGCCACCATCCCCGGAGCTCTGCCCTCCCCTGCAACCTCTCCCCCACCTCCTCAGGAGATCCCCGAGGGCTCTCTGTTTCACCCCCAACGTCTTCTTCGCCCCCCACTGCCCCTTGAGCCCCATTCAGGCTTCAGGCCGTGCATGCAGGCTGCGTTGCCATGGTGACAGTGCGCCCTTACTCATTACACCCAGTGTATTTCACTGCCCTCCCCCCTCTCCCCCCCCCCCCCCCCCTTCCTCCCCCCCAGCTACTTGTCACCCACATCCCTCCCGTCCCTCTGTGTAAGTCCCGGAGTTACATGCTACCCCTGACCCCCTCCCCCCCACTCCAGTTCCCCCATTCTGATCACTATAGTCCTCTTCCACCCCTCCCCTCTGTGCCTCCTCCATTCTGACCCCCAGGGTCCACCTGTCTGATTCCTCTGATCCCTCATCCCTCTGCAGTCCCCCATTCTGATCCCTAGTGTCCCCTGTTGTCCCTCCCCAAGGAGTCTCCCCATTCTGTCCCCTAGAGTCCCCCCCCTTTCCCAGTTCCCACTATCTGACCCCCAGAATTCCCTCTTTCCCCCTCCCCCCCCCCCCAAGTACCCCCACTTCAATTCCCCCTTTCTGATCCCTAGAGTCTCCTACTGCCCTCCAGTCCCCTTTATTTGATCCCCAGGGTCTCCTGTCCTCCCTTCTCCCTCCACCTCCTGGCCCCTTTTCTGACCCCTAGAGTCCCCTGTACTCCCCTGTGCCCTCCTCTCTGACCCCTGGAGTCTGTTCCCCCATTTTAATCTCCAGTTCCCCCCAGCCGGACCCCTTTTCTGCCCAATAGAAGTCCCCCACAACCCCTAGCTCTCCCACACCTTCTTCCACCCCCAGATGTCCTTTCTGCCTTGTAGAGACTCTGTTCACCCCTTTCCTCCCCACAACCCACTAAGTTCTCCCCCAGACTCTCTTTCAACTCCATTGAGACCCCACTCCCCTCTTCCCCCCCCAGTATCCCCCTTAGGTCTCCCCCAAACTCCCTTTCCACCCCATAGAAGCCTCACTAACCCCTTTCTTCCTCCCACAGCCTCCCCTATCCACCCCTGGAGTCATGCAGAAGAATCTGGAGATATCCTAGAGGGGTTTGGGGCATGCAGAGGGTCCCCAGGTGGGTCCAGGGGGTCCTTGGATTCATACAGAAGGGTCTGCAGATGTCCCAGAGGAGTCGTGGGGTGACCAGGGGGTCCCCAGGTGTTCCTGGAGTCCTCCAGAGGTCTCAGATGGGGATTTTGAGGACAACATCACATAGTGACACGTTCTCACTCTGTTTTGTCCCCGTGGGATTGCCCCCCAAAATGTCTGTTTCCATTAAAATAAATACTGTGTCAATTTTGTTGTAGTTTTTCCCCACTTCCCTTCAGAAACGGACAGTTCTCACCAAAGCCCCATGCCCCACCAAAACAACTCCCCCAGGGCCACCGGCTGACACTGGGACAACTGCCGGCGGTGCCACCACCGGGACAAGTGCCTGTCCCTGAAGTTTTCTCTGTCACTGTAACTGTGGAGCCTGGAGCCATACCAACCCATCTACCTCGAGAGCCCCATCAGTGTCCTACAGCTCCTGGAGCCAGGTGATGCTGTTACCCCGACTGTCCCACGCTGTCCCCCCTGCCACGGTGGCACAACTGGAGCACGGTGTCACTGAGTGTCACTGAGTGTCACTGAGTGTCACTGTCTTCAGGTGTCACCATCACTCAGGTGACACCTCGACACAGCGTGACCTCGATGTGGAACAGCCGTGACGCAGTGTCCCCATCCCTGGCTGTCACTGTTGTTACCCTTATCCAGTGTCACCATCACTTGTGTGTCACCGTCTCTTGGGTGACACCATTCCCTGTGCTCTGACCACCACATAGGGGCAGGCACAGGTGGCCCCACGTTGTCACCATGCTGTCACTAAGCCTCTCACTGTCTTTTGTCACCTCTCCAGGCCCGCCTACAGCCAGACCCGCTGACACCTGAGCCCTCTGACGCTGTCACCATCCTCTGCCACGAGGTCAGGGACACATGGTAGTGAACTCTATGCCACCACCAGAGGGGACTGCGTGTGACATCAGTGTGGAACAGCCGTGATGCGGCGTCATCGTCATCGGGTGTCGCTTTTGGCAGCTGGCGTCGGGTGTCACCGTCATGCGGAGGGGACAAAAGGACCCCCCTGAGGACATTGCACTGAAGCTGGGAACTCTGTGACCAGCTCGAGGACTTCCCAGGGGAAGTGGGGACACTGCATCATGGTGTCACACCCCCAAAGTTGGTGACCTTCATGTCACCCCCAGAGTGTGACCCCCAAAGTTGGGGACATCCCCCTGTCACACTCCAATGTTGAGGACACCCCCCACAGTGTCACACCCCAAAGTTGGGGACACTCCTCTGGGGACCCCTTCTGTGTCCACCCCCACAGACCACCATTGTTCCCATGGGGCAGGGGTGATAGCCCTTATTTTGTAATTAAGGTTTATTTTTTGATAATGGGATTGGGGGATGACCCCACTCCCCCCCATGCCCCGATGTGAATAAAGGGCAGAAGAGAGGCTATGGGGCTCCACGTGTCACATCGGGGGGCAACTTTGGGGACAGAGGTCACTGCAGCATCCTGGCCCCATAGCCCCTATGGCCCCATAACCACTACAGCCCCACCTGATAGCCATCCCATATCCATATCTCACGACTTTATCCCATCCCATATCTATAGCCCATTCCATATCCATCATATTCACCCCACAGCCATCTCAAATCCATCCCATATCCATACCCCCACATCCTATCCCCATCCCGTACCCCATATCCGTATCTATCTGAAATCCAAATCCCCACATCCATCCTATGTCCATTCCAAATACTTATCCCATTGTCATCCCAACCCCATCCCATATCCATATCCTATCCCCAGTCCATCCCACGTTCTTCCTATGTTGATCCCATATCCGTCCCAAGCCCACCCCATATCTGTGGCCCATCCCATATATGTCCCATTTTACGGTTTCCCATTCCATATCCATATCCCCACACCCCAATCCCAAATTTCACATCCCAGTCCTACATCTAACATCCCAACTCCACATCCCAGTCCCACATCCTATACTCCCATCCCAACTCCAACTCCAACTCATTCCCAATCCCACATTCCAACCCCACCTTTCACCTGCCAATCCCAATCTCTCATCCCAATCCCAGATCCCACCCCCTATCGCAATAGGACGCACCCCGGAGGCCCCGCCCCCACGGCCGCTCCGCCCCGCCCCCTGCCCTCGCGCCTCCAACCAACGGCCCCGCATCGCCCCGCCCCCGGCCTCTCATTGGTCAGCGGCAGCGCCCCCGGCTCCGATTGGCTGAGCCGCAGCGCGCGGGAGCGGCCGTTGACAGCCGGCTCGGAGCCGCCCGACTGTCCCCTCAGACAGCGCCGCTGCCGCAGCCCGCCCCCGGCACCACAGCACGGGAGCGCCGCTGCAGCCGCTGTGCTCCAGAGCTGTCCGGGCAGCACCGAGACGGAACCGCGGCACGACGGGAGTGGTGCTGAGGACAGCAGCGCCGGAGCCGGGAGGGAGGGAGAGCGGCACCGGCACAGGAAAAAACACCTGCGCAGCCATAACCCACCTCCCTGTGCGGTGAGGGGTTGGGAGTGGGGTTGGGATTTGGATATGCGGTTGGGATTAAAGATGTGGGACTGGGATGTGAGGATATGCATGGATACAGGACGGGATATGAGGAAGTCAGATATATAGGGGATGGGCTCTGGATATGGGGTGGATTTGGGATCAGTATGAGAAGAACATGAGAGGGGATTGGGATGATAAGGAGATGGGATAAGGATATGGAATGGACATGGGATGGATGTGGGGATATGGACTTGGGATGAATATGGGATGGATACGGATATATGATACCCACTGCTGCTCCCCACAAACCCCGGACCCCCCCGACACCCAGACCTGTAGGGGGTATGGGGCTATAAGCAGCTATGGGAAAGACATAAGGGAGATAATGAAGAGGGACAAGGGGCTATGGGGAACTGGGGACAGGGGGCTACAGAAGCCTGTGGGGGGGGGGGGGGGGGGGGGGGGGTTTAGGGAGGCATATGGGGCTATAGTAAGCTGTGGTAAGGTACTAGAGTATATGGGGCTATAGGGGTGGATATAGGGGGACTTGGGGCAATAGAAGGCGGTGAAGGGGTCACAGGGAAACACAGTGCTGTAGTGAGCGTTGGGGGGGTTTGGGGAGGGGCTACAGGAAGCTGTGTGGGAGTATAAGATGGGCTATAAAAATAAAGTGGGGCTAGATGGTCCAGATATAGCTCAAATACGGGGACTAAAAGGTGTTATAGAGGAGATGAGAGAATACTGGTGGGATATAGGGCTATAGCAAGGATGTGAAGAAATATGGGAGACATGGGAACACAGGGGGCTGGGGAGAGCTGTGGGGAGGGATATACAGGGCTGGGGGAGCATATAAAAGAATATGGATCTATAAAAGACTGTAAGGGGGAAAAAGGTAGGATAGAAAAGGATATAGGTCTACAGACAGCAGTGGAAAAGCTATAGGTGTGATATGGCGAAACAAGTGCAATAGGGGACTGAGGAGGAGTATAGGAGGGGTATGGGGAGATATAAGGTTATAAAGAGAAGTAGGGGGGCTATAATGAAAGTGTGGAGGCTAGACGGAAATAAAGAGTAATATGGAGATACAGGAAGGGCTATAAGGGAATGAGGGGAGACATAAACATGGTACAAGCCCAGATATAGAAAAGATGAGTAGAATGAAAAAAGCCAATAGGAAGATAAAAAAATTCAGTGAGCTAAAACACAGGAAACAAAAACAAAATCAAAAATTAAAACAAAATTGGGAAAAAAAGGAAAGAAAATGAAACTATACAAATGAAAAAAAAGAAAAAGAATAATAAAAAATCAAAATAAAAAAAACAGTTAAGGGGAAATAGTGAAACAAAGAAAAAAAGGAATACAAAGCAAAAAAAAATAGATGACAACAAAATAAAGCAAAAAAGTAGGAAAGCTAGGCATAGCACAGCAAAAGAGAGCACAGCAACAGAAGCAAAGAATGATAAAAAGCAACCTTGCAGGAATGGAGGAATCTGGCCAGAGCTGTGCCCCTGCTTGCCACAGGAGCTGCGCGGGAGGAGAAGAATGTGGGCCAAAAGGTAAGAGGAGCTCCTTTGGGTTCTGGGCTTGAAGCAAAGCTGAGAAGCCATGCCCGGGAGGAGGTGTGGGTAGCTACAGGCCAGCTTGCTATCTCCCCAAGAGATGAGGTGTGTGGGCTAGGCACCGGGCAGGAGTGCTGGCCAGAAGCAAGCATCTCTGTGGAGGAAGGCAAAGGGCGGAGGAGGTTCAAGGGTAGCTACCGGGCATGGCCTTGCTCAGCAAGGGGAGGAAAAGCGTGAAGGGCACGAGAAGGGGACAGAGAAGGGCAGGCAGTAGGCGTGAAGCTGTGAGCAGAGTAGAGAGCAACTTGGCAGAGCAGCACGCAGAGTAGGCAAGTGTTGGGGTTTGGCGTGAGTAGCAGCAAAAGCCAAGAGCATCAAGAAGCAGGAAGTGAGGAGAAGGTAAGTGAAGGGCAGGCAAGGTACTGGGAGGCAAAGGCAAGGGAAAGGGGAGGGTAAGGAAGAAAAGAGGGGATGGGGAGGGGAGGGGATGGGTGAAGAGCAGAGCGGAGGGAAGGGCTGAGGGGAGGGCTGAAGGCAAACCTGTGATGAAAAAGGAAAAGAAAAAAATAAGAACAAAAAATATGAAAAAAGAGAAAAAAGAAAAGAAGAATAAGAAAAAGAGAAAAAATGAAAAGAAAAAAAGAAAAAATGAATGAAAAAGAAAAAAAGAGTAAAGAAAAAAAAGATAAAAAAGAAAAGAGAAAAGAAAAAAACAGAAAATAGAAATAAAAAAGAGAAAAGAGAAAAATATGAAAAAAAGAAAAAAGAAAAAGAAAAAAACTAATAGATGAAAACAGAAAAAGCATACAAAAAAACGAATAATGACAAGAGAAGAAATGTAAAGAGAAAAGAAGAAAAAAGCCAAGTGAAAAAGTAAAGAATAACTCAAAGGAAGGAGTGGATGGCAAGAAATACAGAGAAAGCAATGCATAGCAGAGCAAAGGAAAGCAAGGCAAAATAGCAGCCAAAGCCACGAGAATCAAGAAGTCAGTGAAGAGCAGGAAAGGTAAGTTTCCCTTAAAGCAAGGGGGAATGGTAGTGGATGGGGGCAAAAGAGAGGGGAGGGGAGGGGAAGTGAAGGAGAGGGGGAGAGGGGGAGGAGCAGTGGGGCTAGAGGGGGGTGAGGGGGGCGAGAGGGGGGAGGGAGGAGGGGTGGAGAGGGGGCAGAGGTGAGGGGGGTGAGTAAGTGGGGGTGTGGGTGGCTGGGGGGGGAGAGGAGAGAGGGTAGGAAGGAAAAAATTGGAGGTAGGGTGAGGGAAGGGGGAGGGTTGAAGGGAAACTAATGAAACAGAGGACAAAGGAGAATAACAAGTCAAAAGCAATGCATGTAAATACAGAGCAAGCAAGTAGGAAAGCTAGGCATAGCACAGCAAAAGAGAGCACAGCAACAGAAGGCAAAGAATGACAAAAAGCAACCTTGCAGGAATGGAGGACTCTGGCCAGAGCTGTGCCCCTGCTTGCCACAGGAGCTGCGCGGGAGGAGAAGAATGTGGGCCAAAAGGTAAGAGGAGCTCCTTTGGGTTCTGGGCTTGAAGCAAAGCTGAGAAGCCATGCCCGGGAGGAGGTGTGGGTAGCTACAGGCCACCTTGCTATCTCCCCAAGAGATGAGGTGTGTGGGCTAGGCACCGGGCAGGAGTGCTAGCCAGAAGCAAGCATCTCTGTGGAGGAAGGCAAAGGGCGGAGGAGGTTCAAGGGTAGCTACCGGGCATGGCCTTGCTCAGCAAGGGGAGGAAAAGCGTGAAGGGCACGAGAAGGGGACAGAGAAGGGCAGGCAGTAGGCGTGAAGCTGTGAGCAGAGTAGAGAGCAACTTGGCAGAGCAGCACGCAGAGTAGGCAAGTGTTGGGGTTTGGCGTGAGTAGCAGCAAAAGCCCATAGCATCAAGGAGCAGGAAGTGAGGAGAAGGTAAGTGAAGGGCAGGCAAGGTACTGGGAGGCAAAGGCAAGGGGAAAGGGGAGGGTAAGGGAGAAAAGAGGGGATGGGGAGGGGAGGGGATGGGTGAAGAGCAGAGCGGAGGGAAGGGCTGAGGGGAGGGCTGAAGGCAAACCTATGATGAAAAAAGAAAAGAAAAGAAAAAATAAGAACAAAAAATATGAAAAAAGAGAAAAAAGAAAAGAAAAATAAGAAAAAGAGAAAAAATGAAAAGAAAAAAAGAAAAAATGAATGAAAAAGAGAAAAAAGATAAAAGACAAAAAGAAAATGAACACAAAAGACAAAAAAGAGAAAAGAAAGAAAGAAAATGAACAAAAAAGAGAAAAAAGAGAAAAGATAAAAAAAGAAAAAAAAAAGAAAAGAAAAAACTAATAGATGAAAACAGAAAAAGCATACAAAAAAACGCATAATGACAAGAGAAGAAAGGTAAAGAGAAAAGAAGAAAAAAGCCAAGTGAAAAAGTAAAGAATAACTCAAAGGAAGGAGTGGATGGCAAGAAATACAGAGAAAGCAGTGCATAGCAGAGCAAAGGAAAACAAGGCAAAATAGCAGCCAGAGCCACGAGAATCAAGAAGTCAGTGAAGAGCAGGAAAGGTAAGTTTCCCTTAAAGCGAGGGGGAATGGTAGTGGATGGGGGCAAAAGAGAGGGGAGGGGAGGGGAGGGGAGGGGAAGTGAAGGAGAGGGGGGAGAGGGGGAGGAGCAGTGGGGCTAGAGGGGGGTGAGTGGGGCGAGAGGGGGGAGGGAGGAGGGGTGGAGAGGGGGCAGAGGTGGGGGGGGTGAGTAAGTGGGGGTGTGGGTGGCTGGGGGGGGAGAGGAGAGAGGGTAGGAAGGAAAAAATTGGAGGTAGGGTGAGGGAAGGGGGAGGGTTGAAGGGAAACTAATGAAACAGAGGACAAAGGAGAATAACAAGTCAAAAGCAATGCATGTAAATACAGAGCAAGCAAGTAGGAAAGCTAGGCATAGCACAGCAAAAGAGAGCACAGCAACAGAAGGCAAAGAATGACAAAAAGCAACCTTGCAGGAATGGAGGACTCTGGCCAGAGCTGTGCCCCTGCTTGCCACAGGAGCTGCGCGGGAGGAGAAGAATGTGGGCCAAAAGGTAAGAGGAGCTCCTTTGGGTTCTGGGCTTGAAGCAAAGCTGAGAAGCCATGCCCGGGAGGAGGTGTGGGTAGCTACAGGCCAGCTTGCTATCTCCCCAAGAGATGAGGTGTGTGGGCTAGGCACCGGGCAGGAGTGCTGGCCAGAAGCAAGCATCTCTGTGGAGGAAGGCAAAGGGCGGAGGAGGTTCAAGGGTAGCTACCGGGCATGGCCTTGCTCAGCAAGGGGAGGAAAAGCGTGAAGGGCACGAGAAGGGGACAGAGAAGGGCAGGCAGTAGGCGTGAAGCTGTGAGCAGAGTAGAGAGCAACTTGGCAGAGCAGCACGCAGAGTAGGCAAGTGTTGGGGTTTGGCGTGAGTAGCAGCAAAAGCCCATAGCATCAAGGAGCAGGAAGTGAGGAGAAGGTAAGTGAAGGGCAGGCAAGGTACTGGGAGGCAAAGGCAAGGGGAAAGGGGAGGGTAAGGGAGAAAAGAGGGGATGGGGAGGGGAGGGGATGGGTGAAGAGCAGAGCGGAGGGAAGGGCTGAGGGGAGGGCTGAAGGCAAACCTATGATGAAAAAAGAAAAGAAAAGAAAAAATAAGAACAAAAAATATGAAAAAAGAGAAAAAAGAAAAGAAAAATAAGAAAAAGAGAAAAAATGAAAAGAAAAAAAGAAAAAATGAATGAAAAAGAGAAAAAAGATAAAAGACAAAAGGAAATTGAACAAAAAAGACAAAAAAGAGAAAAGAAAGAAAGAAAATGAACAAAAAAGAGAAAAAAGAGAAATAACAAAAAAGGAAAACGATAAAAAAGAAAAGAAAAGAAAAAGAGAAAATAAAATAAAAAGAGAAAAGAGAAAAATATGAAAAAAAGAAAAAAGGAAAAAAGAAAAGAAAAAACTAATAGATGAAAACAGAAAAAGCATACAAAAAACGCATAATGACAAGAGAAGAAAGGTAAAGAGAAAAGAAGAAAAAAGCCAAGTGAAAAAGTAAAGAATAACTCAAAGGAAGGAGTGGATGGCAAGAAATACAGAGAAAGCAAGTGCATAGCAGAGCAAAGGAAAGCAAGGCAAAATAGCAGCCAGAGCCACGAGAATCAAGAAGTCAGTGAAGAGCAGGAAAGGTAAGTTTCCCTTAAAGCGAGGGGGAATGGTAGTGGATGGGGGCAAAAGAGAGGGGAGGGGAGGGGAGGGAAGTGAAGGAGAGGGGGGAGAGGGGGAGGAGCAGTGGGGCTAGAGGGGGGTGAGTGGGGCGAGAGGGGGAAGGGAGGAGGGGTGGAGAGGGGGCAGAGGTGAGGGGGGTGAGTAAGTGGGGGTGTGGGTGGCTGGGGGGGGAGAGGAGAGAGGGTAGGAAGGAAAAAATTGGAGGTAGGGTGAGGGAAGGGGGAGGGTTGAAGGGAAACTAATGAAACAGAGGACAAAGGAGAATAACAAGTCAAAAGCAATGCATGTAAATACAGAGCAAGCAAGTAGGAAAGCTAGGCATAGCACAGCAAAAGAGAGCACAGCAACAGAAGGCAAAGAATGACAAAAAGCAACCTTGCAGGAATGGAGGACTCTGGCCAGAGCTGTGCCCCTGCTTGCCACAGGAGCTGCGCGGGAGGAGAAGAATGTGGGCCAAAAGGTAAGAGGAGCTCCTTTGGGTTCTGGGCTTGAAGCAAAGCTGAGAAGCCATGCCCGGGAGGAGGTGTGGGTAGCTACAGGCCAGCTTGCTATCTCCCCAAGAGATGAGGTGTGTGGGCTAGGCACCGGGCAGGAGTGCTGGCCAGAAGCAAGCATCTCTGTGGAGGAAGGCAAAGGGCGGAGGAGGTTCAAGGGTAGCTACCGGGCATGGCCTTGCTCAGCAAGGGGAGGAAAAGCGTGAAGGGCACGAGAAGGGGACAGAGAAGGGCAGGCAGTAGGCGTGAAGCTGTGAGCAGAGTAGAGAGCAACTTGGCAGAGCAGCACGCAGAGTAGGCAAGTGTTGGGGTTTGGCGTGAGTAGCAGCAAAAGCCCATAGCATCAAGGAGCAGGAAGTGAGGAGAAGGTAAGTGAAGGGCAGGCAAGGTACTGGGAGGCAAAGGCAAGGGGAAAGGGGAGGGTAAGGGAGAAAAGAGGGGATGGGGAGGGGAGGGGATGGGTGAAGAGCAGAGCGGAGGGAAGGGCTGAGGGGAGGGCTGAAGGCAAACCTATGATGAAAAAAGAAAAGAAAAGAAAAAATAAGAACAAAAAATATGAAAAAAGAGAAAAAAGAAAAGAAAAATAAGAAAAAGAGAAAAAATGAAAAGAAAAAAAGAAAAAATGAATGAAAAAGAGAAAAAAGATAAAAGACAAAAAGAAATTGAACAAAATAGACAAAAAAGAGAAAAGAAAGAAAGAAAATGAACAAAAAAGAGAAAAAAGAGAAAAGACAAAAAAAGAAAACGATAAAAAAGAAAAGAAAAAAGAGAAAATAGAAATAAAAAAGAGAAAAGAGAAAAATATGAAAAAAAGAAAAAAGGAAAAAAGAAAAGAAAAAACTAATAGATGAAAACAGAAAAAGCATACAAAAAAACGCATAATGACAAGAGAAGAAAGGTAAAGAGAAAAGAAGAAAAAAGCCAAGTGAAAAAGTAAAGAATAACTCAAAGGAAGGAGTGGATGGCAAGAAATACAGAGAAAGCAATGCATAGCAGAGCAAAGGAAAGCAAGGCAAAATAGCAGCCAGAGCCACGAGAATCAAGAAGTCAGTGAAGAGCAGGAAAGGTAAGTTTCCCTTAAAGCAAGGGGGAATGGTAGTGGATGGGGGCAAAAGAGAGGGGAGGGGAGGGGAAGTGAAGGAGAGGGGGGAGAGGGGGAGGAGCAGTGGGGCTAGAGGGGGGTGAGGGGGGCGAGAGGGGGGAGGGAGGAGGGGTGGAGAGGGGGCAGAGGTGAGGGGGGTGAGTAAGTGGGGGTGTGGGTGGCTGGGGGGGGAGAGGAGAGAGGGTAGGAAGGAAAAAATTGGAGGTAGGGTGAGGGAAGGGGGAGGGTTGAAGGGAAACTAATGAAACAGAGGACAAAGGAGAATAACAAGTCAAAAGCAATGCATGTAAATACAGAGCAAGCAAGTAGGAAAGCTAGGCATAGCACAGCAAAAGAGAGCACAGCAACAGAAGGCAAAGAATGACAAAAAGCAACCTTGCAGGAATGGAGGACTCTGGCCAGAGCTGTGCCCCTGCTTGCCACAGGAGCTGCGCGGGAGGAGAAGAATGTGGGCCAAAAGGTAAGAGGAGCTCCTTTGGGTTCTGGGCTTGAAGCAAAGCTGAGAAGCCATGCCCGGGAGGAGGTGTGGGTAGCTACAGGCCAGCTTGCTATCTCCCCAAGAGATGAGGTGTGTGGGCTAGGCACCGGGCAGGAGTGCTGGCCAGAAGCAAGCATCTCTGTGGAGGAAGGCAAAGGGCGGAGGAGGTTCAAGGGTAGCTACCGGGCATGGCCTTGCTCAGCAAGGGGAGGAAAAGCGTGAAGGGCACGAGAAGGGGACAGAGAAGGGCAGGCAGTAGGCGTGAAGCTGTGAGCAGAGTAGAGAGCAACTTGGCAGAGCAGCACGCAGAGTAGGCAAGTGTTGGGGTTTGGCGTGAGTAGCAGCAAAAGCCCATAGCATCAAGGAAGCAGGAAGTGAGGAGAAGGTAAGTGAAGGGCAGGCAAGGTACTGGGAGGCAAAGGCAAGGGGAAAGGGGAGGGTAAGGGAGAAAAGAGGGGATGGGGAGGGGAGGGGATGGGTGAAGAGCAGAGCGGAGGGAAGGGCTGAGGGGAGGGCTGAAGGCAAACCTATGATGAAAAAAGAAAAGAAAAGAAAAAATAAGAACAAAAAATATGAAAAAAGAGAAAAAAGAAAAGAAAAATAAGAAAAAGAGAAAAAATGAAAAGAAAAAAAGAAAAAATGAATGAAAAAGAGAAAAAAGATAAAAGACAAAAGGAAATTGAACAAAAAAGACAAAAAAGAGAAAAGAAAGAAAGAAAATGAACAAAAAAGAGAAAAAAGAGAAATAACAAAAAAGGAAAACGATAAAAAGAAAGAAAAGAAAAAAGAGAAAATAAAATAAAAAAGAGAAAAGAGAAAAATATGAAAAAAAGAAAAAAGGAAAAAAGAAAAGAAAAAACTAATAGATGAAAACAGAAAAAGCATACAAAAAACGCATAATGACAAGAGAAGAAAGGGAAAGAGAAAAGAAGAAAAAAGCCAAGTGAAAAAGTAAAGAATAACTCAAAGGAAGGAGTGGATGGCAAGAAATACAGAGAAAGCAAGTGCATAGCAGAGCAAAGGAAAGCAAGGCAAAATAGCAGCCAGAGCCACGAGAATCAAGAAGTCAGTGAAGAGCAGGAAAGGTAAGTTTCCCTTAAAGCAAGGGGGAATGGTAGTGGATGGGGGCAAAAGAGAGGGGAGGGGAGGGGAAGTGAAGGAGAGGGGGGAGAGGGGGAGGAGCAGTGGGGCTAGAGGGGGGTGAGGGGGGCGAGAGGGGGGAAGGGAGGAGGGGTGGAGAGGGGGCAGAGGTGAGGGGGGTGAGTAAGTGGGGGTGTGGGTGGCTGGGGGGGGAGAGGAGAGAGGGTAGGAAGGAAAAAATTGGAGGTAGGGTGAGGGAAGGGGGAGGGTTGAAGGGAAACTAATGAAACAGAGGACAAAGGAGAATAACAAGTCAAAAGCAATGCATGTAAATACAGAGCAAGCAAGTAGGAAAGCTAGGCATAGCACAGCAAAAGAGAGCACAGCAACAGAAGGCAAAGAATGACAAAAAGCAACCTTGCAGGAATGGAGGACTCTGGCCAGAGCTGTGCCCCTGCTTGCCACAGGAGCTGCGCGGGAGGAGAAGAATGTGGGCCAAAAGGTAAGAGGAGCTCCTTTGGGTTCTGGGCTTGAAGCAAAGCTGAGAAGCCATGCCCGGGAGGAGGTGTGGGTAGCTACAGGCCAGCTTGCTATCTCCCCAAGAGATGAGGTGTGTGGGCTAGGCACCGGGCAGGAGTGCTGGCCAGAAGCAAGCATCTCTGTGGAGGAAGGCAAAGGGCGGAGGAGGTTCAAGGGTAGCTACCGGGCATGGCCTTGCTCAGCAAGGGGAGGAAAAGCGTGAAGGGCACGAGAAGGGGACAGAGAAGGGCAGGCAGTAGGCGTGAAGCTGTGAGCAGAGTAGAGAGCAACTTGGCAGAGCAGCACGCAGAGTAGGCAAGTGTTGGGGTTTGGCGTGAGTAGCAGCAAAAGCCCATAGCATCAAGGAGCAGGAAGTGAGGAGAAGGTAAGTGAAGGGCAGGCAAGGTACTGGGAGGCAAAGGCAAGGGGAAAGGGGAGGGTAAGGGAGAAAAGAGGGGATGGGGAGGGGAGGGGATGGGTGAAGAGCAGAGCGGAGGGAAGGGCTGAGGGGAGGGCTGAAGGCAAACCTATGATGAAAAAAGAAAAGAAAAGAAAAAATAAGAACAAAAAATATGAAAAAAGAGAAAAAAGAAAAGAAAAATAAGAAAAAGAGAAAAAATGAAAAGAAAAAAAGAAAAAATGAATGAAAAAGAGAAAAAAGATAAAAGACAAAAAGAAATTGAACAAAATAGACAAAAAAGAGAAAAGAAAGAAAGAAAATGAACAAAAAAGAGAAAAAAGAGAAAAGACAAAAAAAGAAAACGATAAAAAGAAAAGAAAAGAAAAAAGAGAAAATAGAAATAAAAAAGAGAAAAGAGAAAAATATGAAAAAAAGAAAAAAGGAAAAAAGAAAAGAAAAAACTAATAGATGAAAACAGAAAAAGCATACAAAAAAACGCATAATGACAAGAGAAGAAAGGTAAAGAGAAAAGAAGAAAAAAGCCAAGTGAAAAAGTAAAGAATAACTCAAAGGAAGGAGTGGATGGCAAGAAATACAGAGAAAGCAATGCATAGCAGAGCAAAGGAAAGCAAGGCAAAATAGCAGCCAAAGCCACGAGAATCAAGAAGTCAGTGAAGAGCAGGAAAGGTAAGTTTCCCTTAAAGCAAGGGGGAATGGTAGTGGAAGGGGGCAAAAGAGAGGGGAGGGGAGGGGAAGTGAAGGAGAGGGGGGAGAGGGGGAGGAGTAGTGGGGCTAGAGGGGGGTGAGGGGGACGAGAGGGGGGAGGGAGGAGGGGTGGAGAGGGGGTGGAGAGGGGGCAGAGGTGAGGGGGGTGAGTAAGTGGGGGTGTGGGTGGCTGGGGGGGGGAGAGGAGAGAGGGTAGGAAGGAAAAAATTGGAGGTAGGGTGAGGGAAGGGGGAGGGTTGAAGGGAAACTAATGAAACAGAGGACAAAGGAGAATAACAAGTCAAAAGCAATGCATGTAAATACAGAGCAAGCAAGTAGGAAAGCTAGGCATAGCACAGCAAAAGAGAGCACAGCAACAGAAGGCAAAGAATGACAAAAAGCAACCTTGCAGGAATGGAGGAATCTGGCCAGAGCTGTGCCCCTGCTTGCCACAGGAGCTGCGCGGGAGGAGAAGAATGTGGGCCAAAAGGTAAGAGGAGCTCCTTTGGGTTCTGGGCTTGAAGCAAAGCTGAGAAGCCATGCCCGGGAGGAGGTGTGGGTAGCTACAGGCCAGCTTGCTATCTCCCCAAGAGATGAGGTGTGTGGGCTAGGCACCGGGCAGGAGTGCTGGCCAGAAGCAAGCATCTCTGTGGAGGAAGGCAAAGGGCGGAGGAGGTTCAAGGGTAGCTACCGGGCATGGCCTTGCTCAGCAAGGGGAGGAAAAGCGTGAAGGGCACGAGAAGGGGACAGAGAAGGGCAGGCAGTAGGCGTGAAGCTGTGAGCAGAGTAGAGAGCAACTTGGCAGAGCAGCACGCAGAGTAGGCAAGTGTTGGGGTTTGGCGTGAGTAGCAGCAAAAGCCCATAGCATCAAGGAGCAGGAAGTGAGGAGAAGGTAAGTGAAGGGCAGGCAAGGTACTGGGAGGCAAAGGCAAGGGGAAAGGGGAGGGTAAGGGAGAAAAGAGGGGATGGGGAGGGGAGGGGATGGGTGAAGAGCAGAGCGGAGGGAAGGGCTGAGGGGAGGGCTGAAGGCAAACCTATGATGAAAAAAGAAAAGAAAAGAAAAAATAAGAACAAAAAATATGAAAAAAGAGAAAAAAGAAAAGAAAAATAAGAAAAAGAGAAAAAATGAAAAGAAAAAAAGAAAAAATGAATGAAAAAGAGAAAAAAGATAAAAGACAAAAAGAAAATGAACACAAAAGACAAAAAAGAGAAAAGAAAGAAAGAAAATGAACAAAAAAGAGAAAAAAGAGAAAAGATAAAAAAAGAAAAAAAAAAGAAAAGAAAAAACTAATAGATGAAAACAGAAAAAGCATACAAAAAACGCATAATGACAAGAGAAGAAAGGTAAAGAGAAAAGAAGAAAAAAGCCAAGTGAAAAAGTAAAGAATAACTCAAAGGAAGGAGTGGATGGCAAGAAATACAGAGAAAGCAAGTGCATAGCAGAGCAAAGGAAAGCAAGGCAAAATAGCAGCCAGAGCCACGAGAATCAAGAAGTCAGTGAAGAGCAGGAAAGGTAAGTTTCCCTTAAAGCAAGGGGGAATGGTAGTGGATGGGGGCAAAAGAGAGGGGAGGGGAGGGGAAGTGAAGGAGAGGGGGGAGAGGGGGAGGAGCAGTGGGGCTAGAGGGGGGTGAGGGGGGCGAGAGGGGGGAGGGAGGAGGGGTGGAGAGGGGGCAGAGGTGAGGGGGGTGAGTAAGTGGGGGTGTGGGTGGCTGGGGGGGGAGAGGAGAGAGGGTAGGAAGGAAAAAATTGGAGGTAGGGTGAGGGAAGGGGGAGGGTTGAAGGGAAACTAATGAAACAGAGGACAAAGGAGAATAACAAGTCAAAAGCAATGCATGTAAATACAGAGCAAGCAAGTAGGAAAGCTAGGCATAGCACAGCAAAAGAGAGCACAGCAACAGAAGGCAAAGAATGACAAAAAGCAACCTTGCAGGAATGGAGGACTCTGGCCAGAGCTGTGCCCCTGCTTGCCACAGGAGCTGCGCGGGAGGAGAAGAATGTGGGCCAAAAGGTAAGAGGAGCTCCTTTGGGTTCTGGGCTTGAAGCAAAGCTGAGAAGCCATGCCCGGGAGGAGGTGTGGGTAGCTACAGGCCAGCTTGCTATCTCCCCAAGAGATGAGGTGTGTGGGCTAGGCACCGGGCAGGAGTGCTGGCCAGAAGCAAGCATCTCTGTGGAGGAAGGCAAAGGGCGGAGGAGGTTCAAGGGTAGCTACCGGGCATGGCCTTGCTCAGCAAGGGGAGGAAAAGCGTGAAGGGCACGAGAAGGGGACAGAGAAGGGCAGGCAGTAGGCGTGAAGCTGTGAGCAGAGTAGAGAGCAACTTGGCAGAGCAGCACGCAGAGTAGGCAAGTGTTGGGGTTTGGCGTGAGTAGCAGCAAAAGCCCATAGCATCAAGGAGCAGGAAGTGAGGAGAAGGTAAGTGAAGGGCAGGCAAGGTACTGGGAGGCAAAGGCAAGGGGAAAGGGGAGGGTAAGGGAGAAAAGAGGGGATGGGGAGGGGAGGGGATGGGTGAAGAGCAGAGCGGAGGGAAGGGCTGAGGGGAGGGCTGAAGGCAAACCTATGATGAAAAAAGAAAAGAAAAGAAAAAATAAGAACAAAAAATATGAAAAAAGAGAAAAAAGAAAAGAAAAATAAG
Organism: Gallus gallus; assembly: GCF_016699485.2. Lineage (NCBI taxonomy): Eukaryota > Metazoa > Chordata > Aves > Galliformes > Phasianidae > Gallus > Gallus gallus. The sequence continues at coordinate 82,402 of NC_052540.1, read as the reverse complement.
AAAAAGAGAAAAAATGAAAAGAAAAAAAGAAAAAATGAATGAAAAAGAGAAAAAAGATAAAAGACAAAAAGAAAATGAACACAAAAGACAAAAAAGAGAAAAGAAAGAAAGAAAATGAACAAAAAAGAGAAAAAAGAGAAAAGATAAAAAAAGAAAAAAAAAAGAAAAGAAAAAACTAATAGATGAAAACAGAAAAAGCATACAAAAAACGCATAATGACAAGAGAAGAAAGGTAAAGAGAAAAGAAGAAAAAAGCCAAGTGAAAAAGTAAAGAATAACTCAAAGGAAGGAGTGGATGGCAAGAAATACAGAGAAAGCAAGTGCATAGCAGAGCAAAGGAAAGCAAGGCAAAATAGCAGCCAGAGCCACGAGAATCAAGAAGTCAGTGAAGAGCAGGAAAGGTAAGTTTCCCTTAAAGCAAGGGGGAATGGTAGTGGATGGGGGCAAAAGAGAGGGGAGGGGAGGGGAAGTGAAGGAGAGGGGGGAGAGGGGGAGGAGCAGTGGGGCTAGAGGGGGGTGAGGGGGGCGAGAGGGGGGAGGGAGGAGGGGTGGAGAGGGGGCAGAGGTGAGGGGGGTGAGTAAGTGGGGGTGTGGGTGGCTGGGGGGGGAGAGGAGAGAGGGTAGGAAGGAAAAAATTGGAGGTAGGGTGAGGGAAGGGGGAGGGTTGAAGGGAAACTAATGAAACAGAGGACAAAGGAGAATAACAAGTCAAAAGCAATGCATGTAAATACAGAGCAAGCAAGTAGGAAAGCTAGGCATAGCACAGCAAAAGAGAGCACAGCAACAGAAGGCAAAGAATGACAAAAAGCAACCTTGCAGGAATGGAGGACTCTGGCCAGAGCTGTGCCCCTGCTTGCCACAGGAGCTGCGCGGGAGGAGAAGAATGTGGGCCAAAAGGTAAGAGGAGCTCCTTTGGGTTCTGGGCTTGAAGCAAAGCTGAGAAGCCATGCCCGGGAGGAGGTGTGGGTAGCTACAGGCCACCTTGCTATCTCCCCAAGAGATGAGGTGTGTGGGCTAGGCACCGGGCAGGAGTGCTGGCCAGAAGCAAGCATCTCTGTGGAGGAAGGCAAAGGGCGGAGGAGGTTCAAGGGTAGCTACCGGGCATGGCCTTGCTCAGCAAGGGGAGGAAAAGCGTGAAGGGCACGAGAAGGGGACAGAGAAGGGCAGGCAGTAGGCGTGAAGCTGTGAGCAGAGTAGAGAGCAACTTGGCAGAGCAGCACGCAGAGTAGGCAAGTGTTGGGGTTTGGCGTGAGTAGCAGCAAAAGCCCATAGCATCAAGGAGCAGGAAGTGAGGAGAAGGTAAGTGAAGGGCAGGCAAGGTACTGGGAGGCAAAGGCAAGGGGAAAGGGGAGGGTAAGGGAGAAAAGAGGGGATGGGGAGGGGAGGGGATGGGTGAAGAGCAGAGCGGAGGGAAGGGCTGAGGGGAGGGCTGAAGGCAAACCTATGATGAAAAAAGAAAAGAAAAGAAAAAATAAGAACAAAAAATATGAAAAAAGAGAAAAAAGAAAAGAAAAAAAAGAAAAAGAGAAAAAATGAAAAGAAAAAAAGAAAAAATGAATGAAAAAGAGAAAAAAGATAAAAGACAAAAAGAAAATGAACACAAAAGACAAAAAAGAGAAAAGAAAGAAAGAAAATGAACAAAAAAGAGAAAAAGAGAAAAGATAAAAAAAGAAAAAAAAAAGAAAAGAAAAAACTAATAGATGAAAACAGAAAAAGCATACAAAAAACGAATAATGACAAGAGAAGAAAGGTAAAGAGAAAAGAAGAAAAAAGCCAAGTGAAAAAGTAAAGAATAACTCAAAGGAAGGAGTGGATGGCAAGAAATACAGAGAAAGCAAGTGCATAGCAGAGCAAAGGAAAGCAAGGCAAAATAGCAGCCAAAGCCACGAGAATCAAGAAGTCAGTGAAGAGCAGGAAAGGTAAGTTTCCCTTAAAGCAAGGGGGAATGGTAGTGGATGGGGGCAAAAGAGAGGGGAGGGGAGGGGAAGTGAAGGAGAGGGGGGAGAGGGGGAGGAGCAGTGGGGCTAGAGGGGGGTGAGGGGGGCGAGAGGGGGGAGGGAGGAGGGGTGGAGAGGGGGCAGAGGTGAGGGGGGTGAGTAAGTGGGGGTGTGGGTGGCTGGGGGGGGAGAGGAGAGAGGGTAGGAAGGAAAAAATTGGAGGTAGGGTGAGGGAAGGGGGAGGGTTGAAGGGAAACTAATGAAACAGAGGACAAAGGAGAATAACAAGTCAAAAGCAATGCATGTAAATACAGAGCAAGCAAGTAGGAAAGCTAGGCATAGCACAGCAAAAGAGAGCACAGCAACAGAAGGCAAAGAATGACAAAAAGCAACCTTGCAGGAATGGAGGACTCTGGCCAGAGCTGTGCCCCTGCTTGCCACAGGAGCTGCGCGGGAGGAGAAGAATGTGGGCCAAAAGGTAAGAGGAGCTCCTTTGGGTTCTGGGCTTGAAGCAAAGCTGAGAAGCCATGCCCGGGAGGAGGTGTGGGTAGCTACAGGCCACCTTGCTATCTCCCCAAGAGATGAGGTGTGTGGGCTAGGCACCGGGCAGGAGTGCTGGCCAGAAGCAAGCATCTCTGTGGAGGAAGGCAAAGGGCGGAGGAGGTTCAAGGGTAGCTACCGGGCATGGCCTTGCTCAGCAAGGGGAGGAAAAGCGTGAAGGGCACGAGAAGGGGACAGAGAAGGGCAGGCAGTAGGCGTGAAGCTGTGAGCAGAGTAGAGAGCAACTTGGCAGAGCAGCACGCAGAGTAGGCAAGTGTTGGGGTTTGGCGTGAGTAGCAGCAAAAGCCCATAGCATCAAGGAGCAGGAAGTGAGGAGAAGGTAAGTGAAGGGCAGGCAAGGTACTGGGAGGCAAAGGCAAGGGGAAAGGGGAGGGTAAGGGAGAAAAGAGGGGATGGGGAGGGGAGGGGATGGGTGAAGAGCAGAGCGGAGGGAAGGGCTGAGGGGAGGGCTGAAGGCAAACCTATGATGAAAAAAGAAAAGAAAAGAAAAAATAAGAACAAAAAATATGAAAAAAGAGAAAAAAGAAAAGAAAAATAAGAAAAAGAGAAAAAATGAAAAGAAAAAAAGAAAAAATGAATGAAAAAGAGAAAAAAGATAAAAGACAAAAAGAAATTGAACAAAATAGACAAAAAAGAGAAAAGAAAGAAAGAAAATGAACAAAAAAGAGAAAAAAGAGAAAAGACAAAAAAAGAAAACGATAAAAAAGAAAAGAAAAGAAAAAAGAGAAAATAAAATAAAAAAGAGAAAAGAGAAAAATATGAAAAAAAGAAAAAAGGAAAAAAGAAAAGAAAAAACTAATAGATGAAAACAGAAAAAGCATACAAAAAAACGCATAATGACAAGAGAAGAAAGGTAAAGAGAAAAGAAGAAAAAAGCCAAGTGAAAAAGTAAAGAATAACTCAAAGGAAGGAGTGGATGGCAAGAAATACAGAGAAAGCAATGCATAGCAGAGCAAAGGAAAGCAAGGCAAAATAGCAGCCAAAGCCACGAGAATCAAGAAGTCAGTGAAGAGCAGGAAAGGTAAGTTTCCCTTAAAGCAAGGGGGAATGGTAGTGGATGGGGGCAAAAGAGAGGGGAGGGGAGGGGAAGTGAAGGAGAGGGGGGAGAGGGGGAGGAGCAGTGGGGCTAGAGGGGGGTGAGGGGGGCGAGAGGGGGGAGGGAGGAGGGGTGGAGAGGGGGCAGAGGTGAGGGGGGTGAGTAAGTGGGGGTGTGGGTGGCTGGGGGGGGAGAGGAGAGAGGGTAGGAAGGAAAAAATTGGAGGTAGGGTGAGGGAAGGGGGAGGGTTGAAGGGAAACTAATGAAACAGAGGACAAAGGAGAATAACAAGTCAAAAGCAATGCATGTAAATACAGAGCAAGCAAGTAGGAAAGCTAGGCATAGCACAGCAAAAGAGAGCACAGCAACAGAAGGCAAAGAATGACAAAAAGCAACCTTGCAGGAATGGAGGACTCTGGCCAGAGCTGTGCCCCTGCTTGCCACAGGAGCTGCGCGGGAGGAGAAGAATGTGGGCCAAAAGGTAAGAGGAGCTCCTTTGGGTTCTGGGCTTGAAGCAAAGCTGAGAAGCCATGCCCGGGAGGAGGTGTGGGTAGCTACAGGCCAGCTTGCTATCTCCCCAAGAGATGAGGTGTGTGGGCTAGGCACCGGGCAGGAGTGCTGGCCAGAAGCAAGCATCTCTGTGGAGGAAGGCAAAGGGCGGAGGAGGTTCAAGGGTAGCTACCGGGCATGGCCTTGCTCAGCAAGGGGAGGAAAAGCGTGAAGGGCACGAGAAGGGGACAGAGAAGGGCAGGCAGTAGGCGTGAAGCTGTGAGCAGAGTAGAGAGCAACTTGGCAGAGCAGCACGCAGAGTAGGCAAGTGTTGGGGTTTGGCGTGAGTAGCAGCAAAAGCCCATAGCATCAAGGAGCAGGAAGTGAGGAGAAGGTAAGTGAAGGGCAGGCAAGGTACTGGGAGGCAAAGGCAAGGGGAAAGGGGAGGGTAAGGGAGAAAAGAGGGGATGGGGAGGGGAGGGGATGGGTGAAGAGCAGAGCGGAGGGAAGGGCTGAGGGGAGGGCTGAAGGCAAACCTATGATGAAAAAAGAAAAGAAAAGAAAAAATAAGAACAAAAAATATGAAAAAAGAGAAAAAAGAAAAGAAAAATAAGAAAAAGAGAAAAAATGAAAAGAAAAAAAGAAAAAATGAATGAAAAGAGAAAAAAGATAAAAGACAAAAAGAAATTGAACAAAAAGAGAAAAAAGAGAAAAGAGAGAAAGAAAATGAACAAAAAAGAAAAAAGAGAAAAGAAAAAAAAGAAAAACGATAAAAAGAAAAGAGAAAAGAAAAAAGAGAAAATAGAAATAAAAAAGAGAAAAGAGAAAAATATGAAAAAAAGAAAAAAGAAAAAAGAAAAGAAAAAACTAATAGATGAAAACAGAAAAAACAAACGAATAATGACAAGAGAAGAAAGGTAAAGAGAAAAGAAGAAAAAAGCCAAGTGAAAAAGTAAAGAATAACTCAAAGGAAGGAGTGGATGGCAAGAAATACAGAGAAAGCAATGCATAGCAGAGCAAAGGAAAGCAAGGCAAAATAGCAGCCAAAGCCACGAGAATCAAGAAGTCAGTGAAGAGCAGGAAAGGTAAGTTTCCCTTAAAGCAAGGGGGAATGGTAGTGGATGGGGGCAAAAGAGAGGGGAGGGGAGGGGAGGGAAGTGAAGGAGAGGGGGGAGAGGGGAGGAGCAGTGGGGCTAGAGGGGGGTGAGGGGGGCGAGAGGGGGGAGGGAGGAGGGGTGGAGAGGGGGCAGAGGTGAGGGGGGTGAGTAAGTGGGGGTGTGGGTGGCTGGGGGGGAGAGGAGAGAGGGTAGGAAGGAAAAAATTGGAGGTAGGGTGAGGGAAGGGGGAGGGTTGAAGGGAAACTAATGAAACAGAGGACAAAGGAGAATAACAAGTCAAAAGCAATGCATGTAAATACAGAGCAAGCAAGTAGGAAAGCTAGGCATAGCACAGCAAAAGAGAGCACAGCAACAGAAGGCAAAGAATGACAAAAAGCAACCTTGCAGGAATGGAGGACTCTGGCCAGAGCTGTGCCCCTGCTTGCCACAGGAGCTGCGCGGGAGGAGAAGAATGTGGGCCAAAAGGTAAGAGGAGCTCCTTTGGGTTCTGGGCTTGAAGCAAAGCTGAGAAGCCATGCCCGGGAGGAGGTGTGGGTAGCTACAGGCCAGCTTGCTATCTCCCCAAGAGATGAGGTGTGTGGGCTAGGCACCGGGCAGGAGTGCTGGCCAGAAGCAAGCATCTCTGTGGAGGAAGGCAAAGGGCGGAGGAGGTTCAAGGGTAGCTACCGGGCATGGCCTTGCTCAGCAAGGGGAGGAAAAGCGTGAAGGGCACGAGAAGGGGACAGAGAAGGGCAGGCAGTAGGCGTGAAGCTGTGAGCAGAGTAGAGAGCAACTTGGCAGAGCAGCACGCAGAGTAGGCAAGTGTTGGGGTTTGGCGTGAGTAGCAGCAAAAGCCCATAGCATCAAGGAGCAGGAAGTGAGGAGAAGGTAAGTGAAGGGCAGGCAAGGTACTGGGAGGCAAAGGCAAGGGGAAAGGGGAGGGTAAGGGAGGAAAAGAGGGGATGGGGAGGGGAGGGGATGGGTGAAGAGCAGAGCGGAGGGAAGGGCTGAGGGGAGGGCTGAAGGCAAACCTGTGATGAAAAAAGAAAAGAAAAGAAAAAATAAGAACAAAAAATATGAAAAAAGAGAAAAAAGAAAAGAAAAATAAGAAAAAGAGAAAAAATGAAAAGAAAAAAAGAAAAAATGAATGAAAAAGAGAAAAAAGATAAAAGACAAAAAGAAATTGAACAAAATAGACAAAAAGAGAAAAGAAAAAAGAAAATGAACAAAAAAGAGAAAAAAGAGAAAAGACAAAAAAGAAAAACGATAAAAAGAAAGAGAAAAGAAAAAAGAGAAAATAGAAATAAAAAAGAGAAAAGAGAAAAATATGAAAAAAAGAAAAAAGGAAAAAAGAAAAGAAAAAACTAATAGATGAAAACAGAAAAAACAAACAAAAAACCGAATAATGACAAGAGAAGAAAGGTAAAGAGAAAAGAAGAAAAAAGCCAAGTGAAAAAGTAAAGAATAACTCAAAGGAAGGAGTGGATGGCAAGAAATACAGAGAAAGCAATGCATAGCAGAGCAAAGGAAAGCAAGGCAAAATAGCAGCCAAAGCCACGAGAATCAAGAAGTCAGTGAAGAGCAGGAAAGGTAAGTTTCCCTTAAAGCAAGGGGGAATGGTAGTGGATGGGGGCAAAAGAGAGGGGAGGGGAGGGGAAGTGAAGGAGAGGGGGGAGAGGGGGAGGAGCAGTGGGGCTAGAGGGGGGTGAGGGGGGCGAGAGGGGGGAGGGAGGAGGGGTGGAGAGGGGGCAGAGGTGAGGGGGGTGAGTAAGTGGGGGTGTGGGTGGCTGGGGGGGGAGAGGAGAGAGGGTAGGAAGGAAAAAATTGGAGGTAGGGTGAGGGAAGGGGGAGGGTTGAAGGGAAACTAATGAAACAGAGGACAAAGGAGAATAACAAGTCAAAAGCAATGCATGTAAATACAGAGCAAGCAAGTAGGAAAGCTAGGCATAGCACAGCAAAAGAGAGCACAGCAACAGAAGGCAAAGAATGACAAAAAGCAACCTTGCAGGAATGGAGGACTCTGGCCAGAGCTGTGCCCCTGCTTGCCACAGGAGCTGCGCGGGAGGAGAAGAATGTGGGCCAAAAGGTAAGAGGAGCTCCTTTGGGTTCTGGGCTTGAAGCAAAGCTGAGAAGCCATGCCCGGGAGGAGGTGTGGGTAGCTACAGGCCAGCCTTGCTATCTCCCCAAGAGATGAGGTGTGTGGGCTAGGCACCGGGCAGGAGTGCTGGCCAGAAGCAAGCATCTCTGTGGAGGAAGGCAAAGGGCGGAGGAGGTTCAAGGGTAGCTACCGGGCATGGCCTTGCTCAGCAAGGGGAGGAAAAGCGTGAAGGGCACGAGAAGGGGACAGAGAAGGGCAGGCAGTAGGCGTGAAGCTGTGAGCAGAGTAGAGAGCAACTTGGCAGAGCAGCACGCAGAGTAGGCAAGTGTTGGGGTTTGGCGTGAGTAGCAGCAAAAGCCCATAGCATCAAGAAGCAGGAAGTGAGGAGAAGGTAAGTGAAGGGCAGGCAAGGTACTGGGAGGCAAAGGCAAGGGGAAAGGGGAGGGTAAGGGAGAAAAGAGGGGATGGGGAGGGGAGGGGATGGGTGAAGAGCAGAGCGGAGGGAAGGGCTGAGGGGAGGGCTGAAGGCAAACCTGTGATGAAAAAAGAAAAGAAAAGAAAAAATAAGAACAAAAAATATGAAAAAAGAGAAAAAAGAAAAGAAAAATAAGAAAAAGAGAAAAAATGAAAAGAAAAAAAGAAAAAATGAATGAAAAAGAGAAAAAAGATAAAAGACAAAAAGAAATTGAACAAAAAGACAAAAAAGAGAAAAGAAAGAAAGAAAATGAACAAAAAAGAGAAAAAAGAGAAAAGACAAAAAAGAAAAACGATAAAAAGAAAAGAAAAGAAAAAAGAGAAAATAGAAATAAAAAAGAGAAAAGAGAAAAATATGAAAAAAAGAAAAAAGGAAAAAAGAAAAGAAAAAACTAATAGATGAAAACAGAAAAAACAAACAAAAAACCGAATAATGACAAGAGAAGAAAGGTAAAGAGAAAAGAAGAAAAAAGCCAAGTGAAAAAGTAAAGAATAACTCAAAGGAAGGAGTGGATGGCAAGAAATACAGAGAAAGCAATGCATAGCAGAGCAAAGGAAAGCAAGGCAAAATAGCAGCCAAAGCCACGAGAATCAAGAAGTCAGTGAAGAGCAGGAAAGGTAAGTTTCCCTTAAAGCAAGGGGGAATGGTAGTGGATGGGGGCAAAAGAGAGGGGAGGGGAGGGGAAGTGAAGGAGAGGGGGGAGAGGGGGAGGAGCAGTGGGGCTAGAGGGGGGTGAGGGGGGCGAGAGGGGGGAGGGAGGAGGGGTGGAGAGGGGGCAGAGGTGAGGGGGGTGAGTAAGTGGGGGTGTGGGTGGCTGGGGGGGAGAGGAGAGAGGGTAGGAAGGAAAAAATTGGAGGTAGGGTGAGGGAAGGGGGAGGGTTGAAGGGAAACTAATGAAACAGAGGACAAAGGAGAATAACAAGTCAAAAGCAATGCATGTAAATACAGAGCAAGCAAGTAGGAAAGCTAGGCATAGCACAGCAAAAGAGAGCACAGCAACAGAAGGCAAAGAATGACAAAAAGCAACCTTGCAGGAATGGAGGACTCTGGCCAGAGCTGTGCCCCTGCTTGCCACAGGAGCTGCGCGGGAGGAGAAGAATGTGGGCCAAAAGGTAAGAGGAGCTCCTTTGGGTTCTGGGCTTGAAGCAAAGCTGAGAAGCCATGCCCGGGAGGAGGTGTGGGTAGCTACAGGCCAGCCTTGCTATCTCCCCAAGAGATGAGGTGTGTGGGCTAGGCACCGGGCAGGAGTGCTGGCCAGAAGCAAGCATCTCTGTGGAGGAAGGCAAAGGGCGGAGGAGGTTCAAGGGTAGCTACCGGGCATGGCCTTGCTCAGCAAGGGGAGGAAAAGCGTGAAGGGCACGAGAAGGGGACAGAGAAGGGCAGGCAGTAGGCGTGAAGCTGTGAGCAGAGTAGAGAGCAACTTGGCAGAGCAGCACGCAGAGTAGGCAAGTGTTGGGGTTTGGCGTGAGTAGCAGCAAAAGCCCATAGCATCAAGAAGCAGGAAGTGAGGAGAAGGTAAGTGAAGGGCAGGCAAGGTACTGGGAGGCAAAGGCAAGGGGAAAGGGGAGGGTAAGGGAGAAAAGAGGGGATGGGGAGGGGAGGGGATGGGTGAAGAGCAGAGCGGAGGGAAGGGCTGAGGGGAGGGCTGAAGGCAAACCTGTGATGAAAAAAGAAAAGAAAAGAAAAAATAAGAACAAAAAATATGAAAAAAGAGAAAAAAGAAAAGAAAAATAAGAAAAAGAGAAAAAATGAAAAGAAAAAAAGAAAAAATGAATGAAAAAGAGAAAAAAGATAAAAGACAAAAAGAAATTGAACAAAAAGACAAAAAAGAGAAAAGAAAAAAGAAAATGAACAAAAAAGAGAAAAAAGAGAAAAGACAAAAAAGAAAAACGATAAAAAAGAAAAGAGAAAGAAAAAAGAGAAAATAGAAATAAAAAAGAGAAAAGAGAAAAATATGAAAAAAAGCAAAAAGGAAAAAAGAAAAGAAAAAACTAATAGATGAAAACAGAAAAAACAAACAAAAAACCGAATAATGACAAGAGAAGAAAGGTAAAGAGAAAAGAAGAAAAAAGCCAAGTGAAAAAGTAAAGAATAACTCAAAGGAAGGAGTGGATGGCAAGAAATACAGAGAAAGCAATGCATAGCAGAGCAAAGGAAAGCAAGGCAAAATAGCAGCCAAAGCCACGAGAATCAAGAAGTCAGTGAAGAGCAGGAAAGGTAAGTTTCCCTTAAAGCAAGGGGGAATGGTAGTGGATGGGGGCAAAAGAGAGGGGAGGGGAGGGGAAGTGAAGGAGAGGGGGGAGAGGGGGAGGAGCAGTGGGGCTAGAGGGGGGTGAGGGGGGCGAGAGGGGGGAGGGAGGAGGGGTGGAGAGGGGGCAGAGGTGAGGGGGGTGAGTAAGTGGGGGTGTGGGTGGCTGGGGGGGGAGAGGAGAGAGGGTAGGAAGGAAAAAATTGGAGGTAGGGTGAGGGAAGGGGGAGGGTTGAAGGGAAACTAATGAAACAGAGGACAAAGGAGAATAACAAGTCAAAAGCAATGCATGTAAATACAGAGCAAGCAAGTAGGAAAGCTAGGCATAGCACAGCAAAAGAGAGCACAGCAACAGAAGGCAAAGAATGACAAAAAGCAACCTTGCAGGAATGGAGGACTCTGGCCAGAGCTGTGCCCCTGCTTGCCACAGGAGCTGCGCGGGAGGAGAAGAATGTGGGCCAAAAGGTAAGAGGAGCTCCTTTGGGTTCTGGGCTTGAAGCAAAGCTGAGAAGCCATGCCCGGGAGGAGGTGTGGGTAGCTACAGGCCAGCTTGCTATCTCCCCAAGAGATGAGGTGTGTGGGCTAGGCACCGGGCAGGAGTGCTGGCCAGAAGCAAGCATCTCTGTGGAGGAAGGCAAAGGGCGGAGGAGGTTCAAGGGTAGCTACCGGGCATGGCCTTGCTCAGCAAGGGGAGGAAAAGCGTGAAGGGCACGAGAAGGGGACAGAGAAGGGCAGGCAGTAGGCGTGAAGCTGTGAGCAGAGTAGAGAGCAACTTGGCAGAGCAGCACGCAGAGTAGGCAAGTGTTGGGGTTTGGCGTGAGTAGCAGCAAAAGCCCATAGCATCAAGGAAGCAGGAAGTGAGGAGAAGGTAAGTGAAGGGCAGGCAAGGTACTGGGAGGCAAAGGCAAGGGGAAAGGGGAGGGTAAGGGAGAAAAGAGGGGATGGGGAGGGGAGGGGATGGGTGAAGAGCAGAGCGGAGGGAAGGGCTGAGGGGAGGGCTGAAGGCAAACCTGTGATGAAAAAAGAAAAGAAAAGAAAAAATAAGAACAAAAAATATGAAAAAAGAGAAAAAAGAAAAGAAAAATAAGAAAAAGAGAAAAAATGAAAAGAAAAAAAGAAAAAATGAATGAAAAAGAGAAAAAAGATAAAAGACAAAAAGAAATTGAACAAAAAGACAAAAAAGAGAAAAGAAAGAAAGAAAATGAACAAAAAAGAGAAAAAAGAGAAAAGACAAAAAAGAAAAACGATAAAAAGAAAAGAGAAAAGAAAAAAGAGAAAATAGAAATAAAAAAGAGAAAAGAGAAAAATATGAAAAAAAGAAAAAAGGAAAAAGAAAAGAAAAAACTAATAGATGAAAACAGAAAAAACAAACAAAAAACCGAATAATGACAAGAGAAGAAAGGTAAAGAGAAAAGAAGAAAAAAGCCAAGTGAAAAAGTAAAGAATAACTCAAAGGAAGGAGTGGATGGCAAGAAATACAGAGAAAGCAATGCATAGCAGAGCAAAGGAAAGCAAGGCAAAATAGCAGCCAAAGCCACGAGAATCAAGAAGTCAGTGAAGAGCAGGAAAGGTAAGTTTCCCTTAAAGCAAGGGGGAATGGTAGTGGATGGGGGCAAAAGAGAGGGGAGGGGAGGGGAAGTGAAGGAGAGGGGGGAGAGGGGGAGGAGCAGTGGGGCTAGAGGGGGGTGAGGGGGGCGAGAGGGGGGAGGGAGGAGGGGTGGAGAGGGGGCAGAGGTGAGGGGGGTGAGTAAGTGGGGGTGTGGGTGGCTGGGGGGGGAGAGGAGAGAGGGTAGGAAGGAAAAAATTGGAGGTAGGGTGAGGGAAGGGGGAGGGTTGAAGGGAAACTAATGAAACAGAGGACAAAGGAGAATAACAAGTCAAAAGCAATGCATGTAAATACAGAGCAAGCAAGTAGGAAAGCTAGGCATAGCACAGCAAAAGAGAGCACAGCAACAGAAGGCAAAGAATGACAAAAAGCAACCTTGCAGGAATGGAGGACTCTGGCCAGAGCTGTGCCCCTGCTTGCCACAGGAGCTGCGCGGGAGGAGAAGAATGTGGGCCAAAAGGTAAGAGGAGCTCCTTTGGGTTCTGGGCTTGAAGCAAAGCTGAGAAGCCATGCCCGGGAGGAGGTGTGGGTAGCTACAGGCCAGCCTTGCTATCTCCCCAAGAGATGAGGTGTGTGGGCTAGGCACCGGGCAGGAGTGCTGGCCAGAAGCAAGCATCTCTGTGGAGGAAGGCAAAGGGCGGAGGAGGTTCAAGGGTAGCTACCGGGCATGGCCTTGCTCAGCAAGGGGAGGAAAAGCGTGAAGGGCACGAGAAGGGGACAGAGAAGGGCAGGCAGTAGGCGTGAAGCTGTGAGCAGAGTAGAGAGCAACTTGGCAGAGCAGCACGCAGAGTAGGCAAGTGTTGGGGTTTGGCGTGAGTAGCAGCAAAAGCCCATAGCATCAAGAAGCAGGAAGTGAGGAGAAGGTAAGTGAAGGGCAGGCAAGGTACTGGGAGGCAAAGGCAAGGGGAAAGGGGAGGGTAAGGGAGAAAAGAGGGGATGGGGAGGGGAGGGGATGGGTGAAGAGCAGAGCGGAGGGAAGGGCTGAGGGGAGGGCTGAAGGCAAACCTGTGATGAAAAAAGAAAAGAAAAGAAAAAATAAGAACAAAAAATATGAAAAAAGAGAAAAAAGAAAAGAAAAATAAGAAAAAGAGAAAAAATGAAAAGAAAAAAGAAAAAATGAATGAAAAAGAGAAAAAAGATAAAAGACAAAAAGAAATTGAACAAAAAGACAAAAAAGAGAAAAGAAAAAAGAAAATGAACAAAAAGAGAAAAAAGAGAAAAGACAAAAAAGAAAAACTGATAAAAAGAAAGAGAAAGAAAAAAGAGAAAATAGAAATAAAAAAGAGAAAAGAGAAAAATATGAAAAAAAGAAAAAAGGAAAAAAGAAAGAAAAAACTAATAGATGAAAACAGAAAAAACAAACAAAAAACCGAATAATGACAAGAGAAGAAAGGTAAAGAGAAAAGAAGAAAAAAGCCAAGTGAAAAAGTAAAGAATAACTCAAAGGAAGGAGTGGATGGCAAGAAATACAGAGAAAGCAATGCATAGCAGAGCAAAGGAAAGCAAGGCAAAATAGCAGCCAAAGCCACGAGAATCAAGAAGTCAGTGAAGAGCAGGAAAGGTAAGTTTCCCTTAAAGCAAGGGGGAATGGTAGTGGAATGGGGGCAAAAGAGAGGGGAGGGGAGGGGAAGTGAAGGAGAGGGGGGAGAGGGGGAGGAGCAGTGGGGCTAGAGGGGGGTGAGGGGGGCGAGAGGGGGGAGGGAGGAGGGGTGGAGAGGGGGCAGAGGTGAGGGGGGTGAGTAAGTGGGGGTGTGGGTGGCTGGGGGGGGAGAGGAGAGAGGGTAGGAAGGAAAAAATTGGAGGTAGGGTGAGGGAAGGGGGAGGGTTGAAGGGAAACTAATGAAACAGAGGACAAAGGAGAATAACAAGTCAAAAGCAATGCATGTAAATACAGAGCAAGCAAGTAGGAAAGCTAGGCATAGCACAGCAAAAGAGAGCACAGCAACAGAAGGCAAAGAATGACAAAAAGCAACCTTGCAGGAATGGAGGACTCTGGCCAGAGCTGTGCCCCTGCTTGCCACAGGAGCTGCGCGGGAGGAGAAGAATGTGGGCCAAAAGGTAAGAGGAGCTCCTTTGGGTTCTGGGCTTGAAGCAAAGCTGAGAAGCCATGCCCGGGAGGAGGTGTGGGTAGCTACAGGCCAGCTTGCTATCTCCCCAAGAGATGAGGTGTGTGGGCTAGGCACCGGGCAGGAGTGCTGGCCAGAAGCAAGCATCTCTGTGGAGGAAGGCAAAGGGCGGAGGAGGTTCAAGGGTAGCTACCGGGCATGGCCTTGCTCAGCAAGGGGAGGAAAAGCGTGAAGGGCACGAGAAGGGGACAGAGAAGGGCAGGCAGTAGGCGTGAAGCTGTGAGCAGAGTAGAGAGCAACTTGGCAGAGCAGCACGCAGAGTAGGCAAGTGTTGGGGTTTGGCGTGAGTAGCAGCAAAAGCCCATAGCATCAAGAAGCAGGAAGTGAGGAGAAGGTAAGTGAAGGGCAGGCAAGGTACTGGGAGGCAAAGGCAAGGGGAAAGGGGAGGGTAAGGGAGAAAGAGGGGATGGGGAGGGGAGGGGATGGGTGAAGAGCAGAGCGGAGGGAAGGGCTGAGGGGAGGGCTGAAGGCAAACCTGTGATGAAAAAAGAAAAGAAAGAAAAAATAAGAACAAAAAATATGAAAAAAGAGAAAAAAGAAAAGAAAAATAAGAAAAAGAGAAAAAATGAAAAGAAAAAAGAAAAAATGAATGAAAAAGAGAAAAAAGATAAAAGACAAAAAGAAATTGAACAAAAAGACAAAAAAGAGAAAAGAAAAAAGAAAATGAACAAAAAAGAGAAAAAAGAGAAAAGACAAAAAAGAAAAACGATAAAAAAGAAAAGAAAAAAGAGAAAATAGAAATAAAAAAGAGAAAAGAGAAAAATATGAAAAAAGAAAAAAGGAAAAAGAAAAGAAAAACTAATAGATGAAAACAGAAAAAACAAACAAAAAACCGAATAATGACAAGAGAAGAAAGGTAAAGAGAAAAGAAGAAAAAAGCCAAGTGAAAAAGTAAAGAATAACTCAAAGGAAGGAGTGGATGGCAAGAAATACAGAGAAAGCAATGCATAGCAGAGCAAAGGAAAGCAAGGCAAAATAGCAGCCAAAGCCACGAGAATCAAGAAGTCAGTGAAGAGCAGGAAAGGTAAGTTTCCCTTAAAGCAAGGGGGAATGGTAGTGGAATGGGGGCAAAAGAGAGGGGAGGGGAGGGGAAGTGAAGGAGAGGGGGGAGAGGGGGAGGAGCAGTGGGGCTAGAGGGGGGTGAGGGGGGCGAGAGGGGGGAGGGAGGAGGGGTGGAGAGGGGGCAGAGGTGAGGGGGGTGAGTAAGTGGGGGTGTGGGTGGCTGGGGGGGAGAGGAGAGAGGGTAGGAAGGAAAAAATTGGAGGTAGGGTGAGGGAAGGGGGAGGGTTGAAGGGAAACTAATGAAACAGAGGACAAAGGAGAATAACAAGTCAAAAGCAATGCATGTAAATACAGAGCAAGCAAGTAGGAAAGCTAGGCATAGCACAGCAAAAGAGAGCACAGCAACAGAAGGCAAAGAATGACAAAAAGCAACCTTGCAGGAATGGAGGACTCTGGCCAGAGCTGTGCCCCTGCTTGCCACAGGAGCTGCGCGGGAGGAGAAGAATGTGGGCCAAAAGGTAAGAGGAGCTCCTTTGGGTTCTGGGCTTGAAGCAAAGCTGAGAAGCCATGCCCGGGAGGAGGTGTGGGTAGCTACAGGCCAGCTTGCTATCTCCCCAAGAGATGAGGTGTGTGGGCTAGGCACCGGGCAGGAGTGCTGGCCAGAAGCAAGCATCTCTGTGGAGGAAGGCAAAGGGCGGAGGAGGTTCAAGGGTAGCTACCGGGCATGGCCTTGCTCAGCAAGGGGAGGAAAAGCGTGAAGGGCACGAGAAGGGGACAGAGAAGGGCAGGCAGTAGGCGTGAAGCTGTGAGCAGAGTAGAGAGCAACTTGGCAGAGCAGCACGCAGAGTAGGCAAGTGTTGGGGTTTGGCGTGAGTAGCAGCAAAAGCCCATAGCATCAAGAAGCAGGAAGTGAGGAGAAGGTAAGTGAAGGGCAGGCAAGGTACTGGGAGGCAAAGGCAAGGGGAAAGGGGAGGGTAAGGGAGAAAAGAGGGGATGGGGAGGGGAGGGGATGGGTGAAGAGCAGAGCGGAGGGAAGGGCTGAGGGGAGGGCTGAAGGCAAACCTGTGATGAAAAAAGAAAAGAAAAGAAAAAATAAGAACAAAAAATATGAAAAAAGAGAAAAAAGAAAAGAAAAATAAGAAAAAGAGAAAAAATGAAAAGAAAAAAGAAAAAAATGAATGAAAAAGAGAAAAAAGATAAAAGACAAAAAGAAATTGAACAAAAAGACAAAAAAGAGAAAAGAAAAAAGAAAATGAACAAAAAAGAGAAAAAAGAGAAAAGACAAAAAAGAAAAACGATAAAAAAGAAAAGAAAAAAAGAGAAAATAGAAATAAAAAAGAGAAAAGAGAAAAATATGAAAAAAGAAAAAAGAAAAAAGAAAAGAAAAAACTAATAGATGAAAACAGAAAAAACAAACAAAAAACCGAATAATGACAAGAGAAGAAAGGTAAAGAGAAAAGAAGAAAAAAGCCAAGTGAAAAAGTAAAGAATAACTCAAAGGAAGGAGTGGATGGCAAGAAATACAGAGAAAGCAATGCATAGCAGAGCAAAGGAAAGCAAGGCAAAATAGCAGCCAAAGCCACGAGAATCAAGAAGTCAGTGAAGAGCAGGAAAGGTAAGTTTCCCTTAAAGCAAGGGGGAATGGTAGTGGATGGGGGCAAAAGAGAGGGGAGGGGAGGGGAAGTGAAGGAGAGGGGGGAGAGGGGGAGGAGCAGTGGGGCTAGAGGGGGGTGAGGGGGGCGAGAGGGGGGAGGGAGGAGGGGTGGAGAGGGGGCAGAGGTGAGGGGGGTGAGTAAGTGGGGGTGTGGGTGGCTGGGGGGGGAGAGGAGAGAGGGTAGGAAGGAAAAAATTGGAGGTAGGGTGAGGGAAGGGGGAGGGTTGAAGGGAAACTAATGAAACAGAGGACAAAGGAGAATAACAAGTCAAAAGCAATGCATGTAAATACAGAGCAAGCAAGTAGGAAAGCTAGGCATAGCACAGCAAAAGAGAGCACAGCAACAGAAGGCAAAGAATGACAAAAAGCAACCTTGCAGGAATGGAGGACTCTGGCCAGAGCTGTGCCCCTGCTTGCCACAGGAGCTGCGCGGGAGGAGAAGAATGTGGGCCAAAAGGTAAGAGGAGCTCCTTTGGGTTCTGGGCTTGAAGCAAAGCTGAGAAGCCATGCCCGGGAGGAGGTGTGGGTAGCTACAGGCCAGCTTGCTATCTCCCCAAGAGATGAGGTGTGTGGGCTAGGCACCGGGCAGGAGTGCTGGCCAGAAGCAAGCATCTCTGTGGAGGAAGGCAAAGGGCGGAGGAGGTTCAAGGGTAGCTACCGGGCATGGCCTTGCTCAGCAAGGGGAGGAAAAGCGTGAAGGGCACGAGAAGGGGACAGAGAAGGGCAGGCAGTAGGCGTGAAGCTGTGAGCAGAGTAGAGAGCAACTTGGCAGAGCAGCACGCAGAGTAGGCAAGTGTTGGGGTTTGGCGTGAGTAGCAGCAAAAGCCCATAGCATCAAGAAGCAGGAAGTGAGGAGAAGGTAAGTGAAGGGCAGGCAAGGTACTGGGAGGCAAAGGCAAGGGGAAAGGGGAGGGTAAGGGAGAAAGAGGGGATGGGGAGGGGAGGGGATGGGTGAAGAGCAGAGCGGAGGGAAGGGCTGAGGGGAGGGCTGAAGGCAAACCTGTGATGAAAAAAGAAAAGAAAGAAAAAATAAGAACAAAAAATATGAAAAAAGAGAAAAAAGAAAAGAAAAATAAGAAAAAGAGAAAAAATGAAAAGAAAAAAAGAAAAAATGAATGAAAAAGAGAAAAAAGATAAAAGACAAAAAGAAATTGAACAAAAAGACAAAAAAGAGAAAAGAAAAAAGAAAATGAACAAAAAAGAGAAAAAAGAGAAAAGACAAAAAAGAAAAACGATAAAAAGAAAGAAAAGAAAAAAGAGAAAATAGAAATAAAAAGAGAAAAGAGAAAAATATGAAAAAAAGAAAAAAGAAAAAAGAAAAGAAAAAACTAATAGATGAAAACAGAAAAAACAAACAAAAAACCGAATAATGACAAGAGAAGAAAGGTAAAGAGAAAAGAAGAAAAAAGCCAAGTGAAAAAGTAAAGAATAACTCAAAGGAAGGAGTGGATGGCAAGAAATACAGAGAAAGCAATGCATAGCAGAGCAAAGGAAAGCAAGGCAAAATAGCAGCCAAAGCCACGAGAATCAAGAAGTCAGTGAAGAGCAGGAAAGGTAAGTTTCCCTTAAAGCAAGGGGGAATGGTAGTGGATGGGGGCAAAAGAGAGGGGAGGGGAGGGGAAGTGAAGGAGAGGGGGGAGAGGGGGAGGAGCAGTGGGGCTAGAGGGGGGTGAGGGGGGCGAGAGGGGGGAGGGAGGAGGGGTGGAGAGGGGGCAGAGGTGAGGGGGGTGAGTAAGTGGGGGTGTGGGTGGCTGGGGGGGGAGAGGAGAGAGGGTAGGAAGGAAAAAATTGGAGGTAGGGTGAGGGAAGGGGGAGGGTTGAAGGGAAACTAATGAAACAGAGGACAAAGGAGAATAACAAGTCAAAAGCAATGCATGTAAATACAGAGCAAGCAAGTAG
This sequence comes from Gallus gallus, assembly GCF_016699485.2. Taxonomy (NCBI): domain Eukaryota; kingdom Metazoa; phylum Chordata; class Aves; order Galliformes; family Phasianidae; genus Gallus; species Gallus gallus. The sequence continues at coordinate 64,174 of NC_052540.1, read as the reverse complement.
GAAAGCTAGGCATAGCACAGCAAAAGAGAGCACAGCAACAGAAGGCAAAGAATGACAAAAAGCAACCTTGCAGGAATGGAGGACTCTGGCCAGAGCTGTGCCCCTGCTTGCCACAGGAGCTGCGCGGGAGGAGAAGAATGTGGGCCAAAAGGTAAGAGGAGCTCCTTTGGGTTCTGGGCTTGAAGCAAAGCTGAGAAGCCATGCCCGGGAGGAGGTGTGGGTAGCTACAGGCCAGCTTGCTATCTCCCCAAGAGATGAGGTGTGTGGGCTAGGCACCGGGCAGGAGTGCTGGCCAGAAGCAAGCATCTCTGTGGAGGAAGGCAAAGGGCGGAGGAGGTTCAAGGGTAGCTACCGGGCATGGCCTTGCTCAGCAAGGGGAGGAAAAGCGTGAAGGGCACGAGAAGGGGACAGAGAAGGGCAGGCAGTAGGCGTGAAGCTGTGAGCAGAGTAGAGAGCAACTTGGCAGAGCAGCACGCAGAGTAGGCAAGTGTTGGGGTTTGGCGTGAGTAGCAGCAAAAGCCCATAGCATCAAGAAGCAGGAAGTGAGGAGAAGGTAAGTGAAGGGCAGGCAAGGTACTGGGAGGCAAAGGCAAGGGGAAAGGGGAGGGTAAGGGAGAAAGAGGGGATGGGGAGGGGAGGGGATGGGTGAAGAGCAGAGCGGAGGGAAGGGCTGAGGGGAGGGCTGAAGGCAAACCTGTGATGAAAAAAGAAAAGAAAGAAAAAATAAGAACAAAAAATATGAAAAAAGAGAAAAAAGAAAAGAAAAATAAGAAAAAGAGAAAAAATGAAAAGAAAAAAGAAAAAAATGAATGAAAAAGAGAAAAAAGATAAAAGACAAAAAGAAATTGAACAAAAAAGACAAAAAAGAGAAAAGAAAAAAGAAAATGAACAAAAAAGAGAAAAAAGAGAAAAGACAAAAAAGAAAAACGATAAAAAAGAAAAGAAAGAAAAAGAGAAAATAGAAATAAAAAAGAGAAAAGAGAAAAATATGAAAAAAAGCAAAAAGAAAAAAGAAAAGAAAAAACTAATAGATGAAAACAGAAAAAACAAACAAAAAACCGAATAATGACAAGAGAAGAAAGGTAAAGAGAAAAGAAGAAAAAAGCCAAGTGAAAAAGTAAAGAATAACTCAAAGGAAGGAGTGGATGGCAAGAAATACAGAGAAAGCAATGCATAGCAGAGCAAAGGAAAGCAAGGCAAAATAGCAGCCAAAGCCACGAGAATCAAGAAGTCAGTGAAGAGCAGGAAAGGTAAGTTTCCCTTAAAGCAAGGGGGAATGGTAGTGGATGGGGGCAAAAGAGAGGGGAGGGGAGGGGAAGTGAAGGAGAGGGGGGAGAGGGGGAGGAGCAGTGGGGCTAGAGGGGGGTGAGGGGGGCGAGAGGGGGGAGGGAGGAGGGGTGGAGAGGGGGCAGAGGTGAGGGGGGTGAGTAAGTGGGGGTGTGGGTGGCTGGGGGGGGAGAGGAGAGAGGGTAGGAAGGAAAAAATTGGAGGTAGGGTGAGGGAAGGGGGAGGGTTGAAGGGAAACTAATGAAACAGAGGACAAAGGAGAATAACAAGTCAAAAGCAATGCATGTAAATACAGAGCAAGCAAGTAGGAAAGCTAGGCATAGCACAGCAAAAGAGAGCACAGCAACAGAAGGCAAAGAATGACAAAAAGCAACCTTGCAGGAATGGAGGACTCTGGCCAGAGCTGTGCCCCTGCTTGCCACAGGAGCTGCGCGGGAGGAGAAGAATGTGGGCCAAAAGGTAAGAGGAGCTCCTTTGGGTTCTGGGCTTGAAGCAAAGCTGAGAAGCCATGCCCGGGAGGAGGTGTGGGTAGCTACAGGCCAGCTTGCTATCTCCCCAAGAGATGAGGTGTGTGGGCTAGGCACCGGGCAGGAGTGCTGGCCAGAAGCAAGCATCTCTGTGGAGGAAGGCAAAGGGCGGAGGAGGTTCAAGGGTAGCTACCGGGCATGGCCTTGCTCAGCAAGGGGAGGAAAAGCGTGAAGGGCACGAGAAGGGGACAGAGAAGGGCAGGCAGTAGGCGTGAAGCTGTGAGCAGAGTAGAGAGCAACTTGGCAGAGCAGCACGCAGAGTAGGCAAGTGTTGGGGTTTGGCGTGAGTAGCAGCAAAAGCCCATAGCATCAAGAAGCAGGAAGTGAGGAGAAGGTAAGTGAAGGGCAGGCAAGGTACTGGGAGGCAAAGGCAAGGGGAAAGGGGAGGGTAAGGGAGAAAAGAGGGGATGGGGAGGGGAGGGGATGGGTGAAGAGCAGAGCGGAGGGAAGGGCTGAGGGGAGGGCTGAAGGCAAACCTGTGATGAAAAAAGAAAAGAAAGAAAAAATAAGAACAAAAAATATGAAAAAAGAGAAAAAAGAAAAGAAAAATAAGAAAAAGAGAAAAAATGAAAAGAAAAAAAGAAAAAATGAATGAAAAAGAGAAAAAAGATAAAAGACAAAAAGAAATTGAACAAAAAGACAAAAAAGAGAAAAGAAAAAAGAAAATGAACAAAAAAGAGAAAAAAGAGAAAAGACAAAAAAGAAAAACGATAAAAAGAAAAGAGAAAAGAAAAAAGAGAAAATAGAAATAAAAAAGAGAAAAGAGAAAAATATGAAAAAAAGAAAAAGAAAAAAGAAAAGAAAAAACTAATAGATGAAAACAGAAAAAACAAACAAAAAACCGAATAATGACAAGAGAAGAAAGGTAAAGAGAAAAGAAGAAAAAAGCCAAGTGAAAAAGTAAAGAATAACTCAAAGGAAGGAGTGGATGGCAAGAAATACAGAGAAAGCAATGCATAGCAGAGCAAAGGAAAGCAAGGCAAAATAGCAGCCAAAGCCACGAGAATCAAGAAGTCAGTGAAGAGCAGGAAAGGTAAGTTTCCCTTAAAGCAAGGGGGAATGGTAGTGGATGGGGGCAAAAGAGAGGGGAGGGGAGGGGAAGTGAAGGAGAGGGGGGAGAGGGGGAGGAGCAGTGGGGCTAGAGGGGGGTGAGGGGGGCGAGAGGGGGGAGGGAGGAGGGGTGGAGAGGGGGCAGAGGTGAGGGGGGTGAGTAAGTGGGGGTGTGGGTGGCTGGGGGGGGAGAGGAGAGAGGGTAGGAAGGAAAAAATTGGAGGTAGGGTGAGGGAAGGGGGAGGGTTGAAGGGAAACTAATGAAACAGAGGACAAAGGAGAATAACAAGTCAAAAGCAATGCATGTAAATACAGAGCAAGCAAGTAGGAAAGCTAGGCATAGCACAGCAAAAGAGAGCACAGCAACAGAAGGCAAAGAATGACAAAAAGCAACCTTGCAGGAATGGAGGACTCTGGCCAGAGCTGTGCCCCTGCTTGCCACAGGAGCTGCGCGGGAGGAGAAGAATGTGGGCCAAAAGGTAAGAGGAGCTCCTTTGGGTTCTGGGCTTGAAGCAAAGCTGAGAAGCCATGCCCGGGAGGAGGTGTGGGTAGCTACAGGCCAGCTTGCTATCTCCCCAAGAGATGAGGTGTGTGGGCTAGGCACCGGGCAGGAGTGCTGGCCAGAAGCAAGCATCTCTGTGGAGGAAGGCAAAGGGCGGAGGAGGTTCAAGGGTAGCTACCGGGCATGGCCTTGCTCAGCAAGGGGAGGAAAAGCGTGAAGGGCACGAGAAGGGGACAGAGAAGGGCAGGCAGTAGGCGTGAAGCTGTGAGCAGAGTAGAGAGCAACTTGGCAGAGCAGCACGCAGAGTAGGCAAGTGTTGGGGTTTGGCGTGAGTAGCAGCAAAAGCCAAGAGCATCAAGAAGCAGGAAGTGAGGAGAAGGTAAGTGAAGGGCAGGCAAGGTACTGGGAGGCAAAGGCAAGGGGAAAGGGGAGGGTAAGGGAGAAAGAGGGGATGGGGAGGGGAGGGGATGGGTGAAGAGCAGAGCGGAGGGAAGGGCTGAGGGGAGGGCTGAAGGCAAACCTGTGATGAAAAAAGAAAAGAAAGAAAAAATAAGAACAAAAAATATGAAAAAAGAGAAAAAAGAAAAGAAAAATAAGAAAAAGAGAAAAAATGAAAAGAAAAAAAGAAAAAATGAATGAAAAAGAGAAAAAAGATAAAAGACAAAAAGAAATTGAACAAAAAGACAAAAAAGAGAAAAGAAAAAAAGAAAATGAACAAAAAAGAGAAAAAAGAGAAAAGACAAAAAAGAAAAATGATAAAAAAGAAAAGGAAAGAAAAAGAGAAAATAGAAATAAAAAGAGAAAAGAGAAAAATATGAAAAAAAGCAAAAGAAAAAAGAAAAGAAAAAACTAATAGATGAAAACAGAAAAAACAAACAAAAAACCGAATAATGACAAGAGAAGAAAGGTAAAGAGAAAAGAAGAAAAAAGCCAAGTGAAAAAGTAAAGAATAACTCAAAGGAAGGAGTGGATGGCAAGAAATACAGAGAAAGCAATGCATAGCAGAGCAAAGGAAAGCAAGGCAAAATAGCAGCCAAAGCCACGAGAATCAAGAAGTCAGTGAAGAGCAGGAAAGGTAAGTTTCCCTTAAAGCAAGGGGGAATGGTAGTGGATGGGGGCAAAAGAGAGGGGGAGGGGAGGGGAAGTGAAGGAGAGGGGGGAGAGGGGGAGGAGCAGTGGGGCTAGAGGGGGGTGAGGGGGGCGAGAGGGGGGAGGGAGGAGGGGTGGAGAGGGGGCAGAGGTGAGGGGGGTGAGTAAGTGGGGGTGTGGGTGGCTGGGGGGGGAGAGGAGAGAGGGTAGGAAGGAAAAAATTGGAGGTAGGGTGAGGGAAGGGGGAGGGTTGAAGGGAAACTAATGAAACAGAGGACAAAGGAGAATAACAAGTCAAAAGCAATGCATGTAAATACAGAGCAAGCAAGTAGGAAAGCTAGGCATAGCACAGCAAAAGAGAGCACAGCAACAGAAGGCAAAGAATGACAAAAAGCAACCTTGCAGGAATGGAGGACTCTGGCCAGAGCTGTGCCCCTGCTTGCCACAGGAGCTGCGCGGGAGGAGAAGAATGTGGGCCAAAAGGTAAGAGGAGCTCCTTTGGGTTCTGGGCTTGAAGCAAAGCTGAGAAGCCATGCCCGGGAGGAGGTGTGGGTAGCTACAGGCCAGCTTGCTATCTCCCCAAGAGATGAGGTGTGTGGGCTAGGCACCGGGCAGGAGTGCTGGCCAGAAGCAAGCATCTCTGTGGAGGAAGGCAAAGGGCGGAGGAGGTTCAAGGGTAGCTACCGGGCATGGCCTTGCTCAGCAAGGGGAGGAAAAGCGTGAAGGGCACGAGAAGGGGACAGAGAAGGGCAGGCAGTAGGCGTGAAGCTGTGAGCAGAGTAGAGAGCAACTTGGCAGAGCAGCACGCAGAGTAGGCAAGTGTTGGGGTTTGGCGTGAGTAGCAGCAAAAGCCCATAGCATCAAGAAGCAGGAAGTGAGGAGAAGGTAAGTGAAGGGCAGGCAAGGTACTGGGAGGCAAAGGCAAGGGAAAGGGGAGGGTAAGGGAGAAAGAGGGGATGGGGAGGGGAGGGGATGGGTGAAGAGCAGAGCGGAGGGAAGGGCTGAGGGGAGGGCTGAAGGCAAACCTGTGATGAAAAAAGAAAAGAAAAGAAAAAATAAGAACAAAAAATATGAAAAAAGAGAAAAAAGAAAAGAAAAATAAGAAAAAGAGAAAAAATGAAAAGAAAAAAAGAAAAAATGAATGAAAAAGAGAAAAAAGATAAAAGAAAAAAGAAATTGAACAAAAAGACAAAAAAGAGAAAAGAAAAAAGAAAATGAACAAAAAAGAGAAAAAAGAGAAAAGACAAAAAAGAAAAACGATAAAAAAGAGAAAAGAAAAAAGAGAAAATAGAAATAAAAAAGAGAAAAGAGAAAAATATGAAAAAAGAAAAAAGGAAAAAAGAAAAGAAAAACTAATAGATGAAAACAGAAAAAACAAACAAAAAACCGAATAATGACAAGAGAAGAAAGGTAAAGAGAAAAGAAGAAAAAAGCCAAGTGAAAAAGTAAAGAATAACTCAAAGGAAGGAGTGGATGGCAAGAAATACAGAGAAAGCAATGCATAGCAGAGCAAAGGAAAGCAAGGCAAAATAGCAGCCAAAGCCACGAGAATCAAGAAGTCAGTGAAGAGCAGGAAAGGTAAGTTTCCCTTAAAGCAAGGGGGAATGGTAGTGGATGGGGGCAAAAGAGAGGGGAGGGGAGGGGAAGTGAAGGAGAGGGGGGAGAGGGGGAGGAGCAGTGGGGCTAGAGGGGGGTGAGGGGGGCGAGAGGGGGGAGGGAGGAGGGGTGGAGAGGGGGCAGAGGTGAGGGGGGTGAGTAAGTGGGGGTGTGGGTGGCTGGGGGGGAGAGGAGAGAGGGTAGGAAGGAAAAAATTGGAGGTAGGGTGAGGGAAGGGGGAGGGTTGAAGGGAAACTAATGAAACAGAGGACAAAGGAGAATAACAAGTCAAAAGCAATGCATGTAAATACAGAGCAAGCAAGTAGGAAAGCTAGGCATAGCACAGCAAAAGAGAGCACAGCAACAGAAGGCAAAGAATGACAAAAAGCAACCTTGCAGGAATGGAGGACTCTGGCCAGAGCTGTGCCCCTGCTTGCCACAGGAGCTGCGCGGGAGGAGAAGAATGTGGGCCAAAAGGTAAGAGGAGCTCCTTTGGGTTCTGGGCTTGAAGCAAAGCTGCGAAGCCATGCCCGGGAGGAGGTGTGGGTAGCTACAGGCCAGCTTGCTATCTCCCCAAGAGATGAGGTGTGTGGGCTAGGCACCGGGCAGGAGTGCTGGCCAGAAGCAAGCATCTCTGTGGAGGAAGGCAAAGGGCGGAGGAGGTTCAAGGGTAGCTACCGGGCATGGCCTTGCTCAGCAAGGGGAGGAAAAGCGTGAAGGGCACGAGAAGGGGACAGAGAAGGGCAAGCAGTAGGCGTGAAGCTGTGAGCAGAGTAGAGAGCAACTTGGCAGAGCAGCACGCAGAGTAGGCAAGTGTTGGGGTTTGGCGTGAGTAGCAGCAAAAGCCCATAGCATCAAGGAGCAGGAAGTGAGGAGAAGGTAAGTGAAGGGCAGGCAAGGTACTGGGAGGCAAAGGCAAGGGGAAAGGGGAGGGTAAGGGAGGAAAGAGGGGATGGGGAGGGGAGGGGATGGGTGAAGAGCAGAGCGGAGGGAAGGGCTGAGGGAGGGCTGAAGGCAAACCTGTGATGAAAAAAGAAAAGAAAAGAAAAAATAAGAACAAAAAATATGAAAAAAGAGAAAAAAGAAAAGAAAAATAAGAAAAAGAGAAAAAATGAAAAGAAAAAAAGAAAAAATGAATGAAAAAGAGAAAAAAGAAAAGAAAAAAAGAAATTGAACAAAAAAGACAAAAAAGAGAAAAGAAAAAAAGAAAATGAACAAAAAAGAGAAAAAAGAGAAAAGACAAAAGAAGAAAAACGATAAAAAGAAAAGAGAAATGAAAAAAGAGGAAAATAGAAATAAAAAAGAGCAAAGAGAAAAATATGAAAAAGAGAAAAAGAAAAAAAGAAAAGAAAAAACTAATAGATGAAAACAGAAAAAACAAACAAAAAACCGAATAATGACAAGAGAAGAAAGGTAAAGAGAAAAGAAGAAAAAAGCCAAGTGAAAAAGTAAAGAATAACTCAAAGGAAGGAGTGGATGGCAAGAAATACAGAGAAAGCAATGCATAGCAGAGCAAAGGAAAGCAAGGCAAAATAGCAGCCAAAGCCACGAGAATCAAGAAGTCAGTGAAGAGCAGGAAAGGTAAGTTTCCCTTAAAGCAAGGGGGAATGGTAGTGGATGGGGGCAAAAGAGAGGGGAGGGGAGGGGAAGTGAAGGAGAAGGGGGAGAGGGGGAGGAGCAGTGGGGCTAGAGGGGGGTGAGGGGGGCGAGAGGGGGGAGGGAGGAGGGGTGGAGAGGGGGCAGAGGTAGAGGGGGGTGAGTAAGTGGGGGTGTGGGTGGCTGGGGGGGGAGAGGAGAGTGTAGGAAGGAAAAAATTGGAGGTAGGGTGAGGGAAGGGGGAGGGTTGAAGGGAAACTAATGAAACAGAGGACAAAGGAGAATAACAAGTCAAAAGCAATGCATGTAAATACAGAGCAAGCAAGTAGGAAAGCTAGGCATAGCACAGCAAAAGAGAGCACAGCAACAGAAGGCAAAGAATGACAAAAAGCAACCTTGCAGGAATGGAGGACTCTGGCCAGAGCTGTGCCCCTGCTTGCCACAGGAGCTGCGCGGGAGGAGAAGAATGTGGGCCAAAAGGTAAGAGGAGCTCCTTTGGGTTCTGGGCTTGAAGCAAAGCTGAGAAGCCATGCCCGGGAGGAGGTGTGGGTAGCTACAGGCCAGCTTGCTATCTCCCCAAGAGATGAGGTGTGTGGGCTAGGCACCGGGCAGGAGTGCTGGCCAGAAGCAAGCATCTCTGTGGAGGAAGGCAAAGGGCGGAGGAGGTTCAAGGGTAGCTACCGGGCATGGCCTTGCTCAGCAAGGGGAGGAAAAGCGTGAAGGGCACGAGAAGGGGACAGAGAAGGGCAGGCAGTAGGCGTGAAGCTGTGAGCAGAGTAGAGAGCAACTTGGCAGAGCAACACCAGATCAGGGTTCCAGCAGCCTGGGAGAAGAGGCCAACCTCCACCTCACCGCAACCTCCTTTCAGGTCACTGTAGAGAGTGACAAGGTCTCCCCTGAGCCTCCCTCTCTCCAGACTGACCCATCCCAGTTCCCTCAGCCATTCCCCATAAGACTTGTACTCCAGAACCCTCACAGCTTTGTTTCCCTTCTCCAGACTTGCTCCAGGACCTCTATGTCTTAAGAAGACACAGGTGGGGTGGGGGAAGGCATTAAGTCTGTATCTGTGCCTTCTTCATGCAGAAGGCAGAGATGGGACTTGTGGCCACTCATTGTCATCAAGCCCTGAAGAAGGACAATGCAGAGACATAAGAAGGAGGTGTCATGGATTTGGCATCCTTTTGGATGTGTTTGGAGTGCTCCCAGTCCCTGCACTCTGCTTAAACTGGGGAGAAGGATGAAACAGCCCCTTCATTTGTACAAGTCAGTTCAATTGGCTCAGAAACATGCGTGGAAATGGCCCTTTGGCTTCAGGAGCTGCTGAGGTGTTGTGGAAGAGTCACAAGGGGACCCTGATTGTAGAGGAAGGGCTCATGGCACTCACCCATCACATGTGGGTGATGGAACATGGTAAGGACAGTGTGTGGTCCAGGCATGGGGACTCTGTGGGTACCAGAGGTGAAAAAGCAGCTTGAACATACATCCCAGCCTATAAATCTAGCTCATGTTCTTCCTTTCCTCTCTCACTCAGGAAAAAGACCTCAAATCACTACAACCAAATAGAAAAAAAGTTTATAGTGGAAAAGAAAAATCCACAGGAAAAGGTTTAGGGTGAGAGTGGGGGCAGAATTGGGAAAAAAAATAAAAAAGCTGCAAAAATCCTTCAGAGGTCAAAGCTTGTAGGTTTAAGCATATTTTAAGGTTAAGGTTCACATCCTCCCAGCTCCAGCCTCCCTTTTGCTCAGCTCTTTAAAGGGAATGAAGGGATGAGAGAGGCATCTTCACTAGCAACACGTGCCGTCGTTTCAAGTGTACATTTGTCCTCTGCTTCATCTTTACGTCAATCCCATAACAGCATTACAGGGAAAGAGGGGAGATGTGTTTATTTGTGTCTGGCTAAATTCTGTCCTCCAGGAACAGGAACAAGGCTCCATTTATCCTTCAGCGCAGTGATGGGAAAATAGAATTACTGGTTAATAAATCAGGTTAAATTATCTCCCTCTTAACACTTTAGGAGAGGAACGGTGCCCCCGATCAGCCTGCCTTAAAGCTGACGTGAAAACCCCACATGAACAGCGCTGTGGTCTGTATTCCCTTCCTAAATGCCACCAAACTTAACAGCTCACCCATGCTTCTCAGCTGGATGCTGGTGGCCCCGCTTAAATCTCTGCTGTGATGGATCTGATTTTCCGTGCACAAATAACCACAGGACGGTGTAGGGTTACGGGTTGTGGTCGTGAGCAATGGGAGGTTCCTGCAGCAGTAACACAGTGCCCAGAGCTGTTTTTTGGCAGGGAGGATTTGCCTGCTTGCATGCTTTGTTGTTACCCTTCCTGGTTGTTTTTCCTCCCTAACAAAAGCACTTGTCTCTTGCAACCAAACAGAAGTAGTTGGAGTAAATGTTTTCACTGCAGCGGTAGTTTTTCTGTTAAATAAACAATTAGGGAGTGAAAACTTCCTGCCGCTTCACATGTCTGCGTTGCGAAAAACGAGATATTTTTTTAGGCAGGCTGAAAAACAGAACCACAAACAACCCCTGAAAAGTTCTGCTCAGCTTCTCAAAACCAGCTAACTCAAAGGCGAAGAGGAAATGCAGCGTGCCCCTATATTTCCCTTTATTTTGCAGATATGAGATGCTCCCCACTCCCCAGCCCCTGCATTTGCCCCTTGTGCCTCCTTGTGCTCCCACTACCCCCAGTGTCTCCAGTGCCCCCAGTGGCTCCTTCCAGCCCCAAAGGCTAGGAGAAGCTGTGAGAGTGACCATGGAGGAAAGCACCAAAGATGCACTCATCACTTGCCAGAGGTGTGGCTGCTCCAGCCCTGAAACATGCTCAGCCCCAGCCCACCAAACTCCACATTTGACCTTGAACACGAAAGGCATTAATCCACTACACCTCACGGTCCGTGGTGCTCCTAATCCTCTTGCTGATGAAGGACAACATTATCATGTTGGCAAAGTCAATGGTAATGGCTTACGACAGCCTCCCTCCCTGCGGCTGCTTCTGCATTATATTAACTTTATCTACAGCTTGCTGAACCGCTGGTGGAAGGAGGGGGAAGGAAGGCTTTCTACCTGCCATGTTAGACAATAACCTGCTTAGAGGCAGCCCTACGAGGGGAATGTTAACGAGATGGGGAGTGGGAGGTCTGCATTCAAGGGGCCTCATGCCCACTGCTGGCAGCAGCATCCCACGCGCGGTACTGACCCGATCCTGCATCTCCGCCCCACGTCACCATGCCAATGAGTGATGGGATGCAGCCACTGACATCCATTTCTCCTTCTCTTCTGTGCTTCCTCTCCCCTCCAAAATTCCCCTCACCTGGAATGCCAGCTGAGTGCCACCCTCCATCCCCTGGGGATGGCTGGGCAAGGAACAGGAGTTGGGGACAGCAGAATATCTCATGGCTTTGGCATTTGCTCTGTGTTGGATTATTAGGTCTCACATAAAGCAAGGGGTGACAAAGCACCTCAGGGAGCCTCCTGCCTAGAGAAGCCTTGAGGAGTTGCTGTGTTCAATTTGGAACCAGCGCTGGCGTGTGAAGGAAGCCACGTCAATATCTCAATCCCATCTCCAAGGCCAGGAGCTTTCCTCATCCTTTCCCAGCATGTCATCAAGTGGAGAAGGCAGAAGAGCCGCAAAGAGGAGATGGCAGTCTCCCATACTCCAGGCGTGCTGCAGTTGAGTTGGCTCTGGCTTTCCTGTTATCCCCGCAGTGTTCCTCGGTCTGCCTCTCCCTCATCTTTGTCACCCACAGCTCAGGAAACCTTCCCATCAAAATCAAGAGTTTCTGCGTCAGATGTACATTCTCTGGCCAAGGCTAGAAAGTTAAAGAACTACATCCCTGCCTGTGGGCCCCTCCTGTGCTGGAGTATCCTACAAGCTGCCCGGGACCAGCTCTGTGCTCTGGCTTTGGGGGCCAAGGGAATGGTCTCAGCGGCTTCTCAGGGCTCCTGTCCTTGGCACAGAGGTTTGGGCTGGGTTTTCCTGCAGCTCAGTGATTAACCACATGTCTAATTTGAAGCATGTGCAACTCTCTCTTCCTGCAGCCAGCTGGGGTTTAGGCATATGCTTAATGTTAACTGCAGCTTTATGAGGCTACGGACTCAGGAGGCTCTCTCTGGTCCTGGATAGCTTGGAGTTTGCCAAGAACATTTGCTTGCTTGTGTCAACTTTTACAGGAACACCCCAGCACAGATAACCCTGAGCGACTGCTGTCCTTCCATCAAATGTCCTCCTGTTCTTGTCCCTGATGATCTGCTCCTGCTGCACTTGACCCGATCCCTCCCTCTGGATGCGATGTGTCTCACACTGCTCCAGCATCAGTATTTTCTTTCTTAGGCCAGAATGTCAGTGGGAACCTACACTGTCTCCTGGCAGCATCCAGGCAGTGGGTGCATCACTTCATCCTTGCCATCCAAAGGCCCTTCAAATGCCAACAGAAGGTGTTTCTATATTTCTTTCTGCATTTCCCTGGCCCAGAAGGAGCAGCAAGCGAAGGGAAAGAGATGAAGTTCCATGATGAGGCCGGACAACATGTAACACACATTTAATAAGAGAAAAAAGCAACTTCTTTGGGCTGATATCCTCAGCATTTTTGGAGCCTGGCTTTGTCAAGCAGCCACAGAGCTTAGTAGAAGGAACAAAAAGCTCTTCCCCATCTCCCTCCACCTCTTCCCCTCCTTAAATCAGTCCCTGCTCTTCCCAATAGGCTGGTTGTGCCACCCATCCACCCCTCCCACCAGGAGCCATCATTCTCTTTTCATTATGCTTGCAGCTTCTGGGTGCTCCATGCTCTGTCCTGACCTTCAGAGGGATGAACAAGGAGGTAGCATTGTGCCTGCTGTCCCCAGAACGGCAGCAAAGCTGGAGCTGAGGGCACTGGAAAAGCTGCTGGGACCCCCTCCAGGGATGATAGCGGCCATTATGGGGCTGGATTGTTTCTAATTGCAAGCTCAACCAAGTGATAGGAGAAATAATGCTGCACGCTGCTGTGAAAGGGACAGAAATAGGCACAGCAGGCAGTGGTGGAGGGGAGGCCATTGGAAACAAGGCACCAAGCCCCACACTGGGGCCAGCTCTGACAGCTCTGTGGATGAGGGTTTCTTGTTTTTTCATGGCTTCCCTTCTGCAGCAGCGTGGTTGTTTTACTTTCATTGACTATGGGCTTTGCCATCCATATTCCTGGGTGCATCCAGTGCCTGCACCCAGCTGTCTGTGCTCCAAGCCCCATAGCTGGAGGGAAGGAACCTTCTCTGGGCTCCAGGCACCTCAGTGTTCAGACAGACAGAGGGATGTGAAGCTGGGGAAGGAGCTAGGGGCAAGGAGAGCGCGTATGGGTCATGCAAGCCATTGTGAGGCTGGAGGGCACCTTTTGGAGAGGTTACAGAGGGTGCCACTCTGCCTGGTGCTGGGCTTCACAAAGTTTCTGCTGCATTGCCATCCACCCCTGCATTCCCCTGCTGCAGCAAGAGGTGAGCTGGGAAGCACTCCCACCCCTGCATCCATCCGCAGAGGGGGAAATCCAGTGCTGGAGAGCAGCCAGCACTGCCTTATCTGCCTCACTCGCAGCTGCCACTGAGAATTAAATGTTTCTTGCTGCACTGTGTTTTTCCTTTCCCCTTTACCTCCTTTTTTCCTTCTTTCATTTTTTTCTTTTCTTTGAGTTCTTTCAGCACATGCGAGGAGCGAGGAGGGGGAATCCACTTATCGCTGGCTGCACAGGGTCCCACCAGCCCCGCTGCAGCTCTGGGATTAGGAGATGGCAGCCTGCACGAGGCTAATAAGAAAAAGAAGGGAGAGGATTATGGCTTTTTTTTTTTTTCTGAAAGTAGCACGGATTATCCATGCCAGTGAGCATCGCTGTGGCATGCAGACATTTTCTCATGACTCCGGGTGCAATATGGGAGGAGCAGGCTCTGGGTGCCTGCTGCAGCCAGCAGCAGGTTTTGCACTGCCCTTCCTGGGCCCCACTGCACATCTTTGCTGACCTCTCGGCTTCTCTCATTTTATTAATGATCTGGAAAACCTTGTTAATTAACTTTGTTAATTTGTCTTCTGTGAAGCTGGATTTCAGCTCCTGCCCTGCTCCCTCCCTGCAGCTCCCAGTGCTACGCCCAGTCTTCCTCTAAGCTGGCTTAGAGGAGGAAGAGGGAGGGATGCTCTCTGAGGGCTGCTTTAAAGGCTTCTAGCCCATGGACCAGGTTCATGCAGTCCACTGTTAGCAGTTCATACAGAGGGAGGATGCTTTTGCCCCTTTTGCTTTTCCCTCTTGTGATTATTGAAATAACTTTCCTTCTTATAAGGACCTTCAGGTACAATCTTAATCCATCAGCAAGTCACCGTGCCCTGAGAAGACACTGCACTGCAATCCTGCAAGGCTTCAGGGCTAGAAGCTCCAGCCTTGCTCAGGCCTCCCAGAAAAAGATGTATAAAGCAGAGCTTATCTAGAATGGATTTCCTGTGCATTTTGGGCTCCTTTATCTCCCCCAAACCCTCTGAAATGATGGGCTCCTGAGACCCAAATGCCATCAGAGGCGGCAGCTGATATGACCATGGGCAGCAGGGTGCCTTAGAGAAGCATCTGTCCTCTGTATTGTTGCAAATTCCACTGATTTGGGCAGATTCAGGGCAGCACAGTGTCTGGGAGCTGGATGATGAAGCTTTGTGCTTCTGACAGTGTGGATTTTGGTAGCTCTGGCACTTGGAAGTGCTCTCTCCATGTGTGGATGAGGCCAGCGGCATCACCCCAGGTTTCCACCTGTGTAGCTGAAAGCAGAGTGCAGCTCATGCTTTCTAAATTCATAAATCACCACCAGAACATCCATTTTAATAGAGTTCAGGCGATGCACCCTTGAAGGAAATCTTTCTGCAATAACCAGCTCATGTGTAATAGTTATGCCCAAAGTGAAAGCTCCTCGCTGCGGTCTAGTATTCGACTCCTCCCCCAGGTGCACTTCTTTGATGACTCACTATTATTATTTATTATTGCTACAGTACCATAAATGTGCATGGCACTTCACAGCGAGCACAGGACAATATCCCCACCTTGAAGAGGTCACAACGTCCCTGCCCTTACTCCAGCCAAACCTGTGGCATGATATTGATAAATAACTGGCATGCAGGGAAGGAGAAAGAGTTGTGTGCAGAAATAATTTAGCCTCGGTCCCCGCTGCCTGTTCATGGATGAAATACCAGGCATTAACTCAAATGCAAAGAGGGAAGCAGCAGGGAGAACCAGCTCAGGAAGCAGGGCTATGTAGCATTGGGGAATCCATAGCCATGTGGATAAATATATTTTTCTCCAAGCACTGAAACATTTGTGAGCACCCAGCTCGCAGGATGAGATATCCCTCATGACTGTGCATCTCCCATGGTGCATATGCAAGTGACAAGAGCATCGTCCTGAAATGAAGGCTGGGGAACAAGTTCTCAGATGGGTTATGTGATAAAGGTGCTATTTTCACAGCATTGCAGTACCCCAGAGCAGAATTTGGCATCTTTTATTTGTCATTACACCAGCACACATCTCACACATCTCACGAAACTCTGTGCAGGTTGGAGTGCAAAGCTGAAATCCACAGGTTTCCCCCAGCAGTGGGCATCCTTGGCCACCACCACCTGCTCAACTTTCTGCCACAGAACAGGATTATGAAGTCCATCCTCCACATTTCTAGGCATGCTGTTGTCACCCCACTTTCACATGACATTTTCTGCAGGGTGACTCCAGCAGCCGTGGGCTAATCTGGACACGCTCTGGGAACAAAGCCATCACAAGAGGCTTCATCATGCCTTGGAGTCAGGTTCTCCAGAGCTCTGCAGATTTCTGACTGCTCTGCTTTCCTGTAAGCACATTCCTCCTGTATTTTCTGTGGCAGCTAGGCTGAGCAGAGCAACATTGCTTTGACACAAACATTTTTGCCAGGGATTTAGCAATTGGCTGCCCTCCCTCACCTCTGAACTGGGACTTCTTGCCAAGTACGTGTTTCCCAGCAATGCACTTCCAACCCTGTCACCTGCAAACACAATTACTCCTTGCTTTCCATCAGCTTCATTAGTGATGGGGATGGAGAAGGACTGAAATGGAGCATGCTGCATGTACGAGGGGGAGGGGGGGTATTGTTAGCAGGTGGAGGGGAAGGAGATTTGCCAAACCAGCTCTGTAAAACTCGATGCAGCTGTTCCCGGTGAAGCTCTTGCTGTCTGATGTAAGTCAGTGAGGCATGAAGAAGGCTTCTGGGAGCTGGAGAAGGACCTTATTCATATCAGTGTATTAAGCATAAAGGGAACGTGGCTGTCACAGGTCCACCGGCTCTGCTGGCTCTGACTCAACGTTTCCTTCTGTGGGATGGCAGAGGGACCAGTCAGGAGTTCAGAAATGTGCATAGGGAGGCTGTAGTCTTTGTTCACAGTCTGTGGTATTGGAGTTTGTGGTGAAAGGCAGGCTGGGAGAGTAAGTGTGGTCTTTTAATGCATTGCACAGCCATCTGTGGGAAGCAGAGGAGAGATGAATCAAACCTTCTTCCACTCACCACCTTGTGAACTTCATTTTCTTTTTCTGAATGTCTCCTAAACATAAGGCACCTCAAGGCATTTGCAGTACCTGTGACCTTCCCTGCTCTACCCCTGCGGGGTTCAGGGCTTCTTGGTCTCCTAGACACATTCCTAGGAGAGGCAGGTAGTGTGGGAGAGGGGAGGAGAACAGGAATCATGTCCTATTCTGCACAACCGCTTCCATGTGAGTAAGGGTAAGAACAGAGCATCAGCACTCTTTCCCGATAAAACAGGGAGATCCTAGCCTGTCGTGAAATGGTGGTTGTGGCAGAGTTGTGCAGTGGGTTTTGACTGACTTTAGTGTGTCATAGCAGGCAGCTGCGGCTTGTTCCCACCCATCCCTAGGAGTGCAATTCGGCTCTCCAGTTACTTGTCATAGCCATCTTGGAGGCTGCTGATTCCCAGCCTCCTACAGCAAGGATTTCAGCTTTTCTGGCAGAGGTGTCAGGCTCTGCTGGCTGCCACCCAGTATTATTTCCCACAACATAGGTTAACAGGGTGGATTCCCCGTGACCCCATCTCATAGAGTACCGCAGCCTACCAAGCTCTGCCATGGTGCACAGTCGTAGCTCATGGAGAGACCAAAAACAGAGGCGCCTTTCTCATGCACCACTGTGTGAAAGCAGCAATGAAAGATATATTTATTCTAATCTCATCTAGATTGGATTTTGTGATAGCAGCAGATTTTATCACAGAGAACTAAGTTAATGTTGATTTTCTAGTACATAGCACAGAAGCCTCATGTTCTTCCCAAACAGGCGACACATTCCTGGCACCTGTTGAAAATGCAGCGTCACCACTTTTGTTAATGTTATAACCACTAATCTGAGCCCAAAGCAGGCGGCGGGCATGGCCAGTTTTTCCGTGAGTCATTGCAGTTTGGCAGGCTGTGGGCAAATGGGGAGTACCACATGTTCTGAGCAGCAGACAGTCCCCTGTTGCAGCCAGCAGCCTGCGTTGTGCTGCAGCTTGAGCCACTCTGGCTGCAGGGGCTGAGGAAGAAGTGTTAAGAAAGGAGGAAACATGGCTTGCATGCTGGCTCTTCTTGTCCTGCTCAGAGCTCCCATAGGCCTGAAGGAACACCCCATGAGGCTGCATGCTGACCTTCTTGCCGGAGCTGGACACACTGCAACCCACAGTGAGCTCATATCTCATTTCCCCGGGAGCTCAGGGCTGGGCAGGCTGCTTCTAAGCAAGCGATTTACCCAGCAGGTTTCGAATGCTGGTAGAATTCATTATGTTGCCAGTGTGTTGCGTTATCCAGCTGTCTGCTCCTGTTCCTAACACCTTGCTACCTGAACAGCTTCTGGTAGTGCCTTGAGCAATTCAGCTGGTGTCTGCTTCATGTGATTTGTTTGCTCATCCAATTCCCCAGGAGAAGGGAATGCAAGAGTGTGTGGGAAGACTTCTGGTTTGTTTTCCGTTTATTTATTCACAGCTAATGTCTACATATGTTTGTGTTCCTGTTAGAAAAACACACCCAGGTAATGACCCTGACCCCTGGAGCTGCTGTCTTGTTCCTGTGGTGGTGTAAAATACTGGTCACGGTAGCTCATGTTCCTGAGGAGACTTTGGTTGGAGAGCTCAGATACGACTGCAGGCTCTTTCCAGCATTCCTTTCTGCCTAGCAGCATCATGTTGAGTCAGCTTCACCCAGGTGTTGCTCTTGGCCAGGAGCTAGCCCACGTTGACAGCAGTCATATGGGAAGGCAGGAGGCCTCTTGCAGGCAGCTGGTGCTTGGATCCATCCTATCTGACCATCTTTAGGCTGCTAGCGGTGGTGCAGCAGGGCTGGAGAGGGACCTTTGTGTGGGAAGCAAAGGCTCTTGCTGCCATGTGGGTGCATCCCACCAG
This sequence comes from Gallus gallus, assembly GCF_016699485.2. Taxonomy (NCBI): domain Eukaryota; kingdom Metazoa; phylum Chordata; class Aves; order Galliformes; family Phasianidae; genus Gallus; species Gallus gallus. The sequence goes on along the minus strand of NC_052540.1, from coordinate 46,121 downwards.
GAAGGCCTCCAAGCAGTCCTCACGCCCACTGGATCCCCGCCACTGTGCCGGCAGGAGAGCAGTGCTGCACGCTCTTTCATTATCAGCCAGCAGTGTGGATGTGACACACTGCTTTCATTATCTTTATTTTTAGCCTCTCTCTCCCTCTAGCACATCTGTTCCTATACCATCAGCCAGGAGTGAGTGGCCAGGGATGGAGGAGGGCTCTGCTGAGCACACTGAGCGGCCTGTGACAGACCAGGCCTTGCCGAGCACAGCCTCATTGCTGAGCCCTTGGTGTGAAGGGAATGGGGCCTTGTGGAAACGTGGCTAGCCCTCCCTCATTCCCATCCACCTGTCCTATCCTGGGAGGTGGTTACTGCCTGAAAGCAGCTGGGTTGACAGCTCTCAAACAAGATCTGGCTGCTCCTGAGCCATGCAGGCCTTTCTGCACACAGCAAGACCAGCCCGGTGTTTTCTCTGCCTGCTGACCTCTGCCCACGTTGTGCAGAGCACAGCTACCACGTAGGTGTCTCATTATAGCCAGAACCACTCTTTCAGCCCTTTTAATCTTCCTCTGTTATACTCCTAAACCCACCATATCCCCCACGTGCATAATGGATCCCTTTTGCATTCAGATTAGCGTCTTCCTCCCCATGCAGCACTCTCCTTTCCACAGCTCAGAGCTCGGGAAAGGACATCGCAGAGGTTATGCTGTGAGACAAGCAGCTCCGGGGATTTGTATGCATCCCATGTCCAGGAGAGCAGGCTGCAGAAGACTTTTCCACAGGTCCTGTGAGGAGCCACTCCAGAAGCTGAACTGTCAGCACCTCACCTCGCTTTAATCCTCCTTCTTGGGTCCCGGTGGATCTGATTAGCCTGACAGAGAAATGAAAGCTGCCAAAGCACTTGCTGTAAGCAGAGACTGGGCAAAATGAGGCTGAAGAGAAGAGAGCAAACAGTGTCTTTTTGTAAAGGTTTCCAAAATGCTCTCATCTGATAGGCAGGAGTGCCTTATTGGAGAGAAATTGACAGAAGCCCAGCAGTTACTTGCTGGCATTTCATTCATTTCAATTCCAAAACGTCCACAGAACCATTGCAGTCTGAGTAGTTTCCCTCAGACCAGATGGGTGAGCTCTGAGGGGGATGGTGAGGACAGACTCAGGGAAAAGTGGTCCACTGGCCATGCACCAGCTTTCCAAAGGGCTTTTGTGCCACAGTCATGTCTGAGGTCTGTGTGATGAAACTGCTGCAATCACTGAACCTCATCTCCTCTGGTGCAAGTCCTCTTGTGTGTGCAGTGATCCTTGTTCGAGTCTTGGAGTCAGTGTGGTCCCCATAAGCTGTATGAGTTGCAGATTTTTAATGAGTCTTACAGGTTGTGGTGGCCCACAGCAGAGGAATGTCATTTGTTGGGCACGTAGCAGCTTTGTGGCGCATCGAGGAGTCCAGGATGTGTTTCCAGGACTTCATCCAGAGCAGCAGTTTTCGTTTTTGCTCTCAGTTGTAGACACTGTTCTGAAGAAATGGAATGTAACCAGGGCCCATAGACTCAGGCCTTGATTCAGTCCCAAGGGAGGAGAGAAGCAGATGAAGCACTGCAAATGCGGATCAGAACAGAATGAATGCAGCCAGCACAGATCTTTCTGTGCTATTTTGCTGGAAAGAGGTATTGCTAGATCTCTCTGTGGGAATTATTGCTCTGAATGTCCCCTGACTCACACCACAAACGCTATAAGGGAGTCAAGTGTAGGATCAGTATAAAGAACTCCCATACCAGATCCCCAAAGAAATGACTATGGGATCCAGCTGACCTTGACACTGAAGATGAATCCGTATCACCTATTTTGGGCTGATTAAAGTCAGAATTCCAGGCAAACCTGGTTTCCTAGGCTCCTACAATCAGAGACAGGCATCTCCAGAAGATGGTCCTGCCCTTCCAGAGTGTGCTGAGTCCGCTCTCTCCATTTGACATCCACACTAGCTGAGGTTATTGGCACTACATGAACTGTGCCCCGTACCTTCAGATAGGGGGTCCTTCACTAGGACAAGTTATTCGCCCCCAGTACCCACAGATGTCTGAGCAGTGCATTAGGCCTGCGGGAAGGAAGTGCTGTAACAGAAATCCCCATAGCTGTATGTGGAGCATATGTCAGAAGGGATTTTTACTCTATTATTGCAACTGCCAAAATGAAATTAAATTAATATAGCATGTGAAAAGTCAGGAAAAAGCCCACCCTGACGCAGCAGGGCTCCTGTGTGGCTCTTTCAGCTGGGCCAGCAGTAACATAGAGCACAAGAAGGTCTCAATTTTATGACTGAAGCAGAAAGAGTGGCATCTCCCTGCTGTCTACCTGCACAGAGAGATGAGGAAAGCGGGAAGCTGGATGTGCAGCAATGAATCACTGAATTGTTAAAGTGGAAAACACCACTGAGATCAAGTCCAACTGTCAGCCCATCACCACCATGCCCATCAAACCACATCTCCAAGTGCCACACCTCCACCCCCCTGAACACCTCCAGGGACAGTGACTCCACCATCTCTCTGGGCAGCCTCTTCCAATGCCCAACCACCATCGCCATTCCAGAGTAAATTTCACCCAGTGCTCAACCCAGTTGCAACTTAAGGCCATTATCTCTCATCCATGGAACCAGGCAGATCTGAGGAGCAAGGAATGCTATCAAAGGCATCGAGTCAGTTTGGTTATCAATCCTGGGTCATGGATTTCCTAGCACAGAGCTCAGCCTGGGGTCCCAGAAAGCCAGAGATCTCTCCAGATTTCCACAGTTCACAAGTAGAAAGGTGAGCTTTGTGCTACATGGCCAACCCTGCTGGCCTGTGGCCTCACCTGTGTACCACAGCTCACTGGTGACATGGCTACATGCACACCAAGGGAGGCAGCACGTCCCCCAACCGTGTCCCACACAGAGCCCCATCCCCAAGCCACACAAGCCCTTGAACTCCAGAGAAGGAAATTGGGGTGTTTTGTTACACCTCGTGTGACAATTTGAAGTGACAGTCCTTTGTCCCAGACCTTGATAGGGTCTGTAACACAGGGGCCCCTCACACATGGCTTGCTCGCCTGCCTGGCCAGCACCAAATGCTCATCCCCAGAGTGAAACCTGCTTTTTTCACCGCTGCTCAGGGCTCAGGGCTGGTAATTTCCCTGGCATGTAAAAGCTTTGGAAAATTAATGCAGAGCGCAGGTTCGCACCTTGTCACAAAGATGCAAAGTTTAATAAACTGTGGAGCCAAACTGTTGGCTCCTTCACGTTAATGCAGGTGAGCAGCTGGGAACAGCTCTGCAGAAGCAACTCGCAGCAGGGAGCCAGGCCATGAGCACCCCAACATTCCCTAGCAGCTGCTGTGCTCAGCTGCTGAAGCGGTTGCCTCTGGAAGCAGCACTGTATGGAGCCAGCTGAAGAGGAACAGTGCCACAGCCCAAAAGAGATACAAGTGCATATGCAGAGAGCTAGGAAAGCAGCAGGGCTGGTTATGGGGCTGCGTGGGCTACCAGGGACTAGGTCCCCAAGGGAAGGAGGGCAGGACACAATTGGCTGAGCTCCCATTCTTCTTTCTGCTATGGGATCCACCCACAGCCTGTAATTATTCATATCACTCACTTGTATCGCTTCACTTCTACTTAAAGCACTTTCAGTCTACTTAAGCATATTTGCTGGGTCTCCTTTCCATTAATGCTCCAACTGGGAAGACTGGGAAGGGCTTAAGAGGCAGGAAGATCCATGCAATCCAAGTGCTTTGGCTATGGGATGGGAACAAATATATGGACATCAGCATCATATCCTAGACTTCATGCATGTCAGTGCTCAAGAAAAGAGTATTAGCAGCATCCTCTCTGAAATGCCTTCTCCAGCTCCGTTGTATGCCCAGCACAGCAGTAATGGAAATACAAATTCATACGCCAGTGGGATGTAAATCTTCCGCAGAAAATCACTCAATATTGGAGTTCCTCTGGGTTTTGGTGGTGTCTGCATGCTACCCACAGCCCAAGTTCTGCATAACAAGTTGATCTGGGTATTTCATCAAGTGTAGAAAGCACAGAGTGTAAGCTCCTTAGCAGAGGCCCCTTGCACTCTGAAGAGATCAGTTTCTCTATGCTTAGCTTTGCCGTGACACTTCAGATGGTGGAAAAAATTGCCTTGAGTGTGCTGCATTGGGGATGGAGCCATAAATGGCCCCATCAGAACAACTCCTGCAGAGGGAATGGGAGACCTGTGATGAGTTACAGCCACCCAGCCGGGGTGGACTACATCTGGCTTTACAGCTGGTTACCATGCACAGCATGAGGGTTGGATGAGAGAGTGGCCATGCTGACCAGGCACAGGTGACAAGTCCTGGTGGTTCTGCAGAGTTTGCAGCACCAAGGGGGATGCCTTTGGCTTTGCCTTTCATCATGCTGAGGGCTGGAACACAGCTGTGCAACTCACTAGCAGCAATGCAGGGAGCAGCGTGGCACTGGTACTGCATCCATTCCACACTGCAGGGTTGGCAAACCCATCTCTCCACCAGGAATCATGATCCCAGAAGCATGTTGGAGTGCTCAGTGAGCGCTTTCAAGGTTCTGGCATGCGTCATTTGGCTCTGTAGGTTATTTCCCTTGCAGCAGGTTTCAGCCCTTTCTCTAGGCAAGGGGAGCTTTTCCCACTGAGAGTCTTGGAAAATATACCCCCAACAGCATTTCCATGAAATTGGAGTAAGGAATGTGAGACAGCCTGAAAAAAAAGATTTTTTTTTGGATATTTTACCATCACTAGCAGGCATGCAGTAGCTCCAAAAGGCAGGATGAATTAGCATGGTGATTTTGAATACAGAACCTGTAACGAGTAAACAATAAAAACATTACTTCTTAGTTATGCACACAACATCTGGACAAAGTGCAGGTGGAAGAGATCTGTCTTGTTAAGGAAGGGGGGAAAGAAGGAGACAGAATTTCTTTTTAAACCATTTCTTTTTTGGATATGTGCAATGTGCTGGATGGGCAGTGGAAGGCAGACACCCATCTCCCATCAACTTCTCTGCTGAATGCTTCTATCCCTGCCTTGTGGGCGTGAGACCCCACAGAGCAGCACAGATGTAGAACCCTGGCCATTTCTGGCATGATGGCAACGAGGAACTGGCATCACCTTGGGAGCATCACGATGGTCTGGGACGCATGGGAGCTGCTGAGATGGCAAAGATGGAAGCGTGGCGAGGAGACGTGCATGCAGCCTGGGGAGACTTGTGGCATGGAGAATCAAATGCAGCACAGAGGGATTTATGGGGACATTGGAAAATGGGTTAGGAAATCCCTGTGCTCAACACAGAAACGCAGTCCTCCTCAGCAGAAGGATGTTGCAGGAGGACACGTGGTGTTAACTGCATTTGGAGAAGTGCTTTGTGCAAGCGGCTGGGCTGGCGCAGGCTGGAGTTTGGCTGCGGGTGCTTTAAAATCTCATTAGAGCTGCTCGCCATTCTGTCCCATCACTCCTTCACCTCCTTTTTGGACAGCAGCCTTTCCCACCTGTGCACAAGCACTTGCTGAGGGCTGCGAGTAGCATCGATGGCTCTGTGCACTGGGAAAGGGCCTGGCTGCAAGAGAGCATGAAACAGAGATGAGTTTTGTACTTTTTTGTTGTTTTATCTTTTTTATTTTTTGTAATCACGAAAAGCCAATGCACCGTTTCTCCCTCCCCTTCTATCTCCCAGAACCAATATACAATTCTGACAAATCAGCCCTGAATGCAAATCCAATAAAGTTAGCATAATTGTCTTTGTTATGAGGAGCTGGAACAGGCTGCTCTGCATGAAAATCAAAATAATGAACCACTAAAACACAATGCAATTGGGTAATGGCAGACCTGGCGGAGCGTCCCCATGAAGATGGTGCAGAGCAGGGGAGCAGTGCAAGAGGGCATAGGGCTGAGCTGGGCAGCACCAGGTGCCCTTTGTAAGACTGTGGCCATTTCTAAAAGAAAACATGCAATGGGGGTGGGTTGTTTATTTATTTTTTATTTTATTTTATTTTATTCTTTAATGCTCAGCAGATTAAGAAGTAAAACCGAAGCATTTCATGATCACGATAAACAACTGTGAGATCTTGCTACTAGATCATGTTAATTGCATCTGGTTTTAAGAGACTGAGCAAACGAGTATTGCAAATAAAACAATCAAAATACTCAAAATATTTTGCTTAGGAAACATTGACACAAAACCAATGGCTTTTGTTAAGGAACTGTTCCAAAGTAAGCAGTGATGATAAGTAGCGAGAGCAATCACTGCTCCTATGCCCTAGGAGCATAGCTCCAGAGCCCTGAGCTCATGGAATAGCAGTGAGTGAGGAACACACCCCCACTGTCCACAAAAGAATTGCTTTTGAGAGGTTCCCCCTCTCAAGGGCTGTGAGGGTGATGTGATGTGGACTGAGCCCTGCCCGGTCTCCTGCCTTGGCTAAGCAGGCAGTGGAGAAGATTCTGTGCTTCCGTAGCGGATTTCCAGCAATTGCATTATGGAGGAATGGCTCCAGCACTTTGCAAGTGGGAGAGCAGGACTCGGGGCTCTGGAGGAACCCGGGAGGAGCAGTCTGCTTCCTTGGGAGAAATTGATTTTCAAAGCTATTGATGTTGCTTTGAAACGTAGCCTGCTGTTCATCGGCATTTAGATTCCCTTCCCTTCTGCGCGCCTGCCTTTGTTGTTCTAACATCAAAGGAACACTGCCCTGCTCTGCTAAGAAATCGCCTTTTCCCCATGATTGGGGGTGTTTGTGGTGCTTTGCTCCACTGAGCAGAGCTAGGCTGCAGCTCAGACCTGGGGCACACGCAGCCCATGAATGGGATGGGATGGGATGGGATGGGATGGGATGGGATGGGATGGGATGGGATGGGATGGGATGGGATGGGAGTGCTTAGCAAGCCCTGATCCTTAGGATGAGTAAGCAAATTTTTCTTTAACTAGATTGTGATCATCACCCTCTTTTAAGTATTTTAGAACTGCTTATATGCCATTGTCTTTCCCTATGCATGGGATGGGTGGCCCCACTGTGTACCATGGCCCCATGAGAGGACTGCATTGTGATATTTGCTTGTGGAAAACCAGCTCTGTTCTTCTTGATTCCAGGGAAGCTTGGCAAGCGAGTCACGTCTGGAAATGACAGCACTGGTCCCTTTGGCTTTGCATGGTGCCTTCTGCCTCCTCCCCAATCTCCTGTGTCAACCTGTGCTCTCGAAGAAGGCTCTGGAGCTCATCTGCGCTATTGTGCAAAGGAAACGTAAGAAAGGTTAAACCCATCCAAATTGCTGAGCCTTTGAAATAAAATAAAAGTCCCTCCTAGCAGGAGGCTCTGTGAACAAAGGCGCTGCTGCAGTCAGCTTGATTTCAGCAGCTCTTCCCAGCAGACTCAAAGGGATGACCCCACGTCTGCATTCCCGCAGCAAGCAGGAATGCATCCCTTTAAAATGAAGTTCCCTGTCTGCTCCTCTCTTTTCCTCCTCAGGAGTAGGAAGATGCTCTGTGTGCTCCACACCCAGCTCATGGCCCCACACAGGCAGAGCAAACAGAGACTGGGAGTGGCTCTGAATCGTTCTGGGCTTTCATTCACAAGGATACCTCATATTTGTATGGATTTATGGTTTTTGCCTTAGCACTACAAACGGATTTCATGCCAGCAGTTGCCTCTGCATGAGCACTCCCTGCTCTGGGTGGAAAACAGGCTCCCGTGCAGTCCCTTCTCTTTCCTATTTGCATAATTAAGAGCAATCACAGAGCATTTGGCCTGCTCTTAGTATTTACATCATGAGCCCCGTGATATTTGCTTTCCTTAAATCTCTCTGCCCAGCCCAGGTATTCCCTCCCAAGCCAGCCAGGCAGCAGGCGATTTCCCCTGCAAGCATTTTTTAGCAAATGCTGAGGGCCAGACATGAACACAGAGCAGTGACGGACGTCATCAGGGTCCTCCTCTACTGGGTGTATGTGATGATGTGTCCTTTGGGGTGCAGGGGTGGGAAATGATTGAACCCAGCATCCTGGGGCAGGGTTGCAGGGCAGTGCTGGGAGCTGATGGTGCCATGTGACCCAACACTGCCACACTGGGGACGAAGGCACCTTGGGATATTGTGATATTACTGCCATAAAAATATACATTTATCGATTGCTGTTAATCCTCTTAATTGGTTGCATTACTGATGCTTGCCAAGCAAGCCCCCTGCCCTCCCACCACTGGCAAACCGGTTCCACTGGGCTTCTCCCTGAACCCAGGAGCCACTTACAAAGGGTCTGTCTGATGAGAGAGGAAGACCTCTTTTTTTTGGCTCACGGAAGAGCCTAATTTTCTTCCCTAAATCTTTGCCAATGACAGAAGCTCTCATAAAGCATTTTTATTGGACTTCTGAATGCTTTAATCAGTGTCTCCATTGGTGGCGGCTGCAGTGTTGGTGTGGAGATTTCCTTGGGGATACCAGCACGGAAGTGCAGAGGTAGAGGGGTGACAGCTGTCTCAAGGGGTCTGTGGTGTGGGCATGGGCCTGGAAGGAGCGGAGCTGGTTTGGTTCAGCCACATATGAACCCACGGGACAGACCTGGGGATGGTGATGGCATGGAATGTACTGCATGCTGCCGGCTGTGGGCCTGGCAGTGCTTTTGTAAGTCAGCTCTGGTTATATTCAGGGGTAGTGATAAAGGGGAATCAGGGTGGCTGCACTGTGCAGAGGCAATGTGTTTATAGGCTCCAATTGCAATTAATTCACTGGGGCTGTCTAGTTTATATCAGCACAAGGCATCCGTGCTCAGCTCCTCTTTTATAAGGACAAGGGACTTGCTGCAGGGCTTGTTTGGAGGCCACCAAGTAGCATGAGTTCCTATGTCCCCACCAGAGCTGCAGCAACATCTGGTTGGTGCACCTACCACCAGCATGCCACACTATGCCACACTACACCATGCTATCTGCCAGCCCAAGGGGTGACTGCTCCCTGAATCCAAAAAAGCAGGAGATGGGAAACAGGGCAGGAAAGAAAAGGAGAAAGCAGAGTGTGTAGTTGTGTGTCAGGGTAGGACTGACGGAGGGCAGCCAAGAAGAACCCTTGCAGCCAGCTTCCTGACACAAGATTTGGGGGAATCAGGCTGCTTTGCAGAAGAAATAGGGGGTCTTTAAGCCTGGTGGCTGCCTTTACAGCAAACAGCAAAGCTTTAACTCCTTTGAGGGATGGGCCCAAGAATTACACACAACCTTGAGCAGTGCCCTTTTTTCAGCAAGAGTCAAAAAGAGAGGTTGGGGCTGGTTTGGAGTGCGGGGTATGGTTTGCTTATGGCAGAAACATGCTTAGTTTTACCCAGTTTATCAATGCAACCTCTCTTCTAAATGCAGGGACAAGTCCCACATCACTCCCACCAACCTGTTCCACGCAGATTTTCCTTCTGTCTTCCAGGGATTTCAGTCCACGAAAGGTTTATTCCAAGGTAAAGCATGAGAGCCCCCACATTTTAGTTGCCATCACTGCTTGCATCGGTTGGAGGCCTTTCTGGGAGCAGAGGAAGGGGATTTTGCTCTGCACAGTGGTTTTCTGCTAAAAGGAGGGGGTAGGAGATGCTAAAAAAAAAAGAAGAAAAAAAAAGAAAAGAAAAAGCTTTCATTTTTTATTGTAAAAAAATGGTGGAAATGACTCTATAGCAGCAAATCTGTCCCTGTGGGTATCCTCTTTGATGTGCAAAGGAAAGGAATGTTTTAGCTGATCGCAGTATTTTTAATTCTCTTGCTGATTTAGAAACCCTCTTTAGCTCTAGCTACCAAAGGATGGCAGATTACCCTGTAAAAGCAGTTCTGTTATTGTCTCTCTTAACCCCAGCTAGCCTTCAATTTCCTCCCATCATTTTTATTACGTCTTCTTCCAGCCAGGAATGAGCAATGAGCTTTATTAGAATAAGAGGTGAGAAATGCAATAAGAAACCCCCCACCCCATGGCCGAAGCAGGCACCAGCTGGGGCAGTGATGCAGCACCTCCAAAACCCAAATGGATGGAGCTGCAGGACTCCATCCAGCACAACTTGCCCAGTTCAAAAGATCTGAACGAACGCTTCCAATTTTGCTGTTATTACATCTGTAAGGGCTCTGCGCCTCCAGCACCTTTCTCAGAGTGCTCAGGTCATGGCTCCTTTTCAGAGCCAGGTTCTGCTCCTCTGTTTTCAGGAGGAATACAGAGGAAATGCATTATTACAGCCTGTTGTGCTGCTTCTGCTTTTCCACACAAAGCTCCAACGTAGTCAGAATATTCTTGATGCCAGGACCAGGCAAATGTCTCCTTACAGTCTCAGAATACTAAAGATTCTTTTTTTCCAGTGTAAGTACAAGGTTTACAATTAAGCAGCCAAACACCACCTGTATTTCAGTAGATATCTGCTTCTGACATTCAATATATCGTTTGCCTACTGATTTTATGGTGCCACTAGTAAAGTAAAGAATCTTTATGCCTTATATGGAAGATTTCGCTCCTTTACCCTCTTTATTTGCACCCAGATTGACTCCTGATGATACGGCTTGCTTATTCAGTGGCTGGCTGTTCCAGATAATTGTTCTATTGCTATTAACACAAGTTCAAATGTTGTTTAATTGTGGGAATATACGGCACGTTGTTGCCGATCGGGGTCATTTGGAAAGAGAGCTGAATGCTGATAGGGCTGTAAAGGCAGAGTTTATGCAGGAGCTTTGCTCGTTCTCTTTAATGCTTTCTTTTTCGTAGCATTTTAAGATCTTAAAATAGGAGCTGCTGAGGTGCATGGCGAGGGAGGATGGAGTGGCAGGTGTCAGGCGTGAGCAGCCCCAGCAACAGCAAGCACTGCTTTAGAAGCACTAATAGATGGGAAAACTCCCATGCATCCTGAGATAAAGAATGTCCCTTGGTTGTGGGTGTTCAAACAGAACACAACATCATCTCCGTTCGTTGGGCACGTTGGTTAATTCACAGGTAGGATAGATCCCATATAATTGTAACTTAATCCTGGTTGAAAACGCCCCGACTGTTCTCAGCAAAGTTCTGTCATAAGGAATGTTTGCACTTTCAGATCTGTTGTCCTTCAACGTTTGGTTTGCTAAAATCCTCCAGCAACAATAAAAAGCCCTCAACCGCTGTAAAATGCATCTGGAAGCTGGCGAACAGAGTGGGGCTGGAGCCAAGGAAGATTCAGCAGTCTCCATCAGGCTTCATTTGCTGGAGGGCTTTGCAGAGAGGTGGCAGGTTCAGCACAACAATCTGTGGTTCAGGGCTTGGTTTTCTAACACGTAAGTCAACACCATCTCAGGAAATTTAAACAGAGGCAAAATAAACCTACTTTCATTTACATTTTCAGCAGGATAATGATGCTTTTCCTTGCTCGTCTCAACACATGGTCCTGTTCCTCTGAAGGGAGCAGCCCTTGCTGACCACCAGGTTGCTCCATATGCTGGGATGGTGCCCACAGTGTGCACACAGCCTGGCTGCAATGGGAGCACCCAATGGAGGGGATTTTGTTTCTCCTTTCACGTGATCTTCCCCTGCCTTCAAGTTGCTCACTGAAGCTCCTGAAAAGGTCTTATTCATTGTGAAGGAGCCCAAGCCTAGGCTAGACCCATCGAGCTGGAAGCTGTGCCAGCCTCAGAGGTGGCATCACGCTGCAATGGGACTGGCCTTGTCCCATCAGGTGAACCCTAGGACCTTGTCCACCCCCATACATCCCTGTCCTCTCAGAGCCCTTCCCATAGAGAGAACACTGCTTCACCTCTCCTCAAAATGGAAATTAACATCTTTAGAGCACCACCATAAGCCCAGTACTCAGGCTGACACCTCTCTGTGATCTCCTCTCCTCCCTCTGGACAGGACTTCATTATCACTCTTTATCTCTGTTGTTGTGCAGCAGATGAAGGAGTTAAACAATCAAAGGGCTTTGCAGGAAACCCTCTGGCCAGAACAAGTCCTCCGCCAGCATGTCCCAAAAACACCCTGCTCACCACTTGCTCTGCAACACTGCCAGGTCCTGCACACCTGCACCAAGAGCATCATTTGCCTGGGTCCTATAGAAACCAGCTCCCCTTTTGCCTTCCTTGTGCCTTTCTCAGCCCTTCTGTGGGACCAAGGAGTGCTCCCCGCTATGGGGCAGGCAGGAACAAGGTGACAGCTGTTGTTGTCCCCAGGCTCCCAGGTTCCCCACCACCAGTGCTGTCCGAGGGGCACGCAAACAAGATTAAACCCCTGCAAACGTGGAATGCTGATTGGGTTTATCTGTGTGATGGAGGTGGGGACTTATTTCACAGTGCTAAGTGATACAGGTAATATTTCCAAAACAAAATCTCCAATTTGAAATCCAATTAGGGTTGCTAAGTAACAACATAGTTAACCAGCCAATGTTTGCTAAACCCAGCCTTTTGCAAGCAAGGGAACAGCTTCAGTAAATTGCACTAACAATATATAAATACTCTAATACAAAACCAAAACAAAAATGCATATTTTACTAAAACACAAAACCTTTTAACATTGACTGCTAGGATTTCTCTCCTTATCTGCACCATTTCAGAAGCTGTGTTAATGCTTTTCAACTTCCCTGCCTGGTCTTCTGTGCTTAAACTGCAGCGCTGGTGGGGCAGGGATCTGTATATCTACTTTACAGAGTAACGTGTAATATGTAACCTTATTGATGAGTGTATATTTTGCATGCCTGAACTGAGGGCCTGAAAAGCAATTCTGATGAAAAATAGTTGCTTGGGATGGCTCTTTAATTGTCAACAGCCTCAGTATAACTGATCTGCTGGGCACTGCCTCCAGTCAGTGCTGCTGTCACGGCACGATGCTCTGCTTTCTGCCTTGCTTTCTATCTGGCCTCCAGTTTTTAAGCCCTCTGCTGTCTTCCCTGTTGAGTAGGATTCTTGGTTGGCCAAGGGTTTGTGTGGAAGTTTCTGCCCCTAAAGACAGAATTTCTTCAGCAGAGCAGATCTGGGGCACAGAGCAACCCCTCTGCATGAGGATCATCCTTTCTCTTGCTTGTTGCTTTTGGAATCAAATTTTGGCCCTTGTTGGGGCGATGCTTTATGGGGTCTTCTCCTGCTGCAGGCTCTGCCCAGCACTGTCCTGCTTTGCCACCCGTAGTGGAAGGCAATAACTGTGTGCAATGGGTGGCACTAGTGGTTTGCTGCAGAAAGAAGCGAGATCAGGGTTTTCCTGGCTGGAGCCTCATGCATTTGCTGGGCTACTTTGGGTCACCATGTGAGGGCAAGCCTGATGCAATGTGTTTTGCTTGGTGCGTGGCGTGTGAGGATGTGCAAGGAAACCTTCTGCTTTGCTTTCCTGAATGCTCATCCCTGCAGATTGCTCTGTCTCTGCTCAAGGATCTGTGTAAATATATGGACTGGAGATGGCAGGAGCTGCACACCAGCATTTTTTACCAAGGCAAGATTATATTTCACGACTTCCTCCTTTTACATCAAAGGAAAGCAGAAAATCTTTCTTAGATCAACCTGTCTTGCTGCTGGTGTCAGGCTTCCTTACAAGCTTCCTCCTTATTTGCAGTGCTGTGTTTGAGCCCAACTTGACAGCAGAGCGTAGCTGATGAGCTGTGAAGATACCTGCACTTCCAGTACATCCTTTCAATGAGAGCTCTAGGAGAACGCTGTCACCCCGGGGTGACACCAGAACCCTGCATCCATCCCTCAGAGCCCCACAAGGAGAATTCAGTGCCTGGTCTGCTAATCCAGCAATCAGCAACAGCCATACAAGGAGGGATGGAGCAGTGTCCTAATGGACCTGGGGCATCTGAACCTACAAATACCAGTGCTCAGGTGGCAGTGCTGGTCAGATTGTCCCATGGCCAGTGTGCAATCAGGGCCCCAGGGACTTTTATGCAGAGTCAGCTCAGGCTGGATGTGATGGAAGTAATGAACAGTGCGGCTTCAAATTAAAATAAAGCTAATGGAAAGGGCACAGACCTTAACTGTCACTCTGATGCTTCTGAGTGGAGTTGCTTACACTGTGCTGAGCTCACCAAGTCCAGGAAGTGTGACCCGCCAGGTCTGGGGCTGGCGTGCCATCCTAATGATGCATACCCACCCTCCCATGGGGTGTGGGGTGAAGGGCTCGAGGAGCGAGGGCTCGAGGGCAGGCACCTTTATTTAATGCACCGTGACTGTGCAGAGCTGCAGCTCTTTAACTCGCTGGATTTTGCTGATAGGTGGCAGTTCTGGCACAGGTCTGATGCGGTGTGTCCCAGTCTTTGCAATGACATTGTTCTAGCTTTTGTCCCCTTGCTGCTGCTGCGCTGCTGCGCTGCTGCCATTCTCATTCAGAGGTGAGTAGGATGCCCCTTAAACTAGGGACAAAGCTGGGGCACCCTACTAAAGATGATTCTTTTGCCCTCTTGGAAAGGTCAACATCATCTTGGTGTAGTAGCCACCTCCACAACACTTGGCAGCTTTTCATCACGGGAGGTGAAAAGAATAGAGATTTCCCTTTAGTTTCCTTGAAGGTTTTCTCCAAGTAGAGCAGAGAAGTGAGGTAGAAGGCCAGCCTTCTCTGAGGCTTTGGTTTGAAAATGCACTTGGATAGCCAGGGAATGACTCTTTGTTGGGAGAGTTCTGCTGAGGAGGAGGGTTAGGTGATGTGGATGTCATAAAACCACTTCTGGGAACTTTGTCTCACTCCTTAAGAGGTTTCGTTATCTAACTGAGAGTTCAGCAAACACTCCTGTGGATTGAGACAACAGAGCTTGGACTGACCACATGTACTGGAGGATGATAAGGGTAGGGAGAAATCCATTAAGGACCCTGAGTGTAAAAGCTGCTGGGTTGTGGCCCCCAGATATTTTCCTCCTCAGAAATGCCTAGCACATTTCTCCGTGTTGCTCTCAAAGGGGAAATGTGCTGAATGTCCCCGTCGTAGTTCCGGGCTGTTAAATCTCAGCACCACTACATTTACCACGCATTGACAAACATGGTGCCCCTCCTGAGCATCCTCGCACCGTGGGCTGAGGAGGTCAGCTGCCTGGGTGATATAGCAGCTCTGGCCTCTGTGAGCCACCAGAATGCAGGGCCACCTCCTCAGCTGACCCTGTAACTACTTGTCAAGCTCTGCATGCTCCTCTGAGCCTGCATCTGCCTTTGCTTTCAGCCTTAAGCCTGCTCTTTGCAGCACCCAGGCTGGGCTGCTCCCAAGGGATGCAGGTCCTGTCCCTGCACTGCAGCCCCTTGCAGTGTGCAGGGATGTCTTCATCCCTTACTGTTCCCCCGGGCTCTGACCTCCCCTTCTCTTGTCTTGCCATGTCAGGAGGGGAATCGAAGCGCTGAGACCACGGCATAGATCGATCCATCAGTAACCTGAGCAGAGGGGCATCTGCTGACTTGGACGAAACAACCCAGTGATGAATTGGATTAGAGAAAACGCTGCATGTCGGCGCTTGGGGAGGTGGAGGCTGCAGGAAGGGGGATAATAAGTGGAGGTTTGAAATGCCAGCCTTGCAGCCTTTGGGGGTTTATGCTGTGGGATGCAGGGCTCCCAGTGCTTTCCAAGGATACAGCTGCTGTGTAGGAGGCCTGTGCTTTGTTTCAGGAGCACTGCTGATGGATTGGGCTGATCACTGCTAAAGGTGAGGTAGAGAAGTGACAGTGTGGCAATAGCAGGTTGTGGAAGCAGCCCAGGAAATTGAGCAGTATGAGGCAATCGCTCCTTCTCATCCAGAGAAAGGAGGCTGGGAAAAGTCTCTCTGTCCTCTATCTGTCCCAAAAGCTGTCCTGCTGTCATTGTGTCTATCATCTGGCTTCACTGGGCAGCCCCAGGGGCCGTGGGTGCCGGCAAGGGAGCATCACATGGAGGACAGGCAGCCTGAGATGCTTTTTGCTGCAGCAGAGCTTCGGCACTGCAGGACCATGCAATATACCTTGCTGGAGGCAGCTACAAGGCTCACTTTTCCCCTGTGAAGAGCTAAGGGGGAGGACTGAGTCACGCACCAGAGCTTAAGCTGCTTCCAAAGCCCCCTGGAGCAGAGCTTAAGGCAGTGATCCGATCTCAAGAGAGATAAGGAAGGATTACTGAACTTCAGGCTCCCTGGCTGGGGTGTGCTGGGAGCCTATGGCATGGCAAAAGGATGGCCGTGTATCTGTAGCAAGGGGAAGTCGGGGTGTAGGTGGGTGGAGTGGTCAGAACAGGTTAATGTATGCTCTGCAGTGAAAACAAACCTCATCCATGCAGCCAGAGAGCCAAGGAGCAGCTGGCAGTGGGCACCTATCACTGCCGAATGCATTTGGAAGGTGCGGATCTATAGAACAGGAATAACAAAGTGAAAAGATGCCAACAGCTCCCCACCCTCCCCAAAGCAAGGGAGAGGAGGAAATGGGTTCAGCCCCTGCTCCCCTCAGAGGTGGGGAGGGAATGAAACACCAAGCTAAGGAGCGGGGCTGTCACAGACTTCATCAGCCTGGAGCAGCTCAGTTGTAAGGGCTGGCTTGAAATGAAGGCTGGTACTGAAAGGATACAGAAAACGGCAAAACTGTATCGAAACCATGAAATGCCTGGGGAAATGTGGAGGAAAAGTGTAACATTCAAATGTGCAGAAGAGTTGATTAAAATGTCACTGACTCCTAGGATAAAACAGGTCTTTTCTGCAGGCCCCTAATACTACAAGCTGAAAGATGTGCCTTGCAGAAAGGCACCTCCTGGGGAGACAGTGATTCAATGGTGGTGAACCAGCCCGAACAAGGCTCAAAGGAGAAATTACCCAGCCCTTGCCTATCAGCCCAGAACCAAGGGCTGCTGTGTGCAAGCAGGCTGGCTGCTGTCCCCTGCTTGTCCCCTTGGGTTCTGCCCTATCTCCCAGCTCCCAGGAGCATCTGAACCCCTCCAGCAAGCCTATCGTGCAGCACTTCTCCAACAAGAAGCTTTGTAAGCTTTTTACAACTTTTTCACTTCCAAATGAGTGTCTTGTTTGGAACAACTCTGCACCAGCTCATTCTGCACTTGGGGCTGTGTCCATGCAGTGGATTCCTCCCCTGCCCCATTTGGGGTCAGCAGAAGGCTGGGCTGCGATGGATGTTGGCAGTATGGAGTTCACTGGCAAAGGTTCAAAGCAAGGGTCATTGAGACGCCAGACAGCTTCCCTTCAAGCTTGAGTTTGCTAATTAAATCCAGTGTTTCAGCCACAGCCGTAGTGAAGGGGCAGTCAGGAGCTGTGAGCAGTGAGGAGGCACCACTAGGCAAGGAAAGACAAAGTGGCCCTGAAGATGCCTGCTAAAACCCATGGAGGAGCTCCTTAGTACTGCATTTCCTTCTACAAAGCACCTACATTCCTTCTACAAAGCAACGTCTGCATTGCATTCCTCCTTGCCAGAGAAGATTTTGGCAGTGCACCTTCCCATGTCCATGAAAGGAGCGCCCATACATCTCAGGCAGCCACTCAGAGCAGTGAAGGGTTAAGTGGTGTCACAGTCTCCCGGGTTAATGATGTCCCCAGATGATGCAGGCAGAGCATTATTTACTGAAGACACCAAGCAGGCAATCGTTCTTCAGGAGCAAGTGATAAATCTTGCTACGTCTCAGTGATCCCATCACCGCTGCTTACAGCAGCAGCAGAGCAGGGCTCTGCTTGCTCCATCCCCTGGAATCCTGGGACTGGCAGGGAGACACACTCCCAAAAGGCTAAGCAAAGGGATAAAAGAGGGGTCTGGACCTCAAATAAACCCCAGTGCTCAGGCTGAGGTGTCCCCTTGCATGTACTGCTTGCTCGTCTCATGAGAAGTTTGCTGGCTGTTGGTGAAGGTGGAGGGAACAGCTGCTGTGGAGCAGTAAGGATGTCCTTCCTGACAGCTCCTGGTGAGTCCAACACCCTGCGCCCATAAATAACGAGACAATCCCACACCTTGTCAACATAAACTTTGATCTGATAAAGGATTTGTCAAGTTGAATTGCTACTAGAGCGATTCGCCAGCAATTAATGCTTTCCATTGGAACTGTCATGTGCCAGGAGTAGAGCGTGATTATTTATGGGAGCAGACTGGCTCTGACCTCTGCACACTGCTGCAGAGCTCTGCTGAGTATTGCTGGGAGCTAAGCATGGTGTATCGTGTGTCTTTGTATGCGTGCATGGCTTTGGTCACCAGCTGTGACAGATTTGAGGTCAGTGGTCAACAGTCACATCCCCACGACATGTCTCCAAGGGAACCCAAAGCACTCTAATGCTGACCCAGCACTGCTCTGGCGGAAATCTGGCAATAGTGCAGTTCCTTATGGAACTGGAAGTGGAAAGGGAAGAGGATGAGGATGCAAAGGCAAGCCATAGATCTGTAGAACTGGGGGGATTATTGGCATGCTGAAAGGCAGGAATGCGACAGAGGAACATGTTTGCATTGAGCATCTCTTAGCTGAGGCTTCTAGAGCTTGGTGACACAAGTGTGCACGGGGTGGAGACCAGGGATAAGAGAGAAATAAATGTACCATGGTCTGCAGCTGTACAGAAGAGTCACACCGACATAAAGGAGCAGTGGAGCTGCACGCAGCTATAAACTCTTATTAAAAAGTTAGGTCCTGGTGGAGGAGGGGATGTATGGCGTGTCGCCGAGTGTAAGCCTATGTGGTGTCCAGAGAGGGTTGTTGTTAATTGGATTGAAGAAGACAAATGGCCATTAGCTCAGTCTCCAAAGGACCATAACTGTACTAATAATGAAGCTGAACTCCCGAATACTGATCTTTAGTATCTGTGAAGTTATGTAATGGATGGAATATCGTTAAGCAAGAGGAAAGTGTCCAAGTATGAGGGCGAGGGGGGGAGTTTACAGAATTTGCTGAGATTTGATGCTCGCAGCAAAACTTCAGAGCCAGCTTCTCTACAGCAAGGAGACCTTTGAGTCTCGTTTGTTATCCTCCCTCCCTTCACTCTTTTTTTTTTTTTTTTTTTTAAGACAAAATTACATTCCAGGCAATGATTGCAGTGACATTAAGCTCAAGTGATCAAAAACTGTTTTGCTGCACCAATGTCAGCCGTTGAAGGGACAAGTGCTTGTGATGAATGTTTGATATCTGCCCATCTTGCTTGATATGCATCCCAGGAGGAAGGCAGAGGACAATCTGATCAGCTCAGCAGTCTGCTGGCATTTCCGTGGTCTCTGGAGCCATATTTCTCAAAGAATGTAATGCCTGGCTTGCACTTGGTGCTGCTTTGACAAGGAGCCTTTGGCCATGGCTGTGGGACAGAGGAGGTTTTCTGACAGAAAACACCAATTTGTCATAATCGGACCTTTTCACAGTGCTAAAGAAAACTCAGGTAGGAAATAAGCTTTCTATTAATAACGTTGGGCTAGAATTAGAGCCGCGAGCAAACCAAGGCACCATCTTGCATGCTCCTCTTTCACCACCAGTCCAAGGTACCTCTGGGCCAGGGAGGATGAACCGGGCACATCCTGGGGCTGCAGACATGACACACAGGGATTGTATCCTTGTGATAAATCACCAGGTGACAAAGAGATGCTTTGTGTTCATCCTGAACTGCCAACAGTCTTGCAAGCCCTTTACTCATCACGCCACGAGGTGTGGGGTGCTCCCCACTGGCCACTCAGAGCTGCAGAAACAGCCGTAGCTTGAATAAAGGCACGTGGGCTTGAGGAAGAGGACTCCCTCTGTTTTGGAGGAGTAACAGGTAAATTTGAAGCAGAAATGCTGCAGCCATTCCAGAAGCCTTCTGCGTAGTCTTCCATAACAATCACAGTCTCCCGACTGCATGATCTCCAATAACATCACCTAAGTGATTTCCCCCCAGGCAATAAGGTTAAGTCATGGGAAACAATTTCTATTTTTAATAACATTTTTGCTAAATATCCTGTCCCTGACTTTCCCCAGAGGCTCAGAATCCATCTGCAATAAGGGGGCTTTAAAAGGGCTTTAATAATAAATATAATACCACCATTCTTTTATGCTTGTAACTATTCATGCTTGAGTGAATTCCCTGATCTTTTTATGGGTCTGTTGAAATATATTGTCCAAGTCAAGGGCAGGCCTGTTTTTAAGCTGCTTGCATTCCCCTGCTTTAATTCTTTTTATCTCTAGGTAACAGTCCAGATAATGTGGTTCTGGCACTGTATTTATCCACGCACAGCAGCAACACAGCCCAGGGAGCAGCACACAAAACCCTGTGCACCCTGAGGGGCTGGGTGACTACCCAGTGCTGGCTCTGCAAGACCATAATAGCATCCGTCTCAGTATCTTTTCAGCCCAGCCCTATACACATCCTGCAAAGGCAAAAGTTGCCCTCCCCAGTCTTTTTATTCACTTATAGATTTCAAGCTGCCTGGAGATTCTGTGACTCTCTCCTCCTTTAGACACTCCTCAAGAAGCACACATCCCCTCTCTGAAGCTGTAGGCCCTGCAGCCCTAATTACTCAGAATGACCTCACCTGAGACCCCCACCACCCATCTTCAGCCCTGCCAGCTCCACTTAACTCAGCTCTGAGCCCTCAGCCTTGACCTGAGCTGTGCTGTAGGTGTGCCTATGCCTTCCCACCGCTGCTGCAGAGCCTCTGTAGCTTCTTTCCTTTGAGATTTTTTCAGCTGAACTGCTGGTTTCTCTGCCTGACCCCTTTCATCTCAGCCCTTTCTTCTGCAAGCAGCCAGCAGTGTTCCTGCCCTGGCTGTGCATTTGCTCAGTGCTTTCTCATGAATGAACCAGCCAAGTCCTCCAGGGCACAGCTGAGGGAGTTTGCCCTCTGAGCATGACAGGCTGAGGGATGGGGATTTCTGAACTAATTTGCTGTAAACAATGATCCATAATAGGTCACTTCTCTCTTCAGCAGCTCAGCAATTAAATCCATCGGAGACATGAATGTAATCGGACTGCTGGCAATTAGTGCTCGCAGGCCCTGGAGCGGTCTGGAGGGCTCTACCAGTGATTTCCATTGCACCAATGTGGGTTTTATTTGTGTTCTGGCTGCGCTGTTCCAGCCCAGGAGCCTTTAGCTGAAGGGTGGTGGAGGACCCAAGGATGTGAGGCCTGTGAAAATGAAGGCTGCTGGGCAAGGAGAGTGTATGAGGCACCTTTGCTATGCTGGGCCTCCATGCAGAGCAGGGACGCCGGGCCAGATTCCACTCAGCCCTGCAGACTGTCTGCCCATCTGTGAGAGACACCAACCTACAGTGGGCCAAAGCAGGCTGCGGAGGGGTCCTGGTGGCTCTGTGGGGCCTCAGTTTCCCACCAAAGGAGAAGGGGATGGGTAGTAGTGAGGTGACCAAGCAGAATCCCTTTGCTAGTTTGCAGGGAGTGTCAGAGTGGAGCTGGGAACTGCAGGTGGGAAGTGGTTGGGCCATCCCTGCCCCACAGTCAGGGCAACCTGCTGGGGGTCAGAGGCACAGAAATGACAGGAGTCACTGATAACTCTTCTAGGTCCAAGCCAATAATGCCAATCTGTGGGCACCACTGGAGCAATTGCAGTGAGAGAACGGCACCCTCCTGGCACGTAGAAACAGGTTTGCTCTTTGAGTTCAGTCTGTAGAGCAGAAATGTGGCCAAATTTGGGCCTTTTTGCCCGAAGGGTTTGGGCTGGGGCCAGGCACGGAGGCCGGCTGCCTTCCTGCTGAGCAGCTCCCTGGGACGGCTCAGGGCTGGAGGCAGCTCAGCCCGGTCACCTTGCATGTCAGGGACTTCTGTGTCATTTCCAGTTGGGACCATTAAGTATCAAAGCCCATAAAATCATTCATCCTCTACTGCTGTGGCCTCTTCGTGCTGCCTCCCCTTCTCCTTCATGGTAAACTGTTTCTTCCAGTAGGGTTTGTCTGAGGCACTCTGGATTTCGGCCACATATATATTATTTTTATCTACCCTGCTATTTTGCTGGGCTTCTGCACATGCAGGATCACTGTTTTATCTGCAATTTTAGCAGTGAGGATGTGAATTAGAGGATTTTTATTTCACTTGTGGCTTTCCATCCGCTGTTGTGTATTAAACCAAGCTTCGGTTGGAAACAATAATAATAAATATCCTTTGTGTTTTCCCTGTTATAATGTAGTGATCTGTTTGTCGGTATGAGAGAACAGTTCTGCAATATCATCACCCTAAGTCCCCAATACCTCCACCATATCCCAGTTAATTATATGGTGCTGCTGTTTCGTATGGACCCCAGTAGGATCGTTTTGCTGCAGACATTATTCTGGGAGGAAAGCAGATGCTATTAACTTTAACAAACAATTTTTTAACGTGATCAAACCCACCCAAGTCTGGCTTTCTGCAGAAGTCCCAGGAGAAATCTGTGCTGCAGATGTACATGCTGGCATTGTCAGGAGCTGGCAGGATTCCTCCGGAGAAGGAGAAAACTTCTTTCTTGATTGAAAAAAAAGCTTACTTTCAGGGTAACAAAGATGAGTATCATCAGTGCTGGGTTGTTTTAGGGACCTCAGTCTTCCCTGCTGTCCTGCCAGATAATTCATAATGCCACGAGTTTCATGGGAAAATGCATTTAAAATACAGTCATTCAAGAGATAAGAAAACACTGTTGGTTTATTTCATTTTCTTCTTTAGTAAACCAAAGTTTGGAGAGGCCTTTCATTTTTGACATTGCACAAAATAATTCTTCTGGAGGGCCGCAGATGGGAAATGAAATAGCTGCTTATTGTGTGGCTTTCACCCTATCTCAAAGCTGGACACCTTTGGGGACCTTCTCCAGTGGCAGCATCTCAGGGCAGGCCTGTGCTCCTTCACTTCAGGAACCTCAGGCACTGTATATCTGAGATCCAGTTGACCAGACTGTGCCATTTTTCTGCCTTCTGCTCCTTCTTTCCCTCCTGTAACTGCCTGCTCAGGGCAATGCCTTGGCTATCCACTGGCTGTAAATGATGAAAGTCAAAGAGCAGCAGCCCTGGCTCAGAATGGGACACGTGAGATTCTGTGGCAGAGGGAAAAGGGAAGGATTGGCATGGCTTAACCTGGGTGCTCTGCAAGCCTGCTGTTTGCTGAAGGGAGGAGAAGCCCTCCCGCCTCTGTGGGAGGGCTGGTGAGCAGGGGTCACTGCTGGCTGCAGGTTATTTGGGGACATGGGATGCACTTCAGGCATGTTCTGGAAAACCCTCCGCGAAGCAGTGGGGGGTGAAGCTTGGTCTGACCCAAGATAAACACCATCTGTCAGTTCTTGATCAGCCTGTCTTTAAAGCTTGGTCCAGCTGAGAGCTAGCGATCATTATTGGTCTTTTCCGTAGCTTTTGCAAGGAGCATTTCCATTGAAATGCATGGCCCGACCTTCCTCTCAGGCAGAATAAATAACCAATAAATTATTCAAAGAAGCATTTAACATAGGTGAAAATTAACTCTTACCTCAGTGCAGGCAGCCAGTTCCTGGCTGGGTTCAGCACTGTTCCAGCTCGGGGTGGGACTGGGAGCATCCTGAAGACCACAATCCAGGGTGGGATGAATCCATTTTGCTGGGAGCTCTTTGTGGTCCTACAAGTTCCCTGCTTGAAGTGCAGAGGTTGCAGGGGGTGTCCTAGGGTGGCAGGAAGCTGGGATACCTGGATGGAGCTGTGCAAGGGAGATGGAGAGGTAGGAGAGGCAGTCACTCTCCTCACATTGAGACAGTATAAGAACTAACCCTGTAGAAAACCCCTCTGATCATGGAAGAAAATAGACATCTTCCAGCTTTGATGGCTCTTGCTCCTGCTTAAAAAGGGAATGAGTATGTTTATGAAAGAAAGGGCAGGTGAGAAACTAGATCCTGCTGCGTGGAAGCCTGGATAAGGCTGAGAAGAAGCAGCCTGACAGGGTACAGCTGCCGTCTTGCATCTTGTCACTGAATGTGACTTCTCTCCATCACATCATCACATCATCACAGCCAACTGTGGCTGTGGGGTGCAGAGGCCTCTAGGGCTTTCTGGCAGCCCCTCAAATGCTGTGCACCTGGGTGTTGCTTGGGGCCTGGGGCTGGTTTGTCAGAGGGTCCACACCAGGATAGAAGAGTGCTGATCTGCACACGTTGAACTGCATCATTAGGGTGCTGTTTGGAGGTGGTTGTGCAGCCAGGGAATCCCTCCTGCTGCTGGCTCTTCTGGTTTGGGCAGTTTCTGCCCTGATGCTGGCTCCTCTGTGTCCTCAGCCTCCTTCTTTTCATCAGAAATTACTGCTGCTTTCGTCCTGCTGATGTAACTTTTGAACTGGCTGCTCCGTAACTTGCTCCTGATGTGCTCCTGGAGTTAAATTGTACACAGGGGTCACTTGGCATGATGTCCTTTCTCATTTAATCGCTGCAGATAATTTTAAAAATAATATTAAAGAAATACATCCACGCTTAGCTAAATCACACTGGAGGCAAAGTAAAGCAGGGAAGAGCAGAAGCAGCCCAGGGCAGTTCTCAGGTGGCCGTACCCAAAGGATGTACTCCAGGTCGGCAGACAGTCCTTGATTCATCCTCTAGGCTCCCTCACTGCACATCATGCTCCCAAAAACAAGGTAGGGGACATGCAGAGGGAAAATGGGCAGTGGTACTGTAGTGATAGGACTGCAGCAGAGGAAGATGGATGAAAAATGCAGGACCAAATGTTTCCTGCATCACAGAGGGCTTGGGAGTCCAGCTGAGATCACTGTGTTAGCCCCACAAGCACATCCAGAAGCCCATGCTTTGCACACAGAATCATAGAATCCTCATCTAGTCGTCTGGTCATCTAGTCCAGCTCCCCTGCAATGAATAGGGATGCCCACAGCTCAGTCAGGTTGCTCAGAGCCTGGTCCAGCCTGGCCTTGAGTGAGTTCATATCTCCAGTATCTGTTTCCAGCCCAAGGGCTTGAAAAGAGGGTGGAAAACCATTTCAAAAGCTGAGCCCCATGGGCAAGGAGCTAAAGTTGCCCATTCAAGCTTTTCTGGGCAGACCTACCTGCAGGAAACTCAACCTGAGCAATCCCAGGAACAGATAAAGACCTGATGAACATTACCATCATGCTCCCACCTGCAGGAGCCACCTCTTCTCTTGTCCTTTGGCCTCTTATTCTTCAGAGGATGCAGCATTCCACTGTTATCCTAATAACTGTTTTGTTTTAAGCTACCCTGTCAGCTTCCCCGATGTGACTGAAGGTTTCTGAACTCTTGGGAGCCACAGTTCATCACACTAAGGTGCCTGCTCTTCTCTTTGCTCCAGTACAGCAGTTTCATTACCAGGTTGCTCTCCAGCATTTGGCTGCCTCTTGGAGGAGGTGAGAGCCTTCTGTATTCCAAGGATAGCCCTGAAACCTCTGTCAAGAAAACCTGAGCTCCCTGCATAGTTGTTATCTAAGAAGTTATAGGCTGAGGTTGTAGATGTGATGGCAATCTTGCTTTTCACCCTGCGTCTGTCAACCCTGTTGTGTGCATTGGTGAATGGAGCGTTTCTTCAAAAGCTTTAGGCATTTCAAGTGGCACCATGCTGATTTTTTGGGGGTACCATCAGAGCATTTACTACTTCTGGTCGGGAAAATCATCCTTCCACACCAGCACTTCTCCCAGACCCCATTCCAGCAATGCCAAGTAAGTGATTTCTCCTGTCCTCTGCCTCAGTTTCCCCATCAGCAGACTGGGAATAGTGGAAACCAACTTAACCTGCTGAAATCCACTGAGGCGAAGGTCGCAGTATTTATTGCTGAACAGAAAGTGAACAAGTTGCCTGTTCCCAGCTAATCAGTGTGTAATACTAAAGGTCACTCCAGTTGTAAAAGCAAGATGCTATTTTAGTCCTAAAGATTATTATTAAAGTGGAAACAGAAAATAACCTGAAAAGAGGGATTGGAAACACAACACAAATGTTATCCATATTTCACTGAAAATAAGAAATTACTCGAGTCTTGACAGCATCCTTCCTCCTACAAGGATGGATTTTTATAACAGTGCATTATTAATAGTCACATCAATGTGTGACTCAGAGGAGAGACTATCTGGTAAACAGAGGCTGGTTGGGATATTGCCATGTTACATTAACTTTATTTCCGCTGGGCCGCCTATTTCCACCAGTTCAGTCTTTTTCTCTTCTTGTCGACGAGGATGTTTGAAGCCATTTCTGCAGAAAGCCCCATTTGTTCTCAGCACGAGTGCTTGCAAGAAGTCTATGCTTTCCACAGAAACGAGATCTTTTCTCCATCTCTACAGGAGACCACGGAAAGCCCTGAATGTCTGCTAGGAGATGGTGGGGCTGGGGGCATTCAGGAGGGTTTTGCTGTAGATCCCTGTTGTCGCTGATGACCCCAGTGGTCTGAGATCTTGTCTGTAGGTGCCAGAGAAGAAACCTTCACCCAAAGGAGCTTCTGCCTTGGGGATTTCTGTGAGGGCTGAAGTGCTGGAAAAGCTGGACATGTCTTCTGTCTACATTTTCCTGGGAGAAACAAGCCACTCCAAGCCATGAGCGAATCATGCTGATTGGAAAAGACCTCTAAGATCATCCAATCCCAACCCACCCCCACCACGTCCACTGTGCCTCATCCCTCAGTGACACATCTCCACAGCTCTTAAACACCTCCAGGGACAGTGTCTCCATCACTTCCCTTCATGCCATGGAAATAGGGTGTTGGGATGACCCTGGTGCAGAAGATGGCACAAGCAGGGGCTGGGTCCTGACTTCAGTGTTCTCCTCAGTCACCGGCTATGCCAAAACAAACAACACTTTCTTTTCAGCTTGGATGCCAGCACTGCCGTGGAGCTCCTGCAATGTGTAATCACTGCTCTCATGCCTCTGGTGCCCAGGGAGCCTTGCACTTACATGGGCAGGTGGAAACCCTCCCTCAGCAAACACGCCACCAGCTGCAGCATGTCCCACTGGAGGTAAGGCTGCTGCCTCCTGACATGATTAATAGTGCTAAGCCCCGAGCCTGGGTAACAGCTGCTGCCACGATCAGACCTCCAAATGAGGTGCCAAATAGCAGCGAAGCAGGAAAGCCCTCAAATCCAGGGAGGCCAAAAAGCAGGGAAAATAACCCTTGTTTCTGTGGCCTGGGGTGCAAATCTAGAAAACCTCTGTGCACCAGCCAAGTTGGGTTGATATCAGGGGTGTCTGGGTGGGTGCTCAGGACCCTGCTCCAAACAAGGGGTGAACCACTGCCTGGCACGGGCTGCTGTGCTGCAGCATCACCCAGGAATCTGCAAAGCTGAAAAAACAAGTGTCATTTGTGCTGCTGGATGTGAGTGCTGTGAGCTGTCGTCTTGGCTTCTGTCTTTTTTTTTTTTCCTCTCTCTTTTTTCCCTTTATTTAGAAGACAGAGAACAAATACGAGAAAATGAACTGCAAATAATGACTAACAGCACTTCCAGTCCAAATATTTGCTCACATAATCATGTGGGAACTTTGAAGGCTTGCAAATGGCTCTGGTGCTGTTTACCATCCAGCTGGGCCCAAAGACAGCCAGGATGCTCCTCTCCCAATGTCAGAAGAGCTCAGGGCACTGAGAGCTGTACTCAGGGCTTCTCACTGCTCCCAGATCCTCAGAGGAGTGGAGTGATGGAAATCAGCTGAGCCCAAGATGTGGTGGGGGTGTGCTGTCAGGGAGCATCCTCTAGATCATAGAATCATTAAGGTTGGAAAAGACCACTAAGATCACCCAATCCAACCATCAGTCTATTCTGTCTTGGGATGGATGGGATGCTAACAGCCTCCCTGGATGCACCACTTAGCATCTTTGCTTTCCAACAGGACTATGCTGCCCATTGCTGCTCGCAGAGGGTGGAGAGGTGCTTCTTAGTGTTGAGGCTGGGGTTGAAACCAGTATTTCCCAATTCACTCTTTCATTTCCCCCCCTAAGCTGGTGTTTTAAGGAGCATCATGCACAACGGCATTTACAGAGTAAGTCTACACAGTTCAGGATGTATTGTCATTAGCAGCCAGGCACTTGGTGGCCATTAAAATATGAGATCCTGTGCAGCACTGGGTGCTACTGATTTGTGATCAAACCCAGCACGCAGGTAGCAGGTGGCACTTCTATAGCACCTGCAGGGAATATATCCCAAAACATCAGATGAGATTATTCTGCTCTTTCTATCAGCCAAAAAGTATGTGAAAAAAGGACTGGGGGTAGAGGAGGAAGGAGGGGGAGAATGTTTCCTCTAGTTAAGAATTAATATTTTAGCTCACAAGTGGCTTGCCAAAATTAGGAGGCATTGAAAAAAAACAGTAATGGGCAAACATTACCTCCTTGTTCCCACTATCTTCTTCTTGTAAATTCCCAGCCTTGGGTCCATCAGGGCACACATCCTATCTCAACAAAAATACTCAGAGACCGTGGAAGAAGAATGTGCTTTAGAAACAAAGAACTCCTGGCCCTTAATGCACTACTCCCCAGTTAGTGCTTCCTAATAGAATGCTCCATAGGCAAGCGGCTCGGGGTGTCCCTGTTTGAGTGGGGGTTGGACCAGATGGACC
This sequence comes from Gallus gallus, assembly GCF_016699485.2. Lineage (NCBI taxonomy): Eukaryota > Metazoa > Chordata > Aves > Galliformes > Phasianidae > Gallus > Gallus gallus. The sequence continues at coordinate 17,807 of NC_052540.1, read as the reverse complement.
CAGAGGTCCTTTCCCGTTCTGTGACTCCATGATTCCACCTATTCAGTTGTCACTAACCGCTGTTTCTCTCCCAGTGGTGTTTTTCCCCAAATGACATCAAGCAGTTCCCAATTCTGGCCTTGCAGGAGCTGCCACATGTGCATTTGGATGCCTCCTCTGCAGTCTTATTGCTAAATCCGCTTTTAAATGAAAGGGGAAAAGAGTAAACTCAGCTATTCCCACCTGCAAACAGGGCTAGCTCTGCTAATTGGCATCTTCTCTTCTATAATTATTAATGCTAATAATTACATTAAGTCGGGGGAAGCTTTTTCTTTTCTTCTCATCCTTAGGAAATTATCATCTATTGCCGCTGGATGCTCACTCATGGTCTCATCCCAGCAGCTCAGTGAAAGCAAGATGTGGGCGTGCTGCCGGCGTGCTCCTCCTCCAGCATCCCTGGAGATGCTGTTTATCTTCCTGCACCCAGAGTGTCGTGAAGCTGAGAATGGTTTATCTCCCATTCTAAAGAGCCTCGCCGTGTTATGGCCCTTGCGCGGCATCGTCGAAATCTATGGCAACCATTAATGAGATTTGTTCTTTTTCAGGAGCTGGGCTGACAGACGGAGCAAGGACGACGTCCTGAGCTTTGGCTTGGCTGCTGTATGGGGAATAATTCTTGTGGGCCCCTTTCTGCTTGTGTGAGCGTTTTCGGAGCATCTTCAGAAGCACCAGCCCTCTCCTCTGTCGTATTATTTTTGTTTGTAAATCCTGGCTGAAGAAGGATCTCGGCTCAAACATAAAGCTCCATCTGACCTGAGCAGCACGGGGCAAATCTGGGATCAAGCCTGTGAAGAAAACGGGTTTATTAGCCTTATAAATTGAATCTGGAGTTCTTGGTGCAAATAACCTAGTACCCTCCCAAGTGACTCTGCTTTAATGAGAATTGTCAAAGCTGCAGGTCTCACAGATGTGATAAAGACTGGACAACTCTAGGGGTGGACAGCCAGGTTCCAGTGTGCTTCTGCCCAGCCTAGAAGAGCTCCCTCAGCAACACCAGGGCTTCTCTCCCTACGGATGGAGGGAAGTTCCCAACATATTCTCACATTCCTCCAGTTAAAAACTTCCCACCCACAGACATCCCAGAGCATCCCTTTGGAGAACGAAACACAAAGGGAATCCAAGATGATGCTTGGCTTCCTGCTGCTGAGACAAATAGTGAGGCTGTTAAACTCTACCATTGTCCCACGTCCTTTAGAGTGGAAAGAGTTTGTACTCCTTGCTCTAAGGTAATATATACTTTATGCAACGTTCTTTTCTTTTTCCTAGGAGGAGGTGGGTTGCTGCCTCTGGGAATATTGTATCAGCAGCTGCATACAGCCCCATCCTGCATATATCCTGCTGGTCTCTGCTCTGATCTCAGAAGCCCTCCAACCCCCACGAGCATCACCCCTCTCCCACCTCTCTGCAATGGGCACAGTGAGTGCTCCGGCCAAGCACCAGCTTGCCCCCAGTTTTGTCCCCTGCCACCTTTCCACCTCCTGTTCCCTTCTCCCTGCTCCGTTTCACTCATCTCTCCTCCCAGTCTAATTCACGCTTTTCCACACGCCTTTCATCACTGCCACATTCTCCCTGCTCGCCCTTGATCCGCTGTGCAGTAGCAGGATGGGGGTGGCAGATGGCCGCGGGGCCGGGGCTCATCCATCACCGCGGGCCTGGCTGTAGGGCCGAGGCAAGGCAGGGTAATTGCTGGTGGAGAGGAGGCATTTTTCACCACTGACGAGGAGGAGAGGTGCAGGGTTGTGCTAATGCCACGGGGAAGGATTAATTCATCACCGTTTCTATTTTTTTTTTTTCTTTTTTTCGCCCTTCTTTTTAATTCATCCTTTCTAGATTTACGCAGCAGTGCTCTCCAACGCCAGGCAGCTGGGAAGTCCCCATCTGAAACCTCTCCACAAGCTGATGGGAAGCAGCAAGACCCACACTGCCTTCATCATTGTCATCCCCATCAGTGGAGCCAACGGGTCAGAAAACTCCCATCCGTTACACCTATGGCATGCCATCAGCTCGCAGGTGATGAGGAAAAGCAGATGCAGTTTTTGGTGAGCCAGTTGTTCTCCCGTTTGCGTGTCCCAAAATGAGCTTCAAGATTCCAAGCATGCTTCACGCTGTAGGGTTCTGTCCACAGGGTCTGGGCTGGATGTGACCTTAGGAGTGAATGCAGTGTGGGGAACAGAAAAATTCAGCAAAAAAAGAGCAAATGTGTTAACGGAGGGCAAAAAAAAAACACACATCATGTAGTTCCCTCTATTCTTAGTTTTATGCATTCAGCCAGTTCTGGAGTGACTGAAAACCTGAGAATTTGAAAGGAATGTTGTGATTTCAGCCGAGTTCAATATTCTCTTCAATATTTTGAAAAGTGGAAGTCTTAGGCAGCTGAACAGAACTTTGCCCATTGACAATTCCTGCTTAGAGAATAAACTTAGAATAAATAAAGGTATTATAGTGGGAATTGGCTGGAGTAAACCATTCTGTGCTGCAGTAAAATTCAATTCTAGGTGGCTTCAGTTGCGATCTCCAATACAAACCCTGAATGTTGCTGTCCTGCAAACGCTTCTTTATTGGAAAGCAGTCCCAGTGTCCCAGAAAACCCCCAAAGGCCTTCCTTTGCCATATGCCTGCACTCAGCTGCAAGTTGTTCATGCTGCGCTCATGAGGGTGGGCATCCACCTCACTTCAGCCTTTCAGACCCATAGTATCAAGCCTAAACCTACTGCCACGGTTCCCTTGTTTTTCAGAGGGAGGTTGGTACTGCAGCCTCCTACAGCTCTGCAGGCAGGGTGCTTGCTTCCAGCTGACCACGCTCAGGGAGATGTACTGGGCTACTCGGTGATTCCTATTCCTCCTCCTGTTACGTTTTTCTTCCCTACCTGCCTTAACAACACTCTGTTTACGCTATCTCAGGCCAAGGATCAAAGTGCTATTCCCCTCTGCCAAGAGCGATTTAGCAGTGCCTTCCTTGGACTTGCTTTGTTATAACTTTTGCATTGCCCGGGTGCTGAGTTATTCATTATGTGCAGGCTGCAGAGACAATTGTATGCGTTCCTCTTCCTGTCTGTGCAATATTTTGACATTTCCCTGTGTCTATTGGAATTCAGTCCTGTCTTTAAATAAATATCTTGCTTTCCCATGGGAAGAGCTCCAGGAGCTCCTACCTCAGTGCTGCTTCCCAGCTGTCTGAGTTTTCCTCGTCTGCATCTCGGGTGATGGAAATGTGGAGGAGTTGGGGTATTTTGTTTGGGGTTGGGGATGCGTGATTTTTGCTTAATGGGGGATTCTCGAAGAGAAAACGCGTGATTTTCGCTTAAATGGGGGATTTGCTGAAGAGAAAACGCGTGATTTTCGCTTAAATGGGGGATTCTCGAAGATGAAAACGCGTGATTTTCGCTTAAATGGGGGATTTCGAAGAGAAAACGCGTGATTTTCGCTTAAATGGGGGATTCTCGAAGAGAAAACGCGTGATTTTCGCTTAAATGGGGGATTCTCGAAGAGAAAACGCGTGATTTTCGCTTAAATGGGGGATTCTCGAAGAGAAAACGCGTGATTTTCGCTTAAATGGGGGATTCTCGAAGAGAAAACGCGTGATTTTCGCTTAAATGGGGGATTCTGCGAAGAGAAAACGCGTGATTTTCGCTTAAATGGGGGATTCTCGAAGAGAAAACGCGTGATTTTCGCTTAAATGGGGGATTCTCGAAGAGAAAACGCGTGATTTTCGCTTAAATGGGGGATTTCGAAGAGAAAACGCGTGATTTTCGCTTAAATGGGGGATTCTCGAAGAGAAACGCGTGATTTTTCGCTTAAATGGGGGATTCTCGAAGAGAAAACGCGTGATTTTCGCTTAAATGGGGGATTCTCGAAGAGAAAACGCGTGATTTTCGCTTAAATGGGGGATTCTCGAAGAGAAAACGCGTGATTTTCGCTTAAATGGGGATTCTCGAAGAGAAAACGCGTGATTTTCGCTTAAATGGGGATTTCTCGAAGAGAAAACGCGTGATTTTCGCTTAAATGGGGGATTCTCGAAGAGAAAACGCGTGATTTTCGCTTAAATGGGGATTCTCGAAGAGAAAACGCGTGATTTTCGCTTAAATGGGGATTTCTCGAAGAGAAAACGCGTGATTTTCGCTTAAATGGGGATTCTCGAAGAGAAAACGCGTGATTTTCGCTTAAATGGGGATTCTGCGAAGAGAAAACGCGTGATTTTCGCTTAAATGGGGGATTCTCGAAGAGAAACGCGTGATTTTCGCTTAAATGGGGGATTCTCGAAGAGAAAACGCGTGATTTTTCGCTTAAATGGGGGATTCTCGAAGAGAAAACGCGTGATTTTCAGCTTAAATGGGGATTCTCGAAGAGGAAAACGCGTGATTTTCGCTTAAATGGGGGATTCTCGAAGAGAAAACGCGTGATTTTCGCTTAAATGGGGATTCTCGAAGAGAAACGCGTGATTTTCGCTTAAATGGGGGATTCTCGAAGAGAAAACGCGTGATTTTCGCTTAAATGGGGATTCTCGAAGAGAAAACGCGTGATTTTCGCTTAAATGGGGGATTCTCGAAGAGAAAACGCGTGATTTTCGCTTAAATGGGGGATTCTCGAAGAGAAAACGCGTGATTTTTCGCTTAAATGGGGGATTCTCGAAGAGAAAACGCGTGATTTTCGCTTAAATGGGGGATTCTCGAAGAGAAAACGCGTGATTTTTGCTTAAATGGGGATTCTCGAAGAGGAAACGCGTGATTTTCGCTTAAATGGGGATTCTCGAAGAGAAAACGCGTGATTTTCGCTTAAATGGGGGATTCTCGTAAGAGAAAACGCGTGATTTTCGCTTAAATGGGGGATTTGCGAAGAGAAAACGCGTGATTTTCGCTTAAATGGGGGATTCTCGAAGAGAAAACGCGTGATTTTCGCTTAAATGGGGGATTTCCGAAGAGAAAACACGTGATTTTCGCTTAAATGGGGGATTTGCAAAGAGAAAACGCGTGATTTTCACTTAAATGGGGCATTTCCGAAGAGAAAATGCATGATTTTCACTTAAATGGGAAATTTGCATAGAGGAAACATGTTATTTTCACTTAAATGGGGATTCTCGAAGAGAAAACGTGTGATTTGTGGCTTAAATAGGGGATTATTAAAGAGGAAACGCGTGATTTTCGCTTAAATGGGGGATTCTCGAAGAGAAAACGCATGATTTTCGGTTAAATGGGGGACTTGCGAAGAGAAAACGCGTGATTTTCGCTTAAATGGGGGATTCTCGAAGAGAAAACGCGTGATTTTCACTAAATGGGGATTTCGTAAGAGAAAACGCTGATTTTCACTAAATGGGAATTTGCGAAGAGGAAAACGCATGTATTTTCGCTTACTAATGGGGATTCTCGAAGAGAAAACGCGTGATTTTCGCTTAAATGGGGGATTTGCGAAGAGAAAACGCGTGATTTTTGCTTAAATGGGGGATTCTCGAGAGAAAACGCGTGATTTTCGCTTAAATGGGGGATTCTCGAAGATGAAAACGCGTGATTTTTCGCTTAAATGGGGGATTGCTTGAAGAGAAACGCGTGATTTTCGCTTAATAGGGGGATTTCTCGAATAGAAATGCGTGATTTTCGTTAAATGGGGGATTTCTGAAGGAGAAACGCGTGATTTTTCCTTAAATGGGGGATTCTCGCAGAGAAAACGCGTGATTTTCGCTTAAATGGGGGATTCTCGAAGATGAAAACGCGTGATTTTCGCTTAAATGGGGATTTGCTAGAGAAAACGCGTGATTTTCGGGCTTAAATGGGGGATTTGCGAATAGAAAACGCGTGATTTTCGCTTAAATGGGGATTTGCGAAGAGAAAACGCGTGATTTTTCGCTTAAATGGGGATTTGCGAAGAGAAAACGCGTGATTTTTGCTTAAATGGGGGATTCTCGAAGAGAAACGCGTGATTTTCGCTTAAATGGGGGATTCTCGAAGAGAAAACGCGTGATTTTCGCTTAAATGGGGGATTCTCGAAGAGAAAACGCGTGATTTTCGCTTAAATGGGGATTCTCGAAGAGAAAACGCGTGATTTTCGCTTAAATGGGGATTTGCGAAGAGAAAACGCGTGATTTTTCGCTTAAATGGGGGATTCTCGAAGAGAAAACGCGTGATTTTCGCTTAAATGGGGATTTTCGAAGAGAAAACGCGTGATTTTCGCTTAAATGGGGATTCTCGAAGAGAAAACGCGTGATTTTCGCTTAAATGGGGATTCTCGAAGATGAAAACGCGTGATTTTTCGCTTAAATGGGGGATTCTCGAAGAGAAAACGCGTGATTTTCGCTTAAATGGGGATTCTCGAAGATGAAAACGCGTGATTTTCGCTTAAATGGGGATTTCGAAGAGAAAACGCGTGATTTTTCGCTTAAATGGGGATTCTGAAGAGGAAAACGCGTGATTTTCGCTTAAATGGGGATTCTTCGAGAGGAAAACGCGTGATTTTTCGCTTAAATGGGGATTTTCGAAGAGAAAACGCGTGATTTTTGCTTAAATGGGGATTCTCGAAGAGAAACGCGTGATTTTCGCTTTAAATGGGGATTTCTGAAGAGAAAACGCGTGATTTTCGCTTAAATGGGGGATTTGCGAAGAGGAAACGCGTGATTTTCGCTTAAATGGGGGATTCTCGAAGAGAAAACGCGTGATTTTTCGCTTAAATGGGGATTCTCGAAGAGGAAAACGCGTGATTTTCGCTTAAATGGGGGATTTTCGAAGAGAAACGCGTGATTTTCGCTTAAATGGGGATTCTCGAAGAGAAAACGCGTGATTTTCGCTTAAATGGGGATTCTGCGAAGAGAAACGCGTGATTTTCGCTTAAATGGGGGATTCTCGAAGAGAAAACGCGTGATTTTCGCTTAAATGGGGGATTCTCGAAGAGAAAACGCGTGATTTTCGCTTAAATGGGGGATTTCGAAGATGAAAACGCGTGATTTTCGCTTAAATGGGGATTCTCGAAGAGAAACGCGTGATTTTCGCTTAAATGGGGATATTTCGAAGAGGAAAACGCGTGATTTTCGCTTAAATGGGGGATTCTGCGAAGAGAAACGCGTGATTTTCGCTTAAATGGGGGATTCTCGAAGAGGAAACGCGTGATTTTCGCTTAAATGGGGGATTCTCGAAGAGAAAACGCGTGATTTTCGCTTAAATGGGGGATTCTCGAAGAGAAACGCGTGATTTTTCGCTTAAATGGGGGATTCTCGAAGAGGAAAACGCGTGATTTTTCGCTTTAAATGGGGGATTCTCGAAGATGAAAACGCGTGATTTTCGCTTAAATGGGGATTCTCGAAGAGAAAACGCGTGATTTTTCGCTTAAATGGGGATTCTCGAAGAGAAAACGCGTGATTTTCGCTTAAATTGGGGATTCTCGAAGAGAAAACGCGTGATTTTCGCTTAAATGGGGATTTTCGAAGAGAAAACGCGTGATTTTCGCTTAAATGGGGGATTCTCGAAGATGAAAACGCGTGATTTTCGCTTAAATGGGGTATTTCCGAAGATGAAAAAGCGTGATTTTTGCTTAAATGGGGATTTTCGAAGAGAAAACGCGTGATTTTCGCTTAAATGGGGGATTCTCGAAGAGGAAACGCGTGATTTTTGCTTAAATGGGGGATTATTTAAGAGGAAACGCGTGATTTTTCGGGTTAAATGGGGGATTCTTGAAGAGAAAACGCGTGATTTTCACTTAAATGGGGGATTCTCGTAGAGAAAACGCGTGATTTTCAGTTAAATGGGGGATTCTCGAACAGAAAACGTGATTTTTGCTTAAATGGGGATTCTCGAAGAGAAAACGCGTGATTTTCGCTTAAATGGGGATTTGCGAAGAGAAAACGCGTGATTTTTGCTTAAATGGGGGATTCTCGAAGAGAAAACGCGTGATTTTTGCCTTAAATGGGGGATTTTCGAAGAGAAACGCGTGATTTTTCGCTTAAATGGGGGATTCTCGAAGAGAAAACGCATGATTTTCGCTTAAATGGGGATTCTGCGAAGAGAAACGCTGTGATTTTTCGCTTAAATGGGGATTCTCGAAGAGAAAACGCGTGATTTTCGCTTAAATGGGGGATTCTCGAAGAGAAAACGCGTGATTTTCGCTTAAATGGGGGATTCTCGAAGAGAAAACGCGTGATTTTCGCTTAAATGGGGGATTCTCGAAGAGAAAACGCGTGATTTTCGCTTAAATGGGGGATTCTCGAAGAGAAAACGCGTGATTTTTCGCTTAAATGGGGATTCTCGAAGAGAAAACGCGTGATTTTCGCTTAAATGGGGGATTCTCGAAGAGGAAAACGCGGGATTTTCGCTTAAATGGGGATTCTCGAAGAGTAAACGCGTGATTTTCTCTTAAATAGGGGATTCTCGAAGAGAAAACGCCGTGATTTTCGCTTTAAATGGGGGATTTCTTGAAGAGAAAACGCGTGATTTTCGCTTAAATGGGGGATTCTCGAAGAGGAAACGCGTGATTTTCGCTTAAATGGGGGATTCTCGAAGAGAAAACGCGTGATTTTCGGCTTAAATGGGGGATTTCTCAAAGAGAAACGCGTGATTTTCGCTTAAATGGGGGATTCTCGAAGAGAAAACGCGTGATTTTTCGCTTAAATGGGGGATTCTCGAGAGAAAACGCGTGATTTTGCTTAAATGGGGGATTTCTCGAATGAGAAAACGCGTGATTTTTCGCTTAAATGGGGGATATTTCGAAGAGAAAACGCGTGATTTTCGCCTAAATGGGGATTCTAAGAGAAAACGCGTGATTTTCGCTTAAATGGGGATTCTCGAAGATGAAAACGCGTGATTTTCGCTTAAATGGGGATTTCTCGAAGAGAAAACGCGTGATTTTTGCTTAAATGGGGATTTCCGAAGAGAAAACGCGTGATTTTTCGCTTAAATGGGGGATTCTCGAAGATGAAAACGCGTGATTTTCGCTTAAATGGGGGATTCTCGAAGAGAAAACGCGTGATTTTTGCTTAAATGGGGGATTCTGAAGAGAAAACGCGTGATTTTCGCTTAAATGGGGGATTCTCGAAGAGAAACGCGTGATTTTCGCTTAAATGGGGATTCTCGAAGATGAAAACGCGTGATTTTCGCTTAAATGGGGGATTCTTGAAGAGAAAACGCGTGATTTTCGCTTAAATGGGGGATTCTCGAAGAGAAAACGCGTGATTTTCGGCTTAAATGGGGATTCTCGAAGAGAAACGCGTGATTTTCGCTTAAATGGGGATTTTCGAAGAGAAAACGCGTGATTTTCGCTTAAATGGGGATTTGCGAAGAGAAAACGCGTGATTTTCGCTTAAATGGGGGATTCTCGAAGAGAAAACGCTTGTGATTTTTCGCTTAAATGGGGGATTTGCGACGAGAAAACGCGTGATTTTTGCTTAAATGGGGGATTCTGCGAAGAGATAAACTCGCTGATTTTCTCTTAAATGGGGATTTTCGAAGATGAAAACGTGTGATTTTCGCTTAAATGGGGGATTTCGAAGAGAAAACGCGTGATTTTTCGCTTAAATGGAGGATTTCCCGAAGAGAAAACGCGTGATTTTCGCTTAAATGGGGGATTTCTGAGAGAAAACGCGTGATTTTCGCTTAAATGGGGGAATCTTGGAAGAGGAAACGCAGTTGATTTTCGCTTAAATGGGGATTTGCTCGAAGAGAAACACGCTGATTTTTCGCTTAAATGGGGGATTTCCTGAAGAGAAAACGCGTGATTTTCGCTTAAATGGGGGATTTGCGAAGAGAAAACGCGTGATTTTGCTTAAATGGGGGATTTGCTCGAAGAGAAAACGCTGATTTTCGCTTAAATGGGGATTTCGAAGAGAAAACGCGTGATTTTCGCTTAAATGGGGGATTCTCGAAGAGAAAACGCGTGATTTTCGCTTAAATGGGGATTCTCGAAGAGAAAACGCGTGATTTTCGCTTAAATGGGGATTCTCGAAGAGAAAACGCGTGATTTTCGCTTAAATGGGGGATTCTCGAAGAGAAACGCGTGATTTTTCGCTTAAATGGGGATTCTCGAAGAGAAAACGCGTGATTTTTCGCTTAAATGGGGATTCTCGAAGAGAAAACGCGTGATTTTCGCTTAAATGGGGGATTTCGAAGAGGAAAACGCGTGATTTTCGCTTAAATGGGGGATTCTCGAAGATGAAAACGCGTGATTTTCGCTTAAATGGGGGATTCTCGAAGATGAAAACGCGTGATTTTCGCTTAAATGGGGATTCTCGAAGAGAAAACGCGTGATTTTCGCTTAAATGGGGGATTCTCGAAGAGAAAACGCGTGATTTTTCGCTTAAATGGGGGATTCTCGAAGAGAAACGCGTGATTTTCGCTTAAATGGGGGATTCTCGAAGAGAAAACGCGTGATTTTTCGCTTAAATGGGGATTCTCGAAGAGAAAACGCGTGATTTTCGCTTAAATGGGGGATTCTCGAAGAGAAAACGCGTGATTTTCGCTTAAATGGGGGATTCTCGAAGAGAAAACGCGTGATTTTCGCTTAAATGGGGATTCTCGAAGAGAAAACGCGTGATTTTCGCTTAAATGGGGGATTCTCGAAGAGAAAACGCGTGATTTTTCGCTTAAATGGGGGATTTTCGAGAGAAAACGCGTGATTTTCACTTAAATGGGGGATTTGCGAAGAGGAAAACGCGTGATTTTCGCTTAAATGGGGATTCTCGAAGAGAAAACGCGTGATTTTCGCTTAAATGGGGGATTTTCGAAGAGAAAACGCGTGATTTTCGCTTAAATGGGGGATTCTCGAAGAGAAAACGCGTGATTTTCGCTTAAATGGGGATTCTCGAAGAGAAAACGCGTGATTTTCGCTTAAATGGGGGATTCTCGAAGAGAAAACGCGTGATTTTTCGCTTAAATGGGGGATTCTCGAAGAGAAAACGCGTGATTTTCGCTTAAATGGGGGATTTGCGAAGAGAAAACGCGTGATTTTCGCTTAAATGGGGGATTCTCGAAGAGAAAACGCGTGATTTTCGCTTAAATGGGGGATTCTTCGAAGAGAAAACGCGTGATTTTCGCTTAAATGGGGATTTGCGAAGAGAAAACGCGTGATTTTCGCTTAAATGGGGGATTTCTCGAAGAGAAAACGCGTGATTTTCGCTTAAATGGGGATTTGCTGAAGAGAAACGCGTGATTTTCGCTTAAATGGGGGATTCTCGAAGATGAAAACGCGTGATTTTCGCTTAAATGGGGGATTCTCGAAGAGAAAACGCGTGATTTTCGCTTAAATGGGGGATTCTCGAAGAGAAAACGCGTGATTTTCGCTTAAATGGGGATTCTCGAAGAGAAAACGCGTGATTTTCGCTTAAATGGGGGATTTTCGAAGAGAAAACGCGTGATTTTCGCTTAAATGGGGGATTTGCGAAGAGAAAACGCGTGATTTTCGCTTAAATGGGGGATTCTCGAAGAGGAAAACGCGTGATTTTCGCTTAAATGGGGGATTCTCGAAGAGAAAACGCGTGATTTTCGCTTAAATGGGGGATTTTCGAAGAGAAAACGCGTGATTTTCGCTTAAATGGGGATTCTCGAAGAGAAAACGCGTGATTTTCGCTTAAATGGGGGATTCTCGAAGAGAAAACGCGTGATTTTCGCTTAAATGGGGGATTCTCGAAGAGAAAACGCGTGATTTTCGCTTAAATGGGGGATTCTCGAAGAGAAAACGCGTGATTTTCGCTTAAATGGGGATTCTCGAAGAGAAACGCGTGATTTTCGCTTAAATGGGGGATTCTCGAAGAGAAAACGCGTGATTTTTCGCTTAAATGGGGATTCTCGAAGAGAAAACGCGTGATTTTCGCTTAAATGGGGGATTCTCGAAGAGAAAACGCGTGATTTTCGCTTAAATGGGGGATTCTCGAAGAGGAAAACGCGTGATTTTTCGCTTAAATGGGGGATTTCTCGAAGAGAAAACGCGTGATTTTCGCTTAAATGGGGGATTCTCGAAGAGAAAACGCGTGATTTTCGCTTAAATGGGGGATTTGCGAAGAGAAAACGCGTGATTTTCGCTTAAATGGGGGATTCTCGAAGAGAAAACGCGTGATTTTCGCTTAAATGGGGGATTTTCGAAGAGGAAAACGCGTGATTTTCGCTTAAATGGGGGATTCTTCGAAGAGAAACGCGTGATTTTTCGCTTAAATGGGGGATTCTTCGAAGAGAAAACGCGTGATTTTCGCTTAAATGGGGGATTCTCGAAGAGAAAACGCGTGATTTTTCGCTTAAATGGGGGATTCTCGAAGAGAAAACGCGTGATTTTCGCTTAAATGGGGGATTTCTCGAAGAGAAACGCGTGATTTTCGCTTAAATGGGGATTCTTCGAAGAGAAAACGCGTGATTTTCGCTTAAATGGGGGATTCTCGAAGAGAAAACGCGTGATTTTCGCTTAAATGGGGGATTCTCGAAGAGAAAACGCGTGATTTTCGCTTAAATGGGGGATTCTCGAAGAGAAAACGCGTGATTTTCGCTTAAATGGGGGATTCTCGAAGAGAAAACGCGTGATTTTCGCTTAAATGGGGATTTGCGAAGAGAAAACGCGTGATTTTCGCTTAAATGGGGATTCTCGAAGATGAAAACGCGTGATTTTCGCTTAAATGGGGGATTCTTCGAAGAGAAAACGCGTGATTTTCGCTTAAATGGGGGATTCTCGAAGAGAAAACGCGTGATTTTTCGCTTAAATGGGGGATTCTCGAAGAGAAAACGCGTGATTTTCGCTTAAATGGGGGATTCTCGAAGAGAAAACGCGTGATTTTCGCTTAAATGGGGGATTTCTCGAAGAGAAAACGCGTGATTTTTCGCTTAAATGGGGGATTCTCGAAGAGAAAACGCGTGATTTTTGCTTAAATGGGGGATTCTCGAAGAGGAAAACGCGTGATTTTCGCTTAAATGGGGATTCTCGAAGAGAAAACGCGTGATTTTCGCTTAAATGGGGGATTCTCGAAGAGAAAACGCGTGATTTTCGCTTAAATGGGGGATTCTGCGAAGAGAAAACGCGTGATTTTCGCTTAAATGGGGGATTCTCGAAGAGAAAACGCGTGATTTTCGCTTAAATGGGGATTCTCGAAGAGAAAACGCGTGATTTTCGCTTAAATGGGGATTCTCGAAGAGAAAACGCGTGATTTTTCGCTTAAATGGGGGATTCTCGAAGAGAAAACGCGTGATTTTCGCTTAAATGGGGGATTCTCGAAGAGAAAACGCGTGATTTTCGCTTAAATGGGGGATTCTGCGAAGAGGAAAACGCGTGATTTTCGCTTAAATGGGGGATTCTCGAAGAGAAAACGCGTGATTTTCGCTTAAATGGGGGATTTTCGAAGAGAAAACGCGTGATTTTCGCTTAAATGGGGGATTCTCGAAGAGAAAACGCGTGATTTTTGCTTAAATGGGGATTATTCGAAGAGAAACGCGTGATTTTCGGCTTAAATGGGGGATTCTCGAAGAGAAAACGCGTGATTTTCGCTTAAATGGGGGATTCTCGAAGAGAAAACGCGTGATTTTCGCTTAAATGGGGGATTCTCGAAGAGAAAACGCGTGATTTTCGCTTAAATGGGGGATTTCTCGAAGAGAAAACGCGTGATTTTCGCTTAAATGGGGATTCTCGAAGATGAAAACGCGTGATTTTTCGCTTAAATGGGGGATTCTCGAAGAGAAAACGCGTGATTTTCGCTTAAATGGGGGATTTGCGAAGAGAAAACGCGTGATTTTCGCTTAAATGGGGGATTGCTGAAGAGGAAAACGCGTGATTTTCGCTTAAATGGGGGATTCTCGAAGAGAAAACGCGTGATTTTCACTTAAATGGGGGATTTCGAAGAGAAAACGCGTGATTTTCGCTTAAATGGGGGATTCTCGAAGAGAAAACGCGTGATTTTCGCTTAAATGGGGATTTCGAAGAGAAAACGCGTGATTTTCGCTTAAATGGGGGATTCTGAAGAGAAAACGCGTGATTTTCGCTTAAATGGGGATTCTTCGAAGAGAAAACGCGTGATTTTCGCTTAAATGGGGATTCTCGAAGAGAAAACGCGTGATTTTCAGCTTAAATGGGGATTCTGCGAGAGGAAAACGCGTGATTTTCGCTTAAATGGGGGATTTCGAAGATGAAAACGCGTGATTTTCGCTTAAATGGGGGATTCTCGAAGAGAAAACGCGTGATTTTCGCTTAAATGGGGGATTTCGAAGAGAAAACGCGTGATTTTCGCTTAAATGGGGGATTTCTCGAAGAGAAAACGCGTGATTTTCGCTTAAATGGGGGATTTGCGAAGATGAAAACGCGTGATTTTCGGCTTAAATGGGGATTATTCGAAGAGAAACGCGTGATTTTCGCTTAAATGGGGGATTCTTCGAAGAGAAAACGCGTGATTTTCGCTTAAATGGGGATTCTCGAAGAGAAAACGCGTGATTTTCGCTTAAATGGGGATTCTCGAAGAGAAAACGCGTGATTTTCGCTTAAATGGGGGATTCTGCGAAGAGAAAACGCGTGATTTTGGCTTAAATGGGGGATTCTCGAAGAGAAAACGCGTGATTTTCGCTTAAATGGGGGATTCTCGAAGAGAAAACGCGTGATTTCGCTTAAATGGGGGATTCTCGAAGAGGAAACGCGTGATTTTCGCTTAAATGGGGATTTCGAAGAGAAAACGCGTGATTTTCGCTTAAATGGGGATTCTCGAAGAGAAAACGCGTGATTTTCGCTTAAATGGGGGATTCTCGAAGATGAAAACGCGTGATTTTCGCTTAAATGGGGATTTCTCGAAGATGAAAACGCGTGATTTTCGCTTAAATGGGGATTCTTCGAAGAGAAAACGCGTGATTTTCGGCTTAAATGGGGATTCTTCGAAGAGAAAACGCGTGATTTTCGCTTAAATGGGGATTTACGAAGATGAAACGCGTGATTTTCGCTTTAAATGGGGATTCTCGAAGAGAAAACGCGTGATTTTCGGCTTAAATGGGGGATTCTCGAAGAGAAAACGCGTGATTTTCGCTTAAATGGGGATTCTCGAAGAGAAAACGCGTGATTTTTGCTTAAATGGGGGATTCTCGACGAGAAACGCTGTGATTTTCGCTTAAATGGGGATTCTCGAAGATGAAAACGCGTGATTTTTCGCTTTAAATGGGGATTCTCGAAGAGGAAAACGCGTGATTTTCGCTTAAATGGGGGATTCTCGAAGAGAAAACGCGTGATTTTCGCTTAAATGGGGGATTCTCGAAGAGGAAAAGCGTGATTTTCGCTTAAATGGGGATTCTCGAAGATGAAACGCGTGATTTTCGCTTAAATGGGGATTTTCGAAGAGAAAAGCGGTGATTTTCGCTTAAATGGGGGATTTCGAAGAGAAAACGCGTGATTTTCGCTTAAATGGGGATTCTCGAAGAGAAAACGCGTGATTTTCGCTTAAATGGGGGATTCTCGAAGAGAAAACGCGTGATTTTCGCTTAAATGGGGGATTCTCGAAGAGAAAACGCGTGATTTTCGCTTAAATGGGGGATTCTCGAAGAGAAAACGCGTGATTTTCGCTTAAATGGGGATTTTCGAAGAGAAAACGCGTGATTTTCGCTTAAATGGGGGATTCTGCGAAGAGAAAACGCGTGATTTTCGCTTAAATGGGGATTCTCGAAGAGAAAACGCGTGATTTTTCGCTTAAATGGGGATTCTCGAAGAGAAAACGCGTGATTTTTCGCTTAAATGGGGGATTCTCGAAGAGAAAACGCGTGATTTTCGCTTAAATGGGGGATTCTCGAAGAGAAAACGCGTGATTTTTCGCTTAAATGGGGGATTCTCGAAGAGAAAACGCGTGATTTTTCGCTTAAATGGGGGATTCTCGAAGAGAAAACGCGTGATTTTCGCTTAAATGGGGGATTTGCGAAGAGAAACGCGTGATTTTCGCTTAAATGGGGGATTTGCGAAGAGAAAACGCGTGATTTTCGCTTAAATGGGGGATTTCTGAAGAGAAAACGCGTGATTTTCGCTTAAATGGGGGATTTGCGAAGAGAAACGCGTGATTTTTCGCTTAAATGGGGGATTCTCGAAGAGAAAACGCGTGATTTTGCTTAAATGGGGGATTTCGAAGAGAAAACGCGTGATTTTCGCTTAAATGGGGATTCTCGAAGATGAAAACGCGTGATTTTCGCTTAAATGGGGGATTCTCGAAGAGAAAACGCGTGATTTTCGCTTAAATGGGGGATTTGCGAAGAGAAAACGCGTGATTTTCGCTTAAATGGGGGATTTGCGAAGAGAAAACGCGTGATTTTCGCTTAAATGGGGGATTCTGCGAAGAGAAACGCGTGATTTTCGCTTAAATGGGGATTCTTCGAAGAGAAAACGCGTGATTTTCGCTTAAATGGGGGATTCTCGAAGAGAAAACGCGTGATTTTCGCTTAAATAGGGGATTTCCGACGAGAAACCGTGATTTTTGCTTTAAATGGGGGATTCTCGAAGAGAAAACGCGTGATTTTCGCTTAAATGGGGATTTGCGAAGAGAAAACGTGATTTTCGCTTAAATGGGGGATTCTCGAAGAGAAAACGCGTGATTTTTCGCTTAAATGGGGATTTGCGAAGAGAAAACGCGTGATTTCGCTTAAATGGGGATTTCCGAAGAGAAAACGCGTGATTTTCGCTTAAATGGGGGATTCTCTGAAGAGGAAACGCGTGATTTTCGCTTAAATGGGGATTTCTCGAAGAGAAAACGCTGTATTTTCACTTAAATGGGGATTCTTGAAGAGAAAACGCGTGATTTTCGCTTAAATGGGGACTTCTCGTAAGAGAAAACGCGTGATTTTTCGCTTAAATGGGGATTCTCGAAGAGGAAAACGCGTGATTTTCGCTTAAATGGGGATTCTCGAAGATGAAAACGCGTGATTTTCGCTTAAATGGGGGATTCTCGAAGAGAAAACGCGTGATTTTCGCTTAAATGGGGGATTCTCGAAGATGAAAACGCGTGATTTTCGCTTAAATGGGGGATTCTCGAAGAGAAAACGCGTGATTTTCGCTTAAATGGGGATTTCTCGAAGAGAAAACGCGTGATTTTCGCTTAAATGGGGGATTCTCGAAGAGAAAACGCGTGATTTTCGCTTAAATGGGGATTCTCGAAGAGAAAACGCGTGATTTTTCGCTTAAATGGGGATTTCTCGAAGAGAAAACGCGTGATTTTCGCTTAAATGGGGGATTCTCGAAGAGAAAACGCGTGATTTTCGCTTAAATGGGGATTCTCGAAGAGAAAACGCGTGATTTTCGCTTAAATGGGGGATTCTCGAAGAGAAAACGCGTGATTTTCGCTTAAATGGGGGATTCTCGAAGAGAAACGCGTGATTTTCGCTTAAATGGGGATTCTCGAAGAGAAAACGCGTGATTTTCGCTTAAATGGGGGATTCTCGAGAGAAAACGCGTGATTTTCGCTTAAATGGGGGATTTCTCGAAGAGAAAACGCGTGATTTTCGCTTAAATGGGGGATTTGTCGAAGAGAAAACGCGTGATTTTCGCTTAAATGGGTCATTTGCGAAGATGAAAACGCGTGATTTGTGGCTTAAATGGGGGATTATTTAAGAGGAAACGCGTGATTTTTGGGTAAATGGGGGATTCTCGAAGAGAAAACGCGTGATTTTCGCTTAAATGGAGGATTCTCGAAGTTGAAAATGCGTGATTTTCGCTTAAATGGGGGATTTGCGAAGAGAAAACGCGTGACTTTTCGCTTAAATGGGGGATTCTTCGAAGAGAAAACGCGTGATTTGTGGCTTAAATGCGGGATTATGAAGAGGAAACGCGTGATTTTTCGCTTAAATGGGGGATTCTCGAAGAGAAAACGCGTGATT